>NC_140912.1:32819687-33358948 GCF_045865225.1 Trachurus japonicus
TGTCAGTGTGTGATCCTGTGTAGAGCTGATGTGAGACAGATGTTCAGCAGCTGGACACTGGACACAGTTAATGTCTGACTGACTCTACACTGCTGCTGTGTTGCTTCCATCCTTCACTACAGTGTGTGGTGCTGGACGCTGACGTCACTGGAGACTTCCCACAATGCATCTGTGATCAGAGAACTGACCAGTGATCAATGTGATGTGAATAAAAACATGTTTGTGTTTGCAGAGGTCAGAACCACAGACTGAGAGCAGAGTCTCCAGGATCCATCTGTCTGTCCATGAAGAGTGACTGGTCCAAAGATTGGCCTATTTGGTTCAGACCTGGACCTGGACCTGGACCTGGACCTGGACCTGGACCTGGACCTGGACCTGGACCTGGACCTGGACCTGGACCTGGATCTCCAGAGTCCCGGTAAGAGACGGTTTCTACTGTAAACTGAGCTGAAGATGATTCAGTCATTAGACTCATGTGAAGGAAACCGAGAGAAACCAGGAACCAGATCCATCAGACTCTGAAGGTTCACAACAAACCTCAGAGACAGAAACATGCACACACACTCTGTCCATCAGACTGATGAAGCACAGCGTCCTCATGTTCCTGTGTCATCAGCCTCAGTCAGTGTGAACGTTGCTGCACCAACACTTTAATGATCCACACGTCTGAGCCTTTAAACTGAAGTCACAGTAGAGATTAAAGCAGCTGATACACACAGACTTTTATTTTGAAAAGTCAGGAACCAGACAGGGGTGATCAGTGTTTCCTGTTTCCTGTCTGTGACTGTCTGAGCTTCTCCACAACATGTAGTGAAGCTCAGGTGGAGCTGCTGAAGCTTCTGTTGTCAGCTTCAGTCTCCTCACACTGGATCAGAGCTCCAACACAGGTTCATTAGAGCCACACAGCAGCGTCTGGATGAGGAGCTCATTAGTTAAAGAGCTGATAGGACTCAGTCCAGAACCAACATCAAACACATGATCAGTGTCTGAAAGAGGAAAACACCACCAACAGCTTCTCAATCATTTCACACATTTGGAGTAAAAACCAGACGAGACGACGCAGAACTGAAGAGACTCAAACTAACAGGGAGTTTGTTTTAGAGTCCAGATTTAAGGTCAACACTGCAAAAACTCAAAATATCACCAAGAACATTTCTCGTCAAAATGTAATTTCTAGTCAAAACAAATCAAATTATACTTAAAATAAGACTCATTAAACATGAAAAAGTAGTTTGTTTTTAAGACACTTTTTACTTTTTTCAAGCATATTTTCAATTGAAGTTGAATTAAGTAGAAAAATCTGATAGTGGAGCAAGTTTTTCTTTCTTATTACACTAAAAACCTGCTTTCACTGGCAGATTGTTCTACTTATTTCACGTGAAAATTATTTTGAAAAAAGTGAAAATGATCTAAAAACAAGTTAATTTTTAGGTGATGAGTCTTATTTTAAGTTGAACGAGATTAGTTTAGACTACAAATGAGACATTTTGAAAAGAAAGAAGACAAATATTCTTGGAAAGTTTTTGAGTTTTTGCAGTGAACAGATAAACAGAGACAGAAACCAGACCAGTTCAGGACCAAGTCTTCTTTCAGCTCGTCTCTCTAAACTTGTCTTCCTCTACTTTCTCTCTCTCTGCTCCTCTGGTTACTGAAGCCCCGCCCCCTTGAGGTGGTTAACCAATCAGAACTCAGATGTGGAGCTGTGACATGTTGTTGATCCAGAAATGTCTTGACAGGAGGAAGAGGAGTGGTGTCTCTGTGGACCAGCAGCTGTCCTGCTGTGGTCTCTGTCAGGATGTCCTGAAGGATCCAGTCTCCACCAGCTGTGGACACTGGTTCTGCAGACAGTGCTTCACCTCAGACTGGGACCAGTCTGGTTCTTCAGGACCCCCCTCCTGTCCCCAGTGTGGACAAAGACCCAGAACCAGAGGTGAGCTGCAGACAGCCAATCAGAGCAGCTGTGTACAAAGTGAGACTGAACATCTGTCTGCTGATGTGGTCATTTGTGAAACCAGGACCTGTTGTTTTCTCCAGAGTCATTGTTCCATCACACAGCACTGACATTTAAGATGATGATTCAAACCTTCTCTTTGTTGTCTGTAGTTTTTCTGTAGCTGATGAAAATAATCTGATCAGATTGTCAGACTCTCTGTCTTCAGTCTGACTCTGTCTCTTCTCTCTCAGCAGATCGTGGTCTGCAGGAGGTTTTAGATCAACATAAGATCAGTCTGAGGAGCAGATGTGAACGAGTGACTGAAGGAACTGAGGCAACAGGAAGTGGAAGAGGAAGTGGAACCCTCCTCAACAGGATCTACACTGAGCTCTACATCACAGAGGGACAGAGTGAAGAGGTTAATACCCAACATGAGGTGAGACAGCTGGAGACAACGTCCAAGAAGAAGACCCTCCATGACACTCCAATCAAGTGCAACGACATCTTTAAAGACTTACCTGTCCAACAGAGAGAGGACGTCTCTACGGTCTCACCTGTCCAACAGAGAGAGGACGTCTCTACGGTCTCACCTGTCCAACAGAGACCCATCAGAGTGGTTCTGACCAACGGCGTCGCTGGCGTTGGAAAAACCTTCTCGGTGCAGAAGTTCACTCTGGACTGGGCCGAGGGCTTGGAGAACCAAGATGTCAGTCTGCTGGTTCTGCTTTCGTTCAGGGAGCTGAACCTGATCAGAGATCAGCGGTTGAGTCTTCTCAGGCTGCTCCATATTTTCCATCCAACATTACAGAAGGTCACAGCAGAGCAGCTGGCTGTCTGTAAACTTCTCTTCATCTTTGACGGCCTGGATGAAAGCCGACTGTCACTGGACTTCAACAACAGGGAGGTTGTGTCTGACGTCACACAGACGTCATCAGTCAACGTGCTGCTGACAAACCTCATCCAGGGGAATCTGCTTCCCTCGGCTCTGGTCTGGATCACCTCCAGACCTGCAGCAGCCAATCAGATCCCTCCTACATGTGTTGACAGGGTAACAGAGGTCCGAGGCTTCACTGACGCCCAGATGGAGGAGTACTTCAGGAGGAGGTCCAGTGATGAAGATCTGTCCAGAAGAATCATCTCACACATCAAGACGTCCAGGACCCTCCACATCATGTGTCAAGTCCCAGTCTTCTGCTGGATCAGTGCTACAGTTCTGGAGCACATGTTGACCACAGACCAGAGAGGAGAGCTGCCCAAGACCACGACGGACCTGTTCTCACACTTCCTGCTGGTCCAGACAAAGAGGAAGAAGAACAAGTACGGACATGAAGGACATGAGACGAGTCCACAGGAGCTGACGGAGGCCGACAGGGAAGTTCTTCTGAAGCTGGGGAGGCTGGCGTTTGAACAGCTCAGGAAAGGAAACATCATGTTCTACCAAGAAGACCTGGAGCAGTGTGGTCTGGATGTCACAGAGGCCTCGGTGAACTCAGGACTCTGTACTGAGATCTTCAAAAGAGAGAGTGTGATCTTCCAGAAAACAGTCTACTGCTTTGTTCATCTGAGTGTTCAGGAGTTTCTGGCTGCAGTCTACATGTTCCACTGTTTCACCAACAGGAACACACAGGTCCTCAAGAAGTTCCTGAGAGAACAAGTCAAGGAACATTATTTCAGTGACTTGTCCTTAGCAGAAAAAGACGGTGCCGTCAGTAGTAGCGGCAGCAAAGAAGAAAAAGAAGAAAACTACACACAGAGAGAGAAACCAAAACAGCAGTCTTTGTTTAAGAAGGTTCTGAATATTTTTGGATTCAATGCAAGCAGTCCTCCACAGATCAATAAAAGTCCTCCACAGATCAATAACAGTCCTCTAACCCTGGATGTCTTCCTGCAGGGAGCCATGCAGAAATCCCTCTGCAGTAGAAATGGTCACCTGGACCTGTTTGTCCGCTTCCTTCATGGCCTCTCTCTGGAGTCCAACCAGAGGCTGTTAGGAGGTCTGCTGGGTCAGAGATACAACAGTCCAGGAACCATCCAGAGAACCATCAACAACCTGAAGGAGATGAAGACTCCTGAAATCTCTCCTGACAGAAGCATCAACATCTTCCACTGTCTGACGGAGATGAAGGACCAGTCAGTTCATCAGCAGATCCAACAGTTCCTCAAGTCAGAGAACAGATCAGAGAAGAAACTCTCTGAGATCCAGTGTTCAGCTCTGGCCTACATGCTGCAGATGTCGGAGCAGGTTCTGGACGAGTTCGACCTGGAGAAGTACAACACATCAGAGGAGGGACGACTGAGACTGATCCCAGCTGTGAGGAACTGCAGGAAGGCTCGGTGAGTCCAGACATGATCAATATAATTGTTGATCAGTAGTTTAGATCAGTAGTTCACATAAACAGATGTATTTATTCTCATTATTCTTAGTTTGACTCCATTACAGGTCAGTTGTGATTTTTGGAGGTGTAGTAAAAGCTGTGAGCTCCAAAATGTCGATCTCCAGCTCGTTGTGATCGTTGCTGTTTAATCAAGAACAAGTTATTTTATTCTTTTATGTTGACTCCTTGGTTTTATTCAAGTCTTACACCTCAGTTTATCCAGATGTTTCCAGGTGTTAGTACGACTGCTAGTGTTTTAGTCAAGACCACCTAACCCGAGACAAAGTCAAGACCAAAATCAAGTCAAGACTAAGACTTTGAGGGGGTCCAGACCAAGTCCAAGTCTGAAAGTAAACCAATGTGAGACCATTTCCAAGACCATCACTGTATTCCCATACACCAGTCCTCATAATAATCATGTGTCTTGATATTTACATTATTCCTCCTCAGCTACAAAGAAAAGATGATTTGATCTAAAATCTAAACCATATTTAATGTAAACAAAGTTTGTATTGAACAGAAGAACACAGCACAGAACCTGCTGAAGTCTCCTCCCACTGTTCACACTGGTGACACCAAGTTGTTACCATGGTTACACAAATAGATGCTTTTGTAGAACAATTTTCATTAAGTTGTTAAATTACATCACATAAACCAAAATGAGTCTCCTCTCCTCTCCTCTCCTCTGCCTTCACCCCGTCTTTGATCCCTCAGAGCGTTTGGATCCCAGTGTGGCCCGAGTATCCTTCCTGAGTACTCTATTACAGTTTTTCTCAGTTTCTCAGTTTAGCACTTCTAGTAAAAAATTAAAATATAAACAAGAATCAGATTACAACTACAAAAGTGCATACAGTATCTACTGTACAATTATTCATCTACAGCAGCATGTCGATGTGCTGGGTCAGGACATCTCTTAGTTCGTAGCTCCGCCTCCACCTGACACATTTGATATTTTCTCTCTTCACAGACTTGTTCATTGTGGAATCTCAGAGAGTCACTGTGAAGTCGTGGCCTCAGCTCTGAAGTCCAACCCCTCCCACCTGACAGAACTGGACCTGAGTAACAAATACGGCGGGAGCGACTCGAATAGAAACAACCTGAGTGATTCATCAGTGAAGGTTGTGTGTGCTGGACTGGAGAGTCCAAACTGTCGACTGGAGACTCTGAGGTGAGTTCACTGACTGGACCTGTTGGACTTTTGTCTGTGTTCAGTTCAAATGTGTGAAGTTCAGTTTGAAGCAGCGACTGATTGTGACTCCATGTTACTGCAGCTGGTAGAAGGTGAAGGGTCAGAGGTCACTCAGAGGTCAGTGTGATGATGATGATGATGATGATGATGATGATGATGATGATGATGATGATGATGATGATGATGATGATGAGCTGCTCTCAGATGAAGCTGCTAACAGAACAGCTGGATCAGCCACTGTAGCTGAAGCAGCAGATGTGATGTAGATCTGAGGCCGGAGAAGCTGCTGTGTGTGTGTGTGTGTGTGTGTGTGTGTGTGTGTGTGTGTGTGTGTGTGTGTGTGTGTGTGTGTGTGTGTGTGTGTGTGTGTGTGTGTGTGTGTGTGTGTGTGTGTGTGTGTGTGTGTGTGTGTGTGTGTGTAAAAGTGTCTAAGTGTCAGTAGGTTACAACTTGCTAACTGCTTGAAACAACAGCTGAGTGGCTGAATGAAACTAATCCGTCACCCTAATTGATTTAAATTGTCTTCTGTTGCTGATGCACGGCCTTGATAAACTTGGTTATTCATTTTATTCTAGTTGAGGATGTGGATGATCATGAGGGAGGGAGTAGTGGAGCAACAGATCAGTGTTTTTTTTTTGTTTTTTTTAATCAATTTTTTATTTTGTTTTATTTCATTACAATTCCATTTATCCATTCCCCTTGACCCCACCCTTTTCCCGGGTGTAACATTAGATTAATGATTATTATTATTATTATCAACAGTACATAGCAGACATATTCATAAGACAGAGAAAAAACAAAACAAAACAAAAGGACAACAAAAACAACACACAAGCCCATCAATACAACACTTTGACTTTCTAGGTTGTGTACAGCTTCTACCTTTGCCTTTTGGGCACGAGCACTGGAAACAGATCAGTGTTGATCCTTGATTGCTCTCCACGGATCGGCACGCAAGTGTTCCACATGTCGTTGATGAAAAGAAAGTTGTGAATGTAGCGCAAAAAAAACCAACTCTGCTCGTATAGGCAGCTTTATGTCGCGCACAACAACAAACAATAACAACCAATCAACCAGAATCGAAAAACAAAAACTGTGACTGAGCAGGACTGTGATGGTGATTGGCTTACAGACCTTTGCTTGTGTCGTTTTCCTCCCTAACACACGGTAGCTCCAGTATTTTCTTTTCACTTCTATAGGAGTGTATGTTACAAAAAAACTGATTTACAACTGGTTGTTTATTTACCTGCTGTTCTGTACTGATTTCTATCAACCAGTCAGTGGATACAGATTGTTGCAAAGCGTTTCCCTCCTCCTGTGATTTTAGGTATGACAGGAAAATATGAACGACATCATCAGCGACTAGTCGACGTCGACTCGACTTTCATAACATTAGAGTCGACTTTAAAAAATCTGAAGTCATGCAACCGCTAACCACACACACAGTTTATCATCCTGTGTGTGTGTGTGTGTGTGTGTGTGTGTGTGTGTGTGTGTGTGTGTGTGTGTGTGTGTGTGTGTGTGTGTCTTTGATACAGTTCAGTCCTGAATCAGAGAGTTGTAGTCAGTGTTTAGTCCAACAGGTATTGATCAGATATTGATTGTATACTGACAGACTGATCTGAGGTCAGCAGCAGCTGATGAATCTGTGCTGACATGTGGATGATGTGTGTAGAAGGCCACATGATGATGATCCACAACAACACAAGGACAAAGTCCCTCTACTCATTTACACACTGATCATTGATCAGGACACATCTGATCAATCATCAATCGTTTCATCTTCTTCTTTTATTCTTTATTCAGATTGGAGCGCTGCAGTTTGTCAGAGATCAGCTGTTCTTCTCTGGGCTCAGCTCTGAAGTCCAACCCCTCCCACCTGAGACACCTGGACCTGACCAACAACAAGCTGCAGGATTCAGGAGTGAAGGGTCTGAGTGGTTTTCTGGAGAGTCCAGACTGTAGACTGGAGACTCTGAGGTCAGACTCTGTTTTATTTCTGTGCTCAGATGAATGTGATGTGAAAGTTGTGTTGATACTGAGCTGCAGACATGAGGCTGATATTCTACTGATCCACACTGAGGCTGTAGGACAGGGTAGGCAGGCGCTCACAGACCAAGACCAGGGCTGTGGGGGGTCGGCACCTCAGACAGCTCATCACACAACAACCTCACAACAAACACATTTATGCACAATGGTTCACACAGATCCAAGTCTTCAACATGTGCAACACCTTTCCCCCACAATCCATGCCGTCCTGACATCAGCTGTTATTACAGTTTTTTTCGATCGCTAACAAGCAGTGGTCGAAACTGAAGTCACATGTTCAAAACTCTTAACACAGACTGCGTTTTCATCAGGCATCTCAGCTAAACAGTTAATCTCTTCCCCAAAACGGTGCCTCACCAACAAAACACTTCATACATGTCTCAAAATAAGCTCATTCAACCACAACACTAGCACATAGTATCACTGTGGAAACAAACACTGTCACTCTTAGCACACTGAACTACAAAACACTAACAACAAAGAACATTACTTAAAATAAATTTGATCTTTGAAGTTTGAATTATTTTTTTTTTCAAAATCAGTAAATCAGTTTTATTTTAAAAATAAATACTGCAATATCTTTGCACTTTGAGTGTTCTAGATAATATAATATAATATAATATAATATATTTACTGTAAGAATGAATCAGGAATGCAGCAATTTACGTCAAGAAAATGTATTTTCTCTGTGCCCTTGCATAGGTACTAAGGGACCTTACAAAAAATAAAAAGTTTACTGTAAACCATGTGATCCATATTTCCAAAGAAAAAACAACCAGAAGCCCCCCCCCCCCCCCTCACACACACTTTTTATATGGTTTCTAATGAGGCCAAACACAGATCACCTGGATCAGTTTTGAGCTGGAAACTAACCTCACCTGTGTTTGGAGTTGCATAATATTTTTATTTATGTTATTCAATAAAATATTTTTGATTTGACATTTTATATATTTCAATGTTCCTGCAACAGAAATTCCCCACATGTTGGAGCACCGCTCACATCACACAACAAACCTTTAACAACATCCACACTCAGACCTGAGCAACAAGGATGTTAACTGTACACAACAAGCTGTTATTACAAGGTTTACAACAGAGAAGACACACAACCTGGGCTGTGTGTGTGTGTGTGTATCTAAGGCCGCGTTCAGACTGCCAGCAAAAATCCGATTTTTAGCCCATCCAGATTGGAACTGGATGACTCTTTTTAAGTCTGAACAGTCCCAAATCACATGAAATCCGATTTTTGCTAAACAGATCGAAACCACCTCCGGGAGGTAGTTTCAGATCGCATTTGGACAGATGCGTCTCAGTCTGAACAGCTCCAAACACTCAGATCGGTTTTGACTGTCCGTGACGTCACTCTCCGCGGCGCTGTCACTGTGTTACAGGTCCCGTGAGCTCCAGTTAAATATCAGTTTCCTTCTTGTTACTTTTCTTTTATGCAAACTACCGTGTTGTCGGCGACAGGAGTGACGGCGACGGCGTGCTCCCAGCTCTGGGGTGCTGGAGTTTCCCGTCTCTGTGGCCACACACACATACAAACACACACACACACACACATCAGTCTCCGGTACACGTACACGTACACGTACACATACACACACACCAGGCGGTCTGAGGTTAGCTGGGTCGTGCGGCTGCAGCACCGGGCAGATCACCGTGCTGCAGCGAGAGTAGCCGCCGCGTCCGCGAGGCATCGCCTGTCACACACGGCGTAGCCTCTGCTCCGACGTCGTTGCTACAGCAACCTGTCAGATATGGGTCAATAATGTGGCCCAGTTTGAACAGAGCCAAATGCGATTTGGACACTTGCTAAAAACAGTGTGGACAGTCAGCCCTAAAAATCGGATATGAGAAGGAATCAGATTTGAATCAGATTTGCCTGCAGTCTGAACGCGGCCTAAGTGTCAGAGAGAGAGTAGGTTAAAACTTGCTAACTGTTAGCCACCGTAGCTCAGGCGTTGGTCTCCCGTCAGATAAAAGCTGCTGTTGTTCTTCAGATGAAGCTCATTAAGGTGTTCACCTCTCCAGTGGAGCATCACTGCAGTTGAATTAGCTGCTAAACTGCTGGAGGCTAAAAAGCCAGGGGACACGTCTGTGTGTTGACCATTCACCAAGGCAACGTGAACAGAAGTGCAGCTCAGACATGGTGCAGTTAAGTTAAGAGGCAGCGTAGCGTTGTGCCTTTTCACCTCCATGTGAACTCTCTGTGGGAACTCACTGCACATGTGCAAACAGCCACATACACACCGTACTGACAGAAGAGGCAGAGCAGCTCTGGGCCTTTGCTCTGTAATACTACACATGGCTGAGTGGTTTGTGCAGCTGCTGCCTGGACAGAAGCTAGCTCTGTTTACTGGCTTTTATTAGACCATGAAAATCACCACATTCTGACACATTGAACTTGTAGTAAAGTTATCTGAAAGTCCAAAAGAATCCAACTTTAGGTGAAGTGAATAAATCAAAGCCCTGACTGCACCTCACTGGTTTTTAGTCCAGTCTCTGTTTCTCTTCATGTTTCACCTCCACTACAGAAACACATGTGATGTATCAGACAATAACTGATCTATAATCAATAGCTGCTGGCTCCACCTCTTTCCTGAGGCTCTGTGATGTTTACAGTGAAACATTCAAAGCCAACATCCCATAATAAGCAGGTGTGTTTCAGGTTTTTCTGTCTCTGAGCTTCATTCAACATGTGTTTCTACACGTTAGTTGTCATGGTAACAGAGTTCAGCCTCACATGTGTGTTGTCTTGAGCGTGGTCAGTAAATCTCTGATCAATGTGGCTGCTCAACATGAGTTTGTCTGGATGGAGCCACAGGTGGAGCTGACAGGTGAAGAGGCGGAGTCACTGCGTCTGTGTTGAAGCAGCAGCAGCTTCTCATGAATATTAATGAGCTGTTTTCTCTCTATGTGACTGTTTAACCTGCTTCCTGTTGCTTCAGCTGTTGGACTTTGATTTTCTAAACTTGTTCTTTCTGAAGCTTCTTCAGCTCTGAACAGATGATGAGACACTGAACGCTGTCAACAAGGAGCTTTGTCCTCAACTCACTGCTTTTATTCTTTATTCAGATTGGAGTACTGCAGTTTGTCAGAGATCAGCTGTTCTTCTCTGGTCTCAGCTCTGAAGTCCAACCCCTTCCACCTGAGAGAACTCGACCTGAGCAGAAACGACCTTCATTATTCAGGAGTGAAGCATCTGAGTGGTTTTCTGGAGAGTCCAGACTGTAGACTGGAGACTCTGAGGTCAGTTCACTGACTGTTACTGTTGTAGATCTTAGATCTTTGATCCACAACTGAACCTGATTGATCTTCACTCAGAACTTGAATCATTGACTTTGATGTCATGAATGAAGGACGTTTGAAATAGTTGTTGTCTCATGTTTCCAGTTGTTCTTCTCTCACACTGACAATGACTCTTCACTTTCAGCTCATTTCACTCAGTCTGATCAATAATCAATGATCTGGGGTCTCATTTATAAAACTGTGCGTGGGATCGTTACTAAAAGTGTACGCATGCCCAAAAGCCAAGTTTTCATGCGCCAGTAAATATTCAGACTTATAAAACCCTGCGTACGCACACCTGCAAGCAAACTTCCCTTTATAAATCCCAGAGTTCCTACAAGTGTGCGCAGCTGAATCCGCTTCACGTTCCGCCCTGTACACGCCCTGTTTTAACCCTAGATGGTCAATGCAAACCACCACATGAATGCGATCTGCATGTCAATGAGCCTCACGTGCTCTTGTTCTGTCGCTGTTGTGAATTAGCTGCAGGTGTGAAAGTGGCGACGTGACGTGTTGCTGCAGCTGTTAATGGCGTCAGCGGCTCAGAGCGCACGCGGTGTTGTTTTGGTGCGCTGCCTCTCACATGCTGGACCCGGTTCGGCACATAGTTACAACAATGACAACAGTTCTAATCTGAAACGAGTTATTAACCATTCATCATGGTCTCCCTCTCCCTCCTTTCTCCTCCAGCGGTGCCGTGGTGCAGAATTACGCACGGGGCTCACCGCTGTATTATTTACAGTAATTAGACTGATCGATAAAACTTTGAATAATTAGCAGAATCAGTTACATTCTGAGGAATGATCAAACATGACACTTCTCTTTATAACAAGAAAACAGAATGTAACAATTGTGCGAACGATTACTGGATTTTATTCCCCAGGGTTTGAGATTTAATTGACTCTCGATCATATGTTCACAGTATCATAGGAACATATAGTTATTTACACCATGTATTTATTTATTATCCTATGCAGCCGCGCCGTCCTCTCCTCCTCCTGCGCTCTGGGAGTGGACAATATGACGGAGAGATGGTGGTGATTAAATATAGAGAAGGAATTTTGATTTTGAATTTTAAGTTAGATTCTAAGAAGATGTTTCTGAAACACCAGTCTGATGCAAAATAAGGCTGTTGAATTAAATCACCGTGGCAACACGGATCTAACGCATACGGGTTGAAATTAAATGTTTGACGGCCGATAATAAAAACATAATCGTTCTTCTCAATCATCATTTCCTGAATCTGACTTCAGTTCACCACCACACCGTCTGTGTCGCCAATTCCCCTTTTCCTCCAAACCATGCGTACGCATCGGTCAGAGTTTGCTTAGGGCTGCGCACATTCTCCCGTCAAGTTTGTTTTTTATAGATCACAACCTTGGCGTGAAAAGTCACGTAGGGGAGAGCGGGGTAAGTAGTGCCAATTTTTACTTAAACTGCCTTTAAAGCAAGGGGATTATAATAATGCCCCCAACTAATATATGTACATATAGTTTAGGATGTTGTGCATCCCTGGGAACAATCACTTTGAATCTGAAATCAACCGTTTCAGAAATATAGCTTTAGAAAAAAAAAAAAAAATCTGGCACAACTTGCCCCCGGTGCGGGGTAAGTTGTGCCATGAGAGAGAATACACTGGGGTAAGTTGTGCCATTGATAATTGAAGTAAAACAGATCATTTTAATCTCACAAATGTTAATGCTATATAAAAACAAGACATTCAATACAAAATTAAAGCCAGAAGCGGCGATGATCGGGCCCTCGCTTGTCCCCATGCAGTCGCGGGGGCCTGAGGCACGCTGGGGGCTGTGGCGCAAAGAAACGCCATGTTTTGTTCATCCACCAGGTGGCGCTACGAGCACAACCAGACTGGGCAGGTGTGTTCAGGGGCGGTCCCTCATCACACATGTTAACTTTCAAGCAAATCCGTGCCCACTGCCATGTTTCTCCTATACACAGACAGCACTGCCACTGGCACAACTTAACCCAGGCCCTTTGGCACAAATTACCCCAAGCCCAGCATTTTGAGAAAAAAGGATTCCCCAGCTGTTTTGAGCTGGCATCATGCTAAATGTATAGACTCATCGTGTAGCTTAATAAAGCACTAAAACATGTGTGAACTGTTTTCAAAGTTATCTATAATTGTTCAAACATGGCAATCAAAAAACCTTGATCATAGAAATTTTACTTTGGAGGGCAAAAACTTGTTTTTTGAACAAAAATGTGCTTTCCTCTCAAGCCATGTGTCTCCCTTCTTGATAGGATGAGTGAAATGGATGCCCCTTCAAAAATATGTGGTCACATGACCAACTTCTTCTATGGTTTTCTAGATAACAGGGGTGGAACTACTTGCCCCATGGCACAAATTACCCCACTCTCCCCTACGCCACTTTCAGCCCCGTTTTGTGCGTACGCAACGGTTATAAATGAGACCCCTGGGGTCTCATTTATGAACTGAAGTCAGACTCAGGAAATGATGATTGAGAAGAACGATTATTGTTTTATTATCGGCCGTCACACATTTAATTTCAACCCGTATGCGTTAGATCCATGTTGCCACGGTGATTTAATTCAACAGCGCCCTTATGTTGCATCGGACTGGTGTTTCAGAAACATCTTCTTAGAATCTAACTTAAAATTCTAAATCAAAATTCCTTCTCTATATTTTTTTTTTTTTTTTTTTTTTCACAATTTCTTTATTGATTTTCCATTTTAATGAACAAACGTTCATACACATAACAACAACAATATAACACATAAAAACAGAAACAAAAACCCTTCTAACCCACCCTCCTCCCACCCACAATAAGATCTACGGTAAATAAAAGTTTTGATAACAGTATCAAAATGTGCATTCCATATTTAGCCTGTATACATTCCTGTGAACATCAATATGCAATTATGCACAGAAACATTTATTCAAAACAACATAGGTCCACAATTCAGTCCATCTCTTCATCTCTATTTCTACTTCACAGTACTAATACTCCAGCCATGGAACCATTATTGAGCCATTTTAAGATCATAAAGGTGGTGGCAACAGATCTTGTCCAGTTCTAGGTTGCACATTCAGATTATTCATGAAGGTTAGGAAAGACGACCACATCTTGTTAAAGTCCTCAACTTTTCCTCTTGCCATGTACGTCAGTTTTTCCAGTGCCAAATTAGATGACAGCTCTGTAATCCATTGGCCCACGGTAGGTCCCTGAATCTCCTTCCATTTTAAGGCAATCACACGTTTAGCTTGCAACAGACAGAAATTAATTAGTTTACGTTTTTTCACCGTCACTGGGAAATTCTCAGGATATATGTGCAACAAACATATCTTAGCTTCAACTGGAACAACCTCTTCTGTGAGTTTAGAAATTAAGTCAAGAACCTCGTTCCAGAATATCTGCAGTTTTTGACAGCTCCACATACAATGTAGCAGGGTACCAACTTCTTCCATACATTTGGTGCAGTAGTCAGGAATATTGGGATCAAAGCGGTGCAATTTAACAGGTGTAATATAAGTTCTAAGCAACCATTTATACTGTAGGAGTTTGCATCTTGTGTTTATAGTTTGAGTTTGAGCCAAAAGACATGCCTTCTCCCAGTCCTCTACACTAATGTCTGATTGAAGATCATTTTTCCATGCAGATAGATAAGAGAGAGAGTTTTCTTTAGAACCTGCTAATAGCAAACGATAAAAGATGGATATTTGACCTCTGCCCTGTAGATTGTTTACCATGAGTCGTTCAATAGTAGAAAATGAGGGTTCTGAGGTAGTTTTAATTTGGGAGTATATGAAGCTTCTTAGTTGCATGTACTTAAAATGATGTTTCCCAGGTAGGTCAAATTTATTCTTTAATTGTGAGAATGACATTAAAATGCCTTCTTCATAAAGATCTTTTATTTTGCTTAATCCTCTCTCCATCCATTGTCTAAATCCCATGTCACGCCTCCCAGGAGTGAAGTTTTCATTTCCCCATATAGGTGTGAAACAAGAAAGTTTGGGGATGTCATTTAAAAAGGTGTGGGCTTCATGCCATACTATCAGAGTGTTTTTGAGGAAAGGATTTTGTGTGCGTTTTCCAAGTATTTTAGCTTGCGATGAGTAAAGGTACTGACACAATGGAAGTTCTATTGCATTATTTTCTATCTCTACCCAAGCTGGAACCTCTGTTGTATGAAAGTAATATATGGCTGCTCGGAGTTGGGCTGCCCAGTAATATAGCTTCATATTAGGCAATTTAAGCCCGCCACGTTCATAGGGCAGATAAAGGAGAGAAAGACGTAGTCTAGGGCGCTTGTTGCTCCAAATAAAGCAGGTAATGTTTTTCTTAAGAGTTGAGAAAAAAGAGAAAGGCAGGGGAAGTGAAATCGCCTGAAAAAGATACAAAAACTTGGGCAGGACAGACATCTTAATGATATTTATACGTCCTATCATAGAGATGGGCATCACATTCCATTTCTCTAGAGATTCTCCTATAGATTTAACAAGTGGGTTATAATTGATTGGTATTATGTCTTCAATGACAGGTGATATTTTAATGCCTAGGTAAGTAAATCCTTCTGGAGTATTAGTAAACTGAGTGTGGATCTGGGGACCTTCTCTCTCTTCCTTGTTCAATAGTAGCAAAGCACTTTTTTTATCATTGTTTTTATAACCAGAGAACTGTCCAAATATCTTCAGCAGATGGTTAAGAGCCTTAAGTGAAGTTCCTAGCTTTGTTAAAAACAAAACAATATCATCAGCAAAAAGAGACAAACGGTGTTCTGTCCTACCAATAGTCATGCCCGTAATGTCAGATGACTGACGGATTGCCATGGCTAAGGGTTCAACAGCAAATAAAAATAACAAAGGGCTCATAGGACAGCCTTGGCGTGTAGATCTACTAAGATTAAAAGGCTTTGAAATTTGATTATTAGTCGCGATTTCTGCTACTGGGTCAGTATATAATAATTGAATCCATTTAAGGTATTTTTCCCCAAAACCAAATCTTTTTAAGACGTCAAATAGGTAGCTCCATTCGACCCTGTCAAACGCCTTTTCGGCATCTAATGACAGGATCGCATGGTCTCTGGTATTTTGTTTGACATATAGAATATTCAACAGCCTGCGCGTATTGTGAAAAGCTTGCCTGCCAAGTACGAATCCATTCTGGTCGTTGGCGATCAGGTTGGGTATTAGTAATTCTATCCGCTTGGCCAGAGCCTTACATAGTATCTTGGTATCACAAGACATTAAAGATATGGGTCGATACGATGTTCTATCTAAGGGACATTTGCCCGGCTTTAAAAGGAGCGAAATAACAGCAGCTCTTAAAGATGGGGGCAACATTCCTTTTTCATATGATTCATTAAACATCTCTAAGAGATGGGGTAACAATTTTCCTGAAAATGTTTTATATAATTCTATAGGCAGGCCATCAGGCCCAGGTGCCTTTCCACTGCTCAAGCCTTTCATTGCTTCTGATAATTCTTCAACACATAAATGTTTATCAAGATCAGTTTTAGCTTCTTCAGTTAATGATGGAAACTGGAGTTTATCCAAAAACTCCTTTTGTTTTCCTGAGCTGTTCAGTGAGCTATATTCTGATTTATACAAATTCTCATAAAACTCTTTGAAAGCAGTGTTTATTTCAGATGGATCGATCAGGATTTTCCCATCTTGTAATTTAACTGAATTTATAGCTCTATCAGTTTGTATCCTTTTCAACCTCCATGCTAACAGCTTTCCCGCTTTCTCTCCCTGGTCATAGTATGATTGTTTTAACCACAACAAACTGGAGGCTATTTTGTTGGTTGTTAGCTCATTGTACTGAGATTTCAGCAAGAGGAGCTCTTGTTGTTTTTCTGGGGTATCATTGTGATGAAGTTCTCCCTCTAATTTTTTAACGTTTTGTTCAAGAGTGTTAAGCTGTGAATTATATTTTTTGGATTTATATGTAGTATAACTTATGATCTCCCCCTTAAATAGGCCTTGAATGCCTCCCACTTTACAGACGCACTGGTTTGGTTAGTATTTAGAGAGAAGTATTCATCTATTTTCCCATCAATATACTTTACAAAGTCTGGGTTTTGAAGCCATCTAGACTGAAAACGAAATCTAGGCGGTGAAGCCATTACATCAGGTAGTTGCATTATCAAGGAGATTGGTGCGTGGTCTGACAGCAATATACTGTCATACCAACATTTCTCAATTTTTGACAGTAGCCCATGTGAAATTAAAAAATAATCTATTCTCGAGTACGTCTTATATGTGCTTGAAAAGCATGAATAGTCTCTTTTGTTAGGATTAAGATATCGCCAAATATCAGTCAAATTTAGATCACTCATGAACTTTTTGATAATTTTTCTTGTTTGTTGATGAGAGGTATCAATACCAGTTGAACGATCCTGTGTCGGGTCTAACACACAGTTAAAATCGCCACCAATTATGTATTGACCAGGGTAGGATGATATAGAAAGAAAAAGATTTTGATAGAAAGACGGGTCGTCACCATTAGGAGCATACACACATATTAAACTGACTTGAGTGGACACTATTGTACCGTTAAGTATAATATACCTCCCTGATGGGTCTATATATTTGTTTTTTAATTGAAAAGGGATTGATTTATGAATTAATATTATGACTCCTCTGGCATGAGAAGAAAAGAAAGCAGAATGAACTTGCCCTGGCCATCTATTCTTGACTCTACTTATATCATTTTCTACCAAATGGGTTTCTTGTAGGAAAATAATATTGGCCTTCATTTGCTTAATCCTATTCAATACCTGTTTCAGTTTTACCAATTTGTTCAACCCTCTCGTGTTCCAGCTAGAGATTTTTAATTCTGATCTAGTAGTCATCTATATTGAAAATAAAATTGCACATTCGAAAGACCTGACCGAAAAAAACTTCACAAAACCAAAGACATAGCACCGAGATCCTATTCCCTCCCAAAAACCCTTCATGCACTTCCCCAAACGAAGTACATGTGAACTACAAAATGAGTAATTAACTCTGGTTATGATCAACGTTTGATCCACACAATGAGGAGCAACGTGATTCATGCACTAATAGGCTACAGTGTCATAGGGCTCACTGACATATTGAAAACGGACTTTAAATTCAACCAAATAAGTTTAAGGTAAACATAAATGAAATATTAATCAAAAATAATCCAAAGAAATAGATAAATAAATCAAATAAATCAGAGAGGGAGAGAGATAGATAGATAGAGAGAGAGAGAGAGAGAGAGAGAGAGAGAGAGAGACGAAAAGAATAAAGAAAAAAAGAAAAAGGAGGAAACAAAACAAACAAACAAACAAACAAAAAGTCACAGTTGGTTATAACTCAAAACTCACATGGAGAAAGCATATACACCTCTCAAACATGTTAGTTTCATTAAATGTCTAGTGAGGATTTTCAAAATAAAGGTACTCAAAGACGGTTTGTCCAAAACAGAAGTCCTCCGTCATATAATCGTAGTGGTTTTCAGGTTTACCGTTACCTTATTTACTTGATTTAGTCCAGAAAATAGACTCATCGGCTCTCGGAGCTTGGGCATTCCTGCGGAGTGCCGGTGCCGGTGGATTCTTGTGGTGGATTGTTACGAAGGAAATCCTCTGCCTCGGTGACGGACGTGAAGACGCGGCGCCTGCCGTCATGGGTGATGACCAGGTGAGCGGGGTAGAGCAGCCCGTAGCGGATGTTCATGGCACGGAGCTTCGCCTTCACGCCATCGAATAGACGCTGACGCTGTCTGGTCTCAGTTGACAGGTCTGGAAAAAAGCTGACCCGCTGATTATTGTAGCGCACCTCCCTCTGTCTTCTGGCTGCTTTGAGTGTGTTTTCACGGTCTTTATAGTTCAGAAATTTAATAACAATTGGTCTGGGCGCTGAAGACCGGCTTGTGTTAGCTTGGCCGACCCGGTGTGCACGCTCAATCACAGGGGTGGGGGTCAGAGTGTCGCCCAGTAGCTTGGGGAGCCAGTTTTCCAGAAAACTGCACATGTCAGGGCCCTCGGTTTTTTCAGGGAGACCGATTAGTCTCAGGTTGGAGCGTCTTGCTCTGTCTTCTTGGTCTTGGATTTTATTGCGCAACATCTCTGTTGTACCTTCCAGTTGTTTCACTTTTTGTTGGAGAATAGTGACATCATCCTCTGCATGCGATATTCTCTTCTCAGTTTCGCCAATTCTCCTCGACTGGGACAACAACTCTCCCTTGATACTGTTAACAGCCCCCATCATGTCAGCTGATTGTTGGACGAAATCCTTCTTCAGAGAGCGTATTGCATTCAGTATCTCAGTATTTGACGGTCCGCCGCTAGCATGAGCCTCCTCGTGGTTGTCGTTAGCATCCTGGCTAGCTTCGGTCATAGCTGTGTTGTTTTCTGCTGTTTGACTCGGAGATTGTTGTCCTTGTTTGTTGTTTTTCCGTGTCATCATAATCCCCGGGACTTTTACAAGTATAAAACTGAGTTTGAGTTAACTTTTAGCCGTTCCTTTTAGTATTTTCTCAGAAAGTCAGTGACGAGCCAAGTTACTGCGTGTCTGTCAGTCGCACTCCATAACCGGAAGTCCGCTCTCCTTCTCTATATTTAATCACCACCGTCTCTCCGTCATATTGTCCACTCCCAGAGCGCAGGAGGAGGAGAGGACGGCGCGGCTGCATAGGATAATAAATAAATACATGGTGTAAATAACTATATGTTCCTATGATACTGTGAACATATGATCGCGAGTCAATTAAATCTCAAACCCTGGGGAATAAAATCCAGTAATCGTTCGCACAATTGTTACATTCTGTTTTCTTGTTATAAAGATAAGTGTCATGTTTGATCATTCCTCAGAATGTAACTGATTCTGCTAATTATTCAAAGTTTTATCGATCAGTCTAATTACTGTAAATAATACAGCGGTGAGCCCCGTGCGTAATTCTGCACCACGGCACCGCTGGAGGAGAAAGGAGGGAGAGGGAGACCATGATGAATGGTTAATAACTCGTTTCAGATTAGAACTGTTGTCATTGTTGTAACTATGTGCCGAACCGGGTCCAGCATGTGAGAGGCAGCGCACCAAAACAACACCGCGTGCGCTCTGAGCCGCTGACGCCATTAACAGCTGCAGCAACACGTCACGTCGCCACTTTCACACCTGCAGCTAATTCACAACAGCGACAGAACAAGAGCACGTCAGGCTCATTGACATGCAGATCACATTCATGTGGTGGTTTGCATTGACCATCTACGGTTAAAACAGGGCGTGTACAGGGCGGAACGTGAAGCGGATTCAGCTGCGCACACTTGTAGGAACTCTGTGATTTATAAAGGGAAGTTTGCTTGCAAGTGTGCGTGTGCAGGGTTTTATAAGTCTGAATATTTACTGGCGCATGAAAACTTGGCTTTTGGGCATGCGTACACTTTTAGTAACGATCCCACGCACACAGTTTTATAAATGAGACCCCCTGATCACTGCAGCTCTCTCTGTGTGTGTGTGTGTGTGTGTGTGTGTGTGTGTGTGTGTGTGTGTGTGTGTGTGTGTGTGTGTGTGTGTGTGTGTGTGTGTGTGTAAAAGTGTCTAAGTGTCAGAGAGAGAGTAGGTTAAAACTTGCTAACTGTTAGCCACCGTACCTCAGGCGTTGGTCTCCCGTCAGATAAAAGCTGCTGTTGTTCTTCAGATGAAAGCTCATTAAGGTGTTCACCTCTCCAGTGGAGCATCACTGCAGTTGAATTAGCTGCTAAACTGCTGGAGGCTAAAAAGCCAGGGGACACGTCTGTGTGTTGACCATTCACCAAGGCAACGTGAACAGAAGTGCAGCTCAGACATGGTGCAGTTAAGTTAAGAGGCAGCGTAGCGTTGTGCCTCTTCACCTCCATGTGAACTCTCTGTGGGAACTTACTGCACATGTGCAAACAGCCACATACACACCGTACTGACAGAAGAGGCAGAGCAGCTCTGGGCCTTTGCTCTGTAATACTACACATGGCTGAGTGGTTTGTGCAGCTGCTGCCTGGACAGAAGCTAGCTCTGTTTACTGGCTTTTATTAGACCATGAAAATCACCACATTCTGACACATTGAACTTGTAGTAAAGTTATCTGAAAGTCCAAAAGAATCCAACTTTAGATGAAGTGAATAAATCAAAGCCCTGACTGCACCTCACTGGTTTTTAGTCCAGTCTCTGTTTCTCTTCATGTTTCACCTCCACTACAGAAACACATGTGATGTATCAGACAATAACTGATCTATAATCAATAGCTGCTGGCTCCACCTCTTTCCTGAGGCTCTGTGATGTTAAGATTCCTTTATTCCTTTATTTGTCCCACAGTGGGGAAATTTACACTTGTGCAGCAGCAGCAACAAGTAGCAACAGGATAAAAGAGGAAAAAAAACAGTTTATAGTGAAACATTCAAAGCCAACATCCCATAAAAAGCAGGTTTCAGGTTTTTCTGTCTCTGAGCTTCATTCAACATGTGTTTCTACACGTTAGTTGTCATGGTAACAGAGTTCAGCCTCACATGTTTGTTGTCTTGAGCATGGTCAGTAAATCTCTGATCAATGTGGCTGCTCAACATGAGTTTGTCTGGATGGAGCCACAGGTGGAGCTGACAGGTGAAGAGGCGGAGTCACTGCGTCTGTGTTGAAGCAGCAGCAGCTTCTCATGAATATTAATGAGCTGTTTTCTCTCTATAGCTGTGTCCCAATTCAGGGTCTGCATCCTTCGGAGGGTGGATTTGAAGGCCAATTACGTCACAGCGCTGCGCGAAGGCTGTCCCAATTCGTCTAAATTCGAAGGGTCCTCCAAATGCAGCCTCCAAATGCGTCCTCCTTTCCCCTGCATTCGGAGGATGCATCGCTACTATCCTTCGCGGCCTCCCGTATCCCAAGATGCTTTGCTGCACCGTTGTTGTTATTAGCAACCTAGCCGCTAGCTATCGAACGGTAGCAGCTCTGTGCTGTAGCCACGGTAACCCGGCTGTACGGCCGGCGCGGAGGTGTGGCTGCCTGCTGCTGAGCTCTGCTCTGGCTGCACAGGTGAGGAGCGGAGGCAAAGCATCTGTGACAACTTTTAATAAGAAAGCTATGAAAACACATTACTTGTGCTCTTTATTCTCTATTCACTTAATAGCCTGAAGCCTACCCCCCCCCTGGCTGCTGTTCAATGGTTTGTGTATATTAATGATAACTGCCCTTGTATTGATTCTACTTCTTTAAAAAAAAAAAAAAAAAGTGAGGAGCGGTGGAGCGGAGGAGCGGTAGAGCCGTTGTAAGCGCCATTTTTAAATGTTTAACGTCCGGCCGTTGTTTACGTTAGGCCGTTGTTTACGTTCGGATCAGGAAATGCTCCGAAGGCTAGACCGTCCCATTTACCGACCGTTGATGCGGCCGTCGGAGGAGCCTCCGAAGCCGTTGCCTCCGGAGACCGCGTAGGCTGGGTCCTCCGAAGGCTGCAGCCCCTGAATTGGGACACAGCTTATGTGACTGTTTAACCTGCTTCCTGTTGCTTCAGCTGTTGGACTTTGATTTTCTAAACTTGTTCTTTCTGAAGCTTCTTCAGCTCTGAACAGATGATGAGACACTGAACGCTGTCAACAAGGAGCTTTGTCCTCAACTCACTGCTTTTATTCTTTATTCAGATTGGAGTACTGCAGGATGTCAGAGATCAGCTGTTCTTCTCTGGTCTCAGCTCTGAAGTCCAACCCCTCCCACCTGAGAGAACTGGACCTGACTGGAAACAGGCTGCAGGATTCAGGAGTGAAGCATCTGAGTGGTTTTCTGGAGAGTCCAGACTGTAGACTGGACACTCTGAGGTCAGTTCACTGACTGTTACTGTTGTAGATCTTAGATCTTTGATCCACAACTGAACCTGATTGATCTTCACTCAGAACTTGAATCATTGACTTTGATGTCATGAATGAAGGACGTTTGAAATAGTTGTTGTCTCATGTTTCCACTTGTTCTTCTCTCACACTGACAATGACTCTTCACTTTCAGCTCATTTCACTCAGTGTGATCAATAATCAATGACCTGATCACTGCAGCTGTGTGTGTGTGTGTGCGCGTGCGTGCGTGCGTGTGTGTGTGATCTTCATTTCATCTTCTTCTTTTATTCTTTATTCAGATTGTACAACTGCAGTTTGTCAGACATCAGCTGTTCTTCTCTGGTCTCAGCTCTGAAGTCCAACCCCTCCCACCTGAGACACCTGGACCTGAGAGGAAACTACATCCTGAGCTCTTCATCTCTGCAGCAGCTTCATGATCTTGTGAAGAGTCCAGAGTTTCGACTGGAGACTCTGCAGTGAGTCTGATCTGTAGCTGTTTCCACAGCTGATGAGACTGTGGGAGTGAAATAAAGTGTAAAGTGCAGCAGGTGAACCTGTCAGGATGTGACATCACACATGACATCATCTATGACATCACAGACTCAGAAAACGCTGCAGCAGCTTCAATGTGTCAATCATCAGTGATCCAGTCACAGGTAAAGGTGTTGAGTCAAACAGGAACAATGAGCTTCACCTGTCACTCAAGTACAGGAAGTACTTTTACTCCACTAACTCCAAACTAAATACTTTTACTGTGATACTGTCATTATAGGAACTTTTACTCTGCTCCTATATTATAGTATTCACTGTGATACCTTGAAAGAAGTACTTTTACTCTGATACTGTCTACAGAAACTACCTTTATTGTTGTGCTGTAAATACAGTAAGTATTTTTACTGTGTTACTGTTAGTAGCTACTGCCACATCCACTTGTCGTGCACAACAAAACACAGCAAAAGACCAAAATACATGTTTTATAACGAATTTCTTCTTTTCGCCCTCAGTCTTATTAAACAGAAAGATGCCATTTAATTAAACTATTTAGTATTATTGATAAGTATGATTTACAAAAGAAACCCTAGCCTTCATTTTTCACACACACATATGTAGATCAAATACCATTTCCTGTACGTTTTTTTTTTTTTTTTTCTTTTTCAATATTTCCTCTTTCAAGACTCAACATGTAGTCATACAGAACAACAACATGAAAAGATAAATATTATTTAGGTGTCAGGCTCAGTTACATTCCAAAATGAAAGTGTTTATTTTCGCAAATTACAATAAAAGGATGTTTTTTTCATGGTTTTACAGTGAATGTGTTGTCGAACAAGAGATTATGAATAAACGCAAGAACTGTCAGTTTTAGTTTTTTAATCACACGTGAAAAACTATGGAGTGATATTTGTAATTTTGTTGCTATCAATGTTGATGGTGATTTTATTTTGTTTTGGAGGAATGTACTACTGTTTGGGCTCCCTGACCTGAAAAAAACAAGGAAAAAGCCAACATAACTTTTATTATCAACCTTATTATTTTAATGGCAAAATTTCATATTCACAAATGTAAGTTCATTTGAAAAAAAAGACAAACTTCTTTTACCGGTGAGCTCAAGCAATACATAACCTCCATCAAATGTTCAAGCAACCAGAAAGTGATTAAGACTTTCAATATGTGTGAAAACTTGAACATTTTTTTGTAAACTTGTAAATTCCCCCTGGCGTATAATATAGATATGCTTTACAGATTGCATTTTATTATGAAAAACTGTTTTTGTAATGTGAAACAAAGTTTTGAACAAAAAAAAATAAAAAATCATACGTGAAACGGAAATGATGTCACTGTTTATTATTATTCTGTTCGTGAAGTTTCCGGTCGGAAGAAAAGGACATCACCTTTATTATAAACGTATTCATTTTGTATGGCAAATTTCACATACATAAATGTAAACACTCCAAAACCTCACCCAACTTCAGAAGTTTCTTGCATGAGTTCAAAGAGTACATGAAATCCCTTACACTAATTGACACTAAACAAAGCATCACATCCATAGATATTTATGAGAGATTTTTCAAAGAATAAAGAAGTGGAATAAAGCTTACACATTCTATTTCCCTTTTTTTCCTTTTCTTCTATAGGCTACCATACCATATGTTATTTTTTTCCATGATTTTATGTTTTCTAATATTGCTTAAAACAACCAGATTTTATTTTTGATGTATTTATTATTTATGTTTATTGATACATATTGGAGCACCTGTCTGATGTTTCATGTTTGATTGTATGTAGCTACAACCCTGTTCTCTGTACATCCCTTTGTATGTGCAATGTTTTCAATAAAGCTCATTGAAAAAAAAAGAAGAAGAAGTTTCCGGTCGGAACCTTTCTCTTCCTCGTTCACTGACGTGTAAAAACTTAACTTTACATTATTTTAACCACCGTGTTGCATTTAAAAGTGTATTTTAACACCTGAAACATTTTCATACATTATATCTCTAAGGCATGTGTGCAGTCGTGTGGTTGTATTTTATTTATAAGACATTCACTCCCTCCTGTCCTGTCTGTGGGGGCGGAGGTATTTTGGTGACGGACCTCTGGCTCTGCACCGACACATGTGAGCGACCATGGCTTCACCCGGCGGCGGCACCGGGGAATCGAACCTGATCGGTGTGTGTGACGGGGAGCTGGACCCGAGGAGACACCGCTCCTCTTTCCTCACCAACAAAGTGGGGGGGCGGCCGGACTGGTTACCGGGGCTCGCGCCGCCCTGCACGCGCTGCGGTCGCTGCGCAACAGCCCCGCTGGTCCTCGTGGCTCAGGTGTACTGCCCCCTGGGCGCGAGCCCCTACCACCGGAACCTGCACCTGTTCGCCTGCCTCGCGCCGGACTGCAGCGGCTCCTCGGCGGGATGGACGGTGCTCCGCTCCCAGGGGCTGGAGACCGAGGCGGCGGCCCGGCCCGATCCGCCTCAGGAGCCTCCTCTGTCGGCTACAGACTGGTGCAGCACCGCTGAGGACTGGGGCATGGAGGAGGAGGAGGAGGAGGAGGAGGAGGAGGGTGGGTGGGGAGGGGCAGTGAAGAAGGAAACACAGGTCCAGGTGGAGGTGGAAGGTAAGATTAAGATAAGATTACACTTTATTGCGAATGTTTGTGTTGTGTATGTCTGAAATAATGGAGGTATAGTTACTATGTGCGAATGTTTATGGCTGGTTCGTGTGCAGTAATTAGTCAGGATGCGGTTGTGTAATACCTGCAGTGTCTGAGTGAGACCGGGCAACAAAAACGTGAATATGGATAAAATATTTAGTTGCTATAATATGTGGTAATATCTGATGCAATACACCTGGCACTTTAAACTGATGTGCACTTTAGGGCACCGTGCAATACAACTTGGTACCCAAGTCTCCTGCACTCTAGCACTTGTCACTTTGGCCCAGCACTTTTGCACCTTGCACTTTATCTCTCAAACTGTTTAGATTCCACTACTGGCCTGATTATCTGACCTGTTTTTTATCTTGTTGTCTGCATTGTCATGTCGCTTATATAACTGTGTTATCCTGTCACTGTACTGTTTTTATGTTTTGGGACTCCGGATGGAAATGAGCATTGCTGCTATAATCTGGCACATTTACATGTTTTTATATGTACATTGATGTGCACTGTCCCACCCAAATAAACAAATAAAGTAAAGTATTGTCAGATCACTCTGAAATTTGTCTTGCGTCCCATGACGTCCAAGGTTTCACACAAATAATAACAAAATACTAAAAACATACATTTACAAAAAAAAGCATAAATGTTACCCTCAAAGGTCACATTTAAAGAAAAACAAACAAACTACCTCCTAACTTCATTCACAACATAAATCCAACATTACAATGTGTCTTTGGTGCAACTGCCAGTGCTCAGTCTGTACATGAACCCTAGGGTCTAGTCGACTTAGAGACCAAACTCTGATTTAACAGTTTGACAGACTGAGGGACAAAAGAGTTCCTCAGCCTGTTCAGTCGAGCTCAGGTAAAGACCGAACCACATCAGTATCAGTATAAAAGTATAATAAAACATGTAATAGCCTATATATTTTCTCTCTCTTTTTTCACTTTCACTATATCAAATCATGGATATAAAGTTCTTTATTTTTCATGCCCCTGTTTTTTTCAATGAGAAAAACAAAATATGCAACATTTTCAAAAAATAAAAAATAAAGGTGACAAAGTAGAACATTAAATCCTTGACTCTATGTCAGTAATTGACCTTTGTGTATGATTTCGATGCATTAGCCTAATATTTTTGGAGCAATGAGAGTTTATTCTAAAAAAAAAATTTTTTTAAAGTGTAATAAAAACTTTCACTTAACCTCATATCTTTTCAACAACCTCAGACCAGACCATAGATTAGAGTTGTTGTTGTTAATGTATTATGCCCTTTTTTCCAGTAGAACCCCTGTGCAAAGTGGAATATTTGGGATGAGGTCCCTCTCATAAAAGTGCAATAGAAATGTTATTTTTGTCACTTTCACCACATCAAATCTTTTTAACAACTTACCATAAATATTAAGCGTTTTTTTAATTATTATTTTTTATGCCCGTGATTTTTTTTTTCAGTGAGAAAAACACAAAATACGCAATATTCTCCCAAAAAATGTGGTGCAAAGTGAAATATTTGGGATGAGGTTATTACAGCATTGACTAGGCCAATCACTGATAACAACATTGATTTTGATGCATTAGGCTATTATTTTTGTAATGAGAGCGAGTCAAGACTGTAATAACCTCATCCCAGATATTTCACTTTGCACCTCTATTCTTTTTTTAGAAAATATTGCATATTTTGTGTTTTTCTCATTGAAACTAATCATGTTTTTTTCTGACAAACGGGGCATAAATTTATAAAAAAATATGTAAAATAGATAACTTCATATCTTTTTTTTACACTTTTATAAGAGGGGCCGTTTCAGTACCTCAGGGTATTTTTGGAATAAACTTTAATTGCTCAGACTAAGAGCGGTTCCAAAACCACTCATGAGTGACAAAATATCAAGGACGTTCACGTCGCCCGGATCGGCGTCACCGGGGCCCCACCCTGGAGCCAGGCCTGGGGTTGGGGCTCGCAGGCGAGCGCCTGGTGGCCGGGTCTCCGCCCACGGGACCCGGCCGGGCCCAGCCCGAAGGAGCGACGTGGGCCCGCCTTCCAGTAGGCCCACCACCCGCAGGAAGGACCATGAGGGGCCGGTGCCGTGTTTTTTGGGTGGCAGCCGTGGGCGGGGGCCCCAGCGACCCAATCCCCGGACAACGACTCTGGCTTTAGGGACATGGAATGTCACCTCGCTGGGGGGGGAAGAGCCTGAGCTCGTGCGGGAGGCTGAGAGGTATCGACTAGAGATAGTCGGGCTCACCTCCACACACAGCCTGGGCTCTGGAACCCAACTCCTTGAGAGAGACTGGACTCTCTTCCACTCTGGAGTTGCCCATGGTGAGAGGCGGCGAGCTGGTGTGGGCTTGCTCATAGCTCCCCAGCTCAGCCGCCATGTGTTGGAGTTCTCCCCACTGAACGAGAGGGTCGTTTCCCTGCGCCTTCGGGTCGGGGATAGGTCTCTCACTGTTGTCTCGGCCTACGGGCCGAACGGCAGTGCAGAGTACCCGGCCTTCCTGGAGGCCCTGGGAGGGGTGCTGGAAAGTGCCCCAACTGGGGACTCCATCGTTCTGCTGGGGGACTTCAATGCCCACGTGGGCAGCGACAGTGTTACCTGGAGAGGTGTGATTGGGAGGAACGGCCTCCCCGATCTGAACCCGAGCGGTGTTTTGTTATTGGACTTCTGTGCTAGCCACAGTTTGTCCATAACGAACACCATGTTCAGGCATAAGGGTGCCCATCAGTTCACGTGGCACCAGGACACCCTAGGACGGAGGTCAATGATCGACTTTGTAGTCGTGTCATCTGATCTCCGGCCGTATGTCTTGGACACTCGGGTGAAGAGAGGGGCTGAGCTGTCAACTGATCACCACCTGGTGGTGAGTTGGATCCGCTGGCAGGGGAGGAAGCTGGACAGACTTGGCAGACCCAAGCGTATCGTGAGGGTCTGCTGGGAACGTCTGGCAGAATCCCCTGTCAGGGAGGTCTTCAACTCCCACCTCCGGGAGAGCTTTGACCGGATTCCGAGGGAGGCCGGAGACATTGGGCCTCATTCACCAATATCTTCTTAAGAACCTTCTTAGATTCTTTCTTAAGTTGTTCTTAAGAGGTTCCTTAAGAAAACCCTACGTCAGATTCATCAACGCGTTCGTAAGCCTCAGAATTGTTCGCAGCTGTGTTCTTATGCCATCTCCTCGTAAGTTGAGGGCGTGTGCCAGGTGAGTCTAATTAACATGTGATTAGCATAGGTAACCGCCCCATCAATGCCCGTAAAAGGGCATGAGACTGCAGGGCCGTGTGCACACAGAACCCACAGGCAATGAGCAGAGAAGGTGAAGTGAGAAAGAAAGTTGAAATGCTCAAATGAAAATCTGGGAGGGAGCACCAGACACCAAACGTAAAAAGAACTTACGTAGTGAAGTGGCGCTACTGCGGCAGGAATGAAACAAAGAAACAAACAAAAGGCTTTTATTTAGTTTATATTTTTATATTTATATTTAGGCTATATTTAGTAGCGTCAGCAGTGGATGCAGCTCTTTGGGTTGTTATCTGAGTGACCACACTTTCACGTGTGCCATCATAAATATCATCATATTATATCACATATGAAAAAAAACAGTTGTGTGTAGTGTGAACACTTACAGTAAGTGCACTGTTGCAGCCCGCAATTAGGAAAAAAAAAATTAAAACTCTGATGAAAAAATAATTCTTATTCAAATCATATAATATCATACAACTGCAGAACAAAAGAAAACACTATAATCGGTTATTTTTCCAGAAGTCTCAGCACTTAAAAGTGCGTAAGTATACTCCTGACTGTTCGTAGATTTTGTTCTTAGTTAAGAACAAATTCTGGATAAGAAAACATTCATGAATGCCACAATCTTCGTAAAAACTTCGTAAGTAGGACTTAAGAACAAATTTGTTCTTAAGAACGGTTCGTGAATGAGGCCCAGTGAGTCTGAATGGACCATGCTCCATGTTGACGCGGCCATCCGGAGCTGTGGCCGTAAGGTCTCCGGTGCTTGTCGCGGTGGCAATCCCCGAACCCGGTGGTGGACACCAGAAGTAAGGGATGCCGTCAAGCTGAAGAAGGAGTCCTACCGAGCCTGGCTAGCTCGGGGGACCCCCGAGGCAGCTGACGGGTACCGGCAGGCCAAGCGGACGGCAGCCCGGCGGTCGCGGAAGCAAAAACTTGGGTCTGGGAAAAGTTCGGGGAGGCCATGGAGGAGGACTACCGGTCGGCCTCGAGGAAATTCTGGCAAACCATCCGACGCCTCAGGAGGGGGAAGCAATGCTCCGCCAGCACTGTTTACAGTGGAGGAGGGGAGCTGTTGACCTCGACTGGGGATATCGTCGGACGGTGGAAGGAATACTTCGAGGATCTCCTCAATCCCACTGACACGCCTTCCGTCGAGGAAGCAGAGGCTGAGGATTCAGAGGTTGATTCATTCATCACCCAAGCTGAAGTCACTGAGGTAGTCCGGAAGCTCCTCAGTGGCAAGGCACCGGGGGTGGATGAGATCCGCCCTGAGTACCTCAAGTCTCTGGATGTCGCAGGGCTGTCGTGGCTGACACGCCTCTGCAGCATCGCGTGGCAGTCGGGGACAGTGCCTCTGGACTGGCAGACCGGGGTGGTGGTCCCTCTCTTCAAAAAGGGGGGCCGGAGGGTGTGTTCCAACTACCGGGGGATCACACTCCTCAGCCTCCCGGGGAAAGTCTATTCCAGGGTGCTGGAGAGGAGAATTCGGCCGATAGTCGAACCTCGGATTCAGGAGGAACAATGCGGTTTTCGTCCTGGCCGTGGAACGCTGGACCAGCTCTACACCCTCCGCACGGTGCTCGAGGGTGCATGGGAGTTTGCCCAACCAGTCCACATGTGTTTTGTGGACTTGGAGAAGGCTTTCGACCTAGTCCCACGTGGCATCCTGTGGGAGGTGCTCCGGGAGTATGGGGTCGGAGGCCCTCTGCTGAGGGCTGTACAGTCCCTGTATGACCGGAGCAGGAGCTTGGTTCGCATTGCCGGCAGTAAGTCAGACCTGTTCCCGGTGCGTGTTGGACTCCGGCAGGGCTGCCCTTTGTCACCGGTTCTGTTCATTATTTATATGGACCGAATTTCTAGGCGCAGCCAAGGGCCGGAGGGGGTACGGTTCGGGAGCCACTTGATTTCATCTCTGCTTTTTGCAGATGATGTTGTCTTGTTGGCTCCCTCGAGCCAGGACCTTCAGCACGCACTGGGCAGTTTGCAGCCGAGTGTGAAGCAGCTGGGATGAGAATCAGCACCTCTAAGTCCGAGGCCATGGTTCTCGACCGGAAAAAGGTGGCTTGCACCCTCCAGGTCGGGGGAGAGTTCCTGCCTCAGGTGGAGGAGTTTAAGTATCTTGGGGTCTTGTTCACGAGTGAGGGGAGAACGGAGCGCGAGACCGACAGGCGGATCGGAAATGAGTTTCCTCCGCAGGGTGGCAGGGCGCTCCCTTAGAGATAGGGTGAGGAGCTCTGTCACCCGGGAGGAGCTCGGAGTAGAGCCGCTGCTCCTCCACATCGAGAGGAGCCAGCTGAGGTGGCTCGGGCACCTGTACCGGATGCCCCCTGGACGCCTCCCTCGTGAGGTGTTCCGGGCATGTCCCACCGGGAGGAGGCCCCGAGGAAGACCCAGGACACGCTGGAGTGACTACGTCACTCGGCTGGCCTGGGAACGCCTTGGGGTCCCCCCGGAAGAGCTGGAGGAAGTGTCCGGGGAGAGGGAAGTCTGGGGATCCCTGCTCCGACTGCTGCCCCCGCGACCCGACTCCGGATCAAGCGGATGAAAATGGATGGATGGACTTTCATTGCTCCAAAAATATCTATCAATATGGATTATAGCAATAGGCGAATTTGCAAAAAATGTTGAACTATCCCTTTAATGACATAACCCTTTCAGCTAAATGAGGTTTGGGTCCTCCCTCAGAGCGTCCCGTGGAGCCGGACGTCAGCAGCCGCCTCCAGGACCTCAGCCTGGGTCGGTCCGAGGACGGCGTTCCGGTCGGCGTTCCGGTCTTCTGTCCGTTCTTCATCAGCGTGGCGGAGGAGTCGGACCTGCGATCGGCGGAGGAGGAGGAGGAGGAGCACGTGAAGGAGCTGCTGAGGGACTACGAGAGCCGGGAGGGGGCGGTGGCCATGACGATAGGAGGAGGAGGAGGAGGAGGAGAGGAGGAGAAGTACGAGAAGAGCCGAGCGAGACACGGAGACCAGGTGTTCTCCAGGTTCATGAAGCAGCTGTCTCTGTGTCCGCGGCAAGTCCTCAGGTACGGACACGTCACGTCACCATGGTTACCTGGTTACACAAGATTATAAAAGTAAATGCACAGATACTGGTCCATTTACTTAAAGAGATAGTTAAACATTTTGGCAAATTGGCCCCATTGCCATAATCCCTACAGTCATAGCAGTAGGTTCGTTACCTTTAATTGTCGGTGCAAGCTGTTTTTAGAACGGCAGAGCAGAGCCGTGAGCTGCTCAGAGCTACACTACGCCAATTTGCCAAAATGTTGAACTATCCCTTTAACGTAATAATAATAATAATAATAATAATAATAATAATAATAATAATAATAATAATAATAATAATAATGAATTACATTTATATAGCGCTTTTCTACCGTTACCCGATACCCAAAGCGCGTACAGTAACCATTATTCATTCATACACATTCACACCGGTATGAATACTGAATTTAAATGTTAGCTTGTCATTTGTAATTTAAAAAACCCTGGAGGATTAATTATTGGTCCTATATTAATAGTTACTATATATATATATATATATATATAAACTATATTTGATTTTACACATTGTTGTAAAATTAAGTCATGTATAATAATTGACTTGTTGCAGCTCGTAATTAGAGCTGCAACAAGTAATCAATTAAGTGAACAATAATCGATTATTAAATGAATCGTCAACTATTTTGATCATCTAATAATCGGTTTGAGTAGTTTTTTTAAGAGAAAAAGTCCAGATTCTCTGATTTCAGCTTCTTAAATGTGAATATTTCTGGTTTCTTTGCTCCTTCATGACAATAAACACACATTTACACATTCATAATAATCGTGATGATCGTAATATATGTGGTTATTTCCTCTGACAATAAATCGTCTATAACTGTGACATCCCTACTGTGATACACAGGTACTGTCACCACGGCAACCCGCGCTTCATCTCCGAGCCGCCGGCAGACATGGCGCGGGCGGTGCCGGCGTGCGGCGCCTGCGGAGGAGCGCGCGCCTTCGAGCTGCAGCTGATGCCGGCGCTGGTCAGTCAGCTGCAGAGGAGGAAGAGGAGGAGGACGGAGGACGGAGGAGGAGGAGGAGGAGGAGAAGGAGGAGAAGGAGGAGGTACAGAAGAGGAGCAGGAGGAGCAGCAGCTGGAGTTCGGGACGGTTCTGGTCTACACCTGTATGAACAGCTGCTGGACGGCCGGGTCGCGGTCGGCGCTGCAGGAGTTCTGCTTGGTGCAGGGCGACCCGGACCAGCAGCTGTTCAAATGACATCATCATGACATCATCGGTGGGCGTGGCTTCATGTGTTTCCCACCTGAGACTTTGGAAGCAGAGAAAGAGAAGGAGAAGAGATGTTGTTGTTGTTGTTGTTGGACCTGAACTGAAATCTGATGAATTAAACCAGAGTTTTAGTTCCTTGGAGCCTGGAAACAGCACGAGACTTAAAGTTTGGAGAAAACTGTCACACCAAACTGAACTGAACCGATGGGAAAACCAAAACAAAACATGAAGATAACACAACATCAGATGTTTGAGAGACGTCTCTCTGGTGTTGGGTTGCATCGGTCTTTCTGAAATCCTGCTACAGTTTGTTTCTTATAGAGCTCCGGGAGCTGACGTCACGCTGACGTCACGCAGCCCCGAAACTGACAGCGACGCCATTTTGGCAGGAATCAGCAGATTTTCGTAGAGTAGATACAGGGGAGAGCCTGGTGCGGAACGAGAGTAACAAAGCGATTTTCTCCGAGCTCATACAAGTTTCACATGTATAACTTTGTCAGCATGAAGTATGACCTAACAGAACTGCTAAACATATTGAGGATACGTCTTACTTTGACCGAGTTACGTTCAAGAACCAGCCGTTTTCAGTGACAGAAAAACTCACTCCGGCGTAATTTTTTTCGATCGATCAGCTGTGTTTACCGTTTCAGGTGTCATAGTTATGATGGTTAGACCATAGACTGTGGGTTAGACGGATAAATTAGTCCTCTAACACACCCTAAAGCTTGACATGTCAGGGTTTTTCAGTATAGAAGCAACTAGGTTTAAGTGAGGGGAGTCACTGTGGGGAGTAACAGCTGTCATTTCATCCCTCTGCACATTGACAATGAACCTGCCTGTCACTCTGTCGGTACCGCGATCACACTGTGTGTTACAGGATTAATTAAAATACACAACGTAACGTAAACAATGTGACTGTATATGTAGATAGTGCGGGAGGACAGACGTGGATCGGTGGACCAGGAGAACAGCTGCATAACATTAGGCAGTAAAATGGAAGATTTTAAGCCGTCTGTTCACATGATCTCACTTTAATTCCAACACATTGGACTTAATATATATAAAAACTAAATAGATTAAATATTACCGACCCTTATAATGCCCCCGGGGCGCTTTTCAAAAGTATCTCCGGCCGCCGGCGGACGTCCCAGACGTGCCGTATGCGGACACAGCTAAGTTAGGCTACCTGATCAACTTTGCATCGCGCTGCTCTAAAAGCATACAGAAGCCTGGAGGGTTACACATGGACGCAGTCTGGCTTTGTGATGAACGTCCAGCTGTGGAATCTACCAGCAGAAACCTGCTGTATCCTCACTAGAAGGGTAAGTGTCGTATCATCCCAGTTAATGCAGTGTAGCATGGCTAACGTTAGCTCGTAGCTGTCCGGGGTGCTGTCGGGGTGCCGACCGGGAGCTCTCCCCGGTGCTGATCAGCCCGCGGCGGATGCGGCGGTGCGCTGCGACCGGCTCTGGGTCAGCTTGGAAAGGCTGGAGGCGAAGGAGACTCACATCTTATATGTGTTTGCCTCTTTCTTTTCTTTTTGTCACCGTCTTTCCTGCTTGTGTCATTTTGTGGAGCACAAAGAGCATAAAGCCGGCTTGTGTATGCTTGTAGAGTAGTTGATCAGGTAGCTGTGTCCAGATACTGCAGATCTAGGACGTCTTGTTCGGCAAAAATATTTTTGAAAAGCACCCCGGGGGCATTATAAGGGTCGGTAATATTTAATCCATTTAGTTTTTTTTATATTAAGTCCAATGTGTTGGAATTAAAGTGAGATCATGTGAACTCAGACGGCTTCGGCGCTTACAGTCAATGCTTCGGAGCTGGCCAGTTTCCTGCCAAAATGGCCGCTCGAACGCTGGAGGTCACGTGGGGTCCGGAGCTCTATTGGACGAATTAAACGTCACACAACTCATAAATTATAAATTCACATTTAAACTACAGTCTCTGCCTCTCAGGTCAAATCAAATCATATAAAACTGAAGCCATTTGTGTAAAATTTAGTCTTAATTCTTGTGTCAAACATATGATATAGTGTGTATATATATATATATATATATATATATATATATATATATTTATATCTATATCATATATTATAATCATAATTCTGTGATTTAAAAGGTTCATCGGTTAATTTTTGTGATCATGAGAGAGTTGAGGAAGATTTTTAGAGGCTGGTTCATGTTATTTAGACTCATATCTGGACTAATTCAACCAGATTTTTAGTTCTTGGAGCCTGGAAACAAAACATGAAGATTCAACATCAGACGTCTTGTTTCTGAAATTCTGCTACAGGTTTGTTTCTTATTGGACAAATGAGACGTCACATGATAAATTATAATAAAAAATTGACATTTAAACCAGAGTCTCTCAGGTCAAATCCTGTTCAACAGAATCCTATAAAATTTGAACCATTTGTGTGAAATTGTTGTGTGAAGTCTTGAGTTGAGGCTTAAAAACATGACATATGTCATAGATTATAATCATAACTCCAAACTGTGATTTAAAAGGTTCATTTTAGGTTATTTTTTCTGATCAAGGTGTTACTCACACTGAGGATGAGTGAGGTGAGGAAGATTTTAGACTCAAATCTAAACGAATTAAACCAGAGTTTTAGTCCTTGGAACCTGGAAACAGCACGACACCTAAAGTTTGGAGAAAACATTCACAGCAAACTGAACTGATCAGATGGAAAAACTAAACAAAACACGAAAATTCAACATCAGACGTCATGTTGGCGTCTTGTTTCTGAAATTCTACCACAGGTTTGTTTCTTATTGGACAAATTAGACGTCACATGACCCATAAATTATAAAAATTCACATTTAAACCAGAGTCTCTCAGGTCAAATCTGAATCATTTCCAAACAGTGATTTAAAAGGTTAATAAGGTTGATTTTTGTGAGGATGAATGAGTTGAGGAAGATTTTTAGTGGCTGGTTCCAGTTTTTCAGATTCAGATCCAAACTAATTAAACCAGAGTTTTAGTCCCTGGAGCCTGGAAAACAAAACAAAAAAAGCCTGAAAACAGAATGAGACCCAAAGTTTTGAGAAAACTGAACTGAATAAAACATGGGAGATTCAATATCAGATGTTGTAGAGACGTCTCTCTGGTGTTTGATGGCATTGATCCAAAGTATCAAAAATATTGGACAAATTAGACGTCACATGACCCATAAATTACAAAAAATTCACATTTAAAAAATCCTGTTTCTACAGAATCATATGAAATATTTTGAATAATTTGTGTGAAAAATCTGAAGAAGCTCTGAACAACAAAGTTCGTTTCCCTGTGATCACATAACGCTGCTCCTTATTGTGCCTTAAAACTAAACAGTTCATCGTTACTAGAATTAAAGTTATTTTTCCTTTGACAACTTGGTCTCGTCTCATTATTATCATTATTATTAGTGTGAATAAAGCCAACCCCAAGGTCACTGGTTTAAATCCCGTCTGAGCAGTCTTGTTAGTGTGTCAGCCTCTTTGAACTTTAACTAATACCACTTGGTCTGGCTTATTTTTAAATCTTGAGCTTGCATGAGCAACCTTGATAATGCGTATGCCCCCCCCACCCCCACCTTTCCTCTTTACCTCTTTCTATCTTGGTTTGTGTTAACATGTTTCTTGTTTATACCGCTACTTTAAGATTTAAATGCACTGTAACTGTGAAAACCAAGAAAGCAGCAGAGACAAAGCAAAAGTCTTGAATGATTTGTATCCATCATTTCTTGTCCTGCGCTGCCCACTAGTGGACGTCACAGACAGAATTCACCTCTTCTCCCCAGCTTTCAATTAGCTACAGGTGTTTGTTAAGAGACTCATTGAAAACCTTCTACCATTCAGCTATCATTCCACAGTCAATAATTCATGGCAGTGAGAAACTCTGCATATTATGTGATGCATGAGCAACCTTGATAATGCATATGCCCCCACCACCTTTTATCTTTACCTCTTTCTATCTACACTTTTCTTTCTTTCTTTTTTTAAGCAGAAGTCAGTGAGCCTCTTATACAGGGGTTTCTTTTACCTGCCTCTCATTGAATGCAACTGTAGTCAAGTGGTTAGATCACTGGGCTGATGATCCTAAATGTCTACTGACCATGAGTTCGTGGGTTCGATTCCTCCCTTGGTCGTACCTTTGCATGTTGATCACTACTTGCACTATTTGTCAATTGCGTTTGCTATTTCAGCAATGGCGCTCAGCTGCTTTCAACATTCACACGCATTTCCTTCAGGAAATACAATTTCTAGTTGTTATTTTCATCAAACACACAGCTCAGACGTTTGTTTTTGTTTTTACTTCAACCTTTGCGATACATTAATAATGAAACTCACTCACACCAACTCAGTCCAGGTTGAACAGCAGAAATAATAATAATTATAATTATAATAACAACAAAAACTCAGCGGAAGAAAGAAAATGTAAACAGAGTAAAACCAGCTATAAAAACAAACAAAACATAAATGTAAATGATGAGCTGAAGGACGTTTTTTTTTTTTTTCACATGGACTTGATCCAAAGTATCAAAAATAGATTTCTTCTGAATGAACTGGCCGATGAAATATCAACAGGATGATTTTATGTTGTTTAACGTCCTGATTGTGTCAACGTCAAAGTTTTTTTTTTTAAGTTTTTTTGTGATTTTCAGCCCTTCGTTGTCGTTTTTCTTTTTGTCCAATTTATCGAGAAAATCTAAAAAAAACAAACAAAGAAACAAACAGAAAAAAAACTCTTTGGTTTCTGTCGTGAGGTACGAGTCGAAGTCGAAGATTCCTGAGACGGCGACGGAGACGTGACGTAATGACCCTGATGGGCGGAGCCTGAGTGGACCCGTCCTGGCTGCTGATTGGTTCGTTTTTGGTTTGTCGGTTTTTGTTTTTTTTGTCTTTTTTTTTTCCAGGCACTTGGAGATGAGTTCGACCGTCTTTGTCCAAACAGCAAACAATAGAAGACGAAGGAGGAGGAGGAAGAGGAAGGAGAGAAAAATAACAGGGAGAAGGAGAAGAAGGAGAAAGAAAAGAAGAGGAGAAGAAGGGGAAGAAAAAGGAGGAGGAGAAGAAGGGGTAGAAAAAGATGGTGAGGGAGAAGAAGAACAATGGAGAAGGAGAAAGAAAAGGAGAGGAAGAAAAAGAAGAAAGGAGAAGAAGAGGAAGAAGAAGAAAGAGAAGGAGGAGGAGGAGAAGGAAGGAGGGAAAGAAAAATAAGGGAAGGAGAAGAAGAAAGAGAAGGGGAAGAAGAGGAGAAGGGAAAGAAAAGGGAGGAGAAGAAGATGATGAGAAGGGGTAGAAGAAGAAGGGGAAAAAAAGAAAGAGAAGGAGGAGAAAAAACAAGGAGAAGAAGAGGAAGAAAAAGGAGGATGAGGAGATAAAAGGAGAATAATTAGAAAGGAGGAGGAGAGGAAGGAAAAAGAAGAAGAAAAAGAGGGGAAAAGGAGAAGAAGGGCAAGGGAAAAAGGAGACGAAAAAGAGGAGAAAAAATAGAAAATGAGAAGAAAAAGAAGGAGGAGAGGAAGAAGCAGCAACACGGCGGTCGTCTCCTAAGGAAGCAGCAGCAGCTACGGAGCTGCTCCTCCTCCTCCTCCTCCTCCTCCTCTTCCTCCTCCTCCTCCTCTTCCGATGTACTGGTGGTACTGGTCAAACTGGTCGGGCTGGTTGCCCACGGCGACGGCGCTCAGGCTGCAGATGTCTCTGTCGATGATCTCGTTCACTGCAACACAAACAAACAGGAAACAGAAGCTCGGTTATATGACTCCCATTCTGGCATCATTACACTGGCTCCCTGTTCACTTCACAATACACTTCAAAATTCTTTTGATCGTCTACAAATCCCTTCATGGCCTCGCCCCTTCATATATCTCCGAACTTCTTACCCCCTCCACTGCCACCAGAACCCTCAGATCCTCAGATCGTGGCATGTTGGCTGTGCCTCGTTCACAGAAAAAAAAAGTCAGGGGACCGGGCCTTTTCTGCTGCAGCCCCTCGACTCTGGAACAGCCCACCAGAAGCCATTAGAAAAGGCGACTCTGTTGAGGCTTTCAAGAAGCTCCTTAAGACCCATTTCTATGTTTTGGCTTTTAACTAGCACTTCATCTGTTTGTTTGTTTGTTTTTTGTTTTGTTTTTTATATAATGCTGGGATTTAATAATTTGTATCTCTTCCTTTGATTAATTGAAGTATATCATATTGTGTTGCATTGATGTTGTTTTATCCTGTGACCTGCTGTCTGTGAAGCACTTTGGTGCAAATGCTCTTTGCTTTTAAAGGTGCTATATAAATAAATTAAAGGTTGAATATGTAGAATATTTATTAAAAGCTATATTTTTTCAAAAATAATACATCCATGGGGCCTTTAGAGGGGTAAAGAATGAAAGTATTGCTTTTCCACAAAAAAATTTTTTTTAGTCTGAATTATTATTTTTAATTTTTTTGACGGGCTCGACAATGACTTTCTGTCAACGTTCTGTTTACATTCGTACCTGCCTGTAGCCGACATGTGGCTCAGTTCTCCGCTGTTTTCCTGCCTCCTCCCGGTCGGATGCGTTTGTTTCCAACCAAGCCTTTTTAATAATCAATCGGTGGATCAATGGATTATCATATACTTGTTTGGATGGGTGTATTTGTGTAGTCTTATCTGTCATAAACACGTTTATCGTCGCGGACTTTCGGTGCCACGGAGCTCCTTTTTTTTTTTTTTTTTTTCCAACTTGAGGAGAGCAGTGACTGCGGAGGCTCTGAGGCTCTGAGCAGCAGCGGTGTGAAGGCAGAGAGTCTCCACTCTCCCTGTAACAAGCTACAAGTCATTTATTATGCTGTTAATGACGGTAAAAATGAAACATAAGGTAAATTTCCTGCTTAGTCCTCCTCTTCTGCTGTCCTCTGATCAGAGCGGAGTCCCTAGCAACGGCCCGTTTTACCTAGCAACGGTCTGGCAATCGACTGCTGGAATTCTTTTTCTGTTGTTGTTCTTGTAATTCTACATAGTCAACCTTTAAACTTAAACTTAAACGTATTTATTTTTACACCGAGAAGAAAACTCTTCACACAACCTGAGAAACACTGTACTTTTACGGCTCGTTCTCCAAATGCTAACACACTCGTTGGTTCAAAATGGTAAAAAAACAAAAAACAAATACATTGTGCATTTCTGCTGCAGCCATGTTGAAGTCAACGGATTTTCAAATCAAAATACTGACAATATGTAAAATGAAATATGAAAAAGTATTGAAAATAAAAAATTATATGAAAATATGAAAAAGTAAAACGGCTGAGGAAGAAACACAACACATTGTTTTTATAATGTGGTATTCAACCAAACGTGGCCAGATGCAGAAGAGAGGCGGTGAAGATGTTTTGTGGTTTTGTGATGCTTTTTTTTTCTTTACGTATTTACAGTAAAATGTATTTTTTGTAAGAACTTTGTAAATCACTAAGCACAATAATACATGTTGTGTTGCTGTAACTGAAGCAAAATGATGCATCGCTGATTCAATCTTGTTACAATATACAACAATTTATCTAGATCTAGATCAGAGGTCGGCAGGCGAGACACTACAGCCAGGTTTTGATCCATTTTGAGATTTTGGGCTATTTCTCTTCCTTAACATGTCTTCTTTCAGAAAAGTCAAAATAAATGGTAGAAAATCCACATGAAGGTTTTTATTTTACTTCATTTTGTCTCTTTCGTCAGTAGATTTCTACTAAATTCACCAAAAGTTAGTCTGACCCATGTCATGTCAGGTATCATTGTAAAGCTCTCTCTCTCCTGAACAATAATATGGGCTCTAAAAATTGTCATTTCCTCCGTATCAGCAACAAATTGTAAAAGTAGATTGACAATAACAATCTGGAATTTTACAGTACAAGTCTTTAAAGGCCGTTTTCTCAAAAAGTGTTTTTCAGACTCAGACTCTGAGCTAGAAATCTCCACTTCAGCAGCACTTACAGACACCAAACCTTCCAGTCTGATCCCTTTCTATATTCTGAAGGTTTTTACAGAGGGGATTGTTAATATATCATCCACAGCCTGATTTATACAACATTTTATTCCTAAAAACATGGGGAAATTGGATTCTTTTTAGGGCTGGTGACAGTATTTTCCTCATTTACAGAGTGTTAAAAAGAGATATCCAAAATCCTCCTCTGTAAAAACTTCTGACTCTAGTATGTCAACAAAATAAAACAAGAATTTTGAAAGTAGCTTTATCCATTGGTCAGATTTCTGTTCTAGAAAATGTATGCAAATTAGTGCATATTTCATTAGATATGACCTCATTTACATATTTAAACATAAAATTTGACAAAACGTGTAATACAAAAAAATATTTGTCTTAATGTGAGTGATGAACTTGGGAAGTTTCATGGTGATATCTGTTATTTTTTTCTATTCACCTGTAGTGTCTCCCCTTAAAAAACTGTAGATAAAAACATAATAATGTATTTATATTTAGCTGTTGTTGTTATGTTTCTGTGTGTTTTATTACTTCCTGGTCTGTGCTGTGTAAAACCAGGTCAGAGTCCCTGCAGGCAGATGGATCAATAACTCGTCAATAATAATAATAACAACAGAAAGCTGATCGGTGCAGTTCTGTGCTCGGCCACCAGAGGGAGCAGCTGCTGCACTCACTGTTTCATCTGAAGAGGAAGAGGAAGCTTCATGGAAACTGTTTCCTCTCCGTGACTCATTGATCCATTAACTGATGATTAACGACCTGATCGATCGATGGGAGTCTGGCTGTGTGTGTGTGTGTGTGTGTCTGGCTGTGTGTGTGTGTGTGTGTGTGTGTGTGTGTGTGTGTGTGTGTGTGTGTGTGTGTGTGTGGTCGTAGTAGTAGAAGCTGCTCAGCTCCTCGTCTATTTACAGCAGAACACACACTTCATTCAGTCTATTCATAGCTGCTGTGAAACCTGACACACACACACACACACACACACACAGTGATAACCATCAGCAGCAGCAGGGAGTCCATCAAACACACACACATACACACAGTACACCTGCATCTGGACACGCACAACTCAAACTCCAGGTGTGTGTGTGTGTGTGTGTGTTTGAGCACACAGACAGTGACCTTTGACCTTTAAACACCAAACTCAGGTCAGTTCATCGGGTTTGAATGTTTCCGATGAATAAACGTGTACCGTAAAATTCGGTGTACACTTTTTTCCCCCTTTTTTTTCATCCAAAAAGTTGGGTGCGGGTTACACACCGGTGCGTTTTCAGCCATCAGATGGAGCTTGACCACATGAAAGTACAGTGATCCGATCGGCCAAACCACCCGCGTTGTGACCGGTGTAAACTAGGGATGGGACTTTTTGTCGACAAAACGACCGACATTCGACACAAGCTCCCCTCGACAAAAAAAATAGAGTGTCGACATGTCAAGGGGGCGGGGCTTGTGGGATGTCCATGTGTAAATTGCATTTTGTCTTTCAATATTTCCTATTCAAATAAACAGCAGAAAGTGCCACTTTTCCCCTAATGAAATACATTTTTTTAAATAAAACAAATCCACTTTTTCTAAATGGGATAGCTACTTGACCCTCACTCGACTTCACATGTGACGGGAGCGTCTGATTAATTAACAAGACTCGCTTGGGTCCGCCATAGTCTCTCACAGAAAATAATCTCATACCCCTTTCTCACTGGCCAAAAAACCCATTTAAAGGATCATTTCCGTTTTTTACAACCTGGAGTGGACCTTATTAAAAGATCACAGAACACTGACCAAAAACGATTGAAAAAAAAAAGAAGCGACAGTCTGTTTTAAAGTGACGTGTTGTGCCGCGGACGTCCGTCATACAAACCTGCGTCGAAACCTGCGTCGACCCGCTAATTTTAGTGGGAAAACGGCTTTATTGTCATGTTTTTTTAACAGCGTTTCACCGTCAGTCAGCCCCTCCTCCTGCTGGACTCGGCCTCTCTCTAACGTACCGGCACACACACACACACACACACACTATATCGCGCTAAATGTACAGTATTCAAATTACCCCGCAATCTCTTTTTTCTTTTTAAATTTAAAATAACGTGAGCAACAATACAGCACAGAAACTTCATGTTGTAGACTTGTGGAATAACTTGTATAACGTTTTTATAAAAAAAAAAAGGAATAGAAAACCTTGTTTTCCCAGTTTGAGACCCTCAAGAATAAACTGCGACTTATATTCCGAATTTTACAGTAAATCTGCTGCGTCACCTGATTTAAAGACACACACACAGCTCATTATAACAAGTCCCCCCCCCTCTCTCAATGTTTTAAGCCAATAAATGTCTTTTCTTCTTCTTCTTCTTCAGGTGTATGTGTGTCATTAAACTATGATGATGATAAAATCGTTAATCACTATCTCATCTGTACGGTTATTGATCGGTTATTGATCAACGTCAACACCAGCTCTGGTTGTTTTATTGTAACGTTGTATTTCTACTCTGTGATGTCATGAAGGATCCTCCATCGTCCTATCACAGCTGCCGCCCGCGGCCTCCGTGACATTTATCCACAGACGATCGAGCGGCGGTTCACGGCCAAAGTCAAAGAGTGTGTGTGTGTGTGTGTGTGTGTGTGTGTGTGTGTGTGTGTGTGTGTCTGTGTGTGTGTGTGTGTGTGTGAGGAGGCGGAGATGGAGATGGAGGGTCGGCGGCCGACGACAGCTGCTGCCGACTGAGACTCTAAATTAACTCCGTCTGCATCATTCAGAGCAGCAACCAGCACACACAGCTAAGAATAGCCCTCACACACACACACACACACACACGACATATAAATAACCAGCATCACAGAGCAACAGAGTGTAAACACACACACACACACACACACACACACACACACACACACACACACACAGCTGTCCAGTAGAAACTGATTCAGAACCAGTCTGAGTCTCAACTAATGATTTTTAAAGATCAATACACTGTTTGTTTTTATCAATGAATCAGAGTCACTCCAGGTCTGGACCAATGGCAGCCCTGCATTCACACCCTTCCAAAGTAAAAGCACAGCATGAGAAAAAAAAATGCTGTAAAAAAATGCTTAAATCACTTCCTGTAGTTCCTGCAGCTGAAGTATCACAATAAAAGTACTTCCTGTCATGAATTAACACAGTAAAAGTACTTCCTGTCATTAATTATCACAGTTAAATTACTTCCTGTCATTAATTATCACAGTAAAAGTACTTCCTGTCATTAATTATCACAGTAAAAGTACTTCCTGTCATTAATAATCGCAATAAAAGTACTTCCTGTCATGAATTAACTCAGTAAAGGTACTTCCTATAATGAATTAACACAGTAAAAGTACTTCCTTTCATTAATTATCACAGTTAAATTACTTCCTGTCATTAATTATCACAATTAAAGTACTTCCTGTCATTAATTATCACAATTAAAGTACTTCCTTTCATTAATTACCACAGTAAAAGTACTTCCTGTCATTAATTATCACAATAAAAGTACTTCCTTTCATTAATTATCACAATAAAAGTACTTCCTGTCATTAATTATCACAATAAAAGTACTTCCTTTCATTAATTATCACAATAAAAGTACTTACTGTCATTAATTATCACAGTAAAAGTACTTCCTGTCATTAATAATCGCAATAAAAGTACTTCCTATAATGAATTAACACAGTAAAAGTACTTCCTTTCATTAATTATCACAGTTAAATTACTTCCTGTCATTAATTATCACAATTAAAGTACTTCCTTTCATTAATTACCACAGTAAAAGTACTTCCTGTCATTAATTACCACAGTAAAAGTACTTCCTGTCATTAATTACCACAGTAAAAGTACTTCCTGTCATTAATTATCACAGTTAAAGTACTTCCTGTCATTAATTATCACAGTTAAAGTACTTCTTGTCATGAATTAACACAGTAAAAGTACTTCCTGTCATGAATTAACACAGTGAAAGTACTTCCTGTCATTAATTATCACAATTTAAGTACTTCCTGTCATTAATTATCACAGTGAAAGTACTTCCTGTCATTAATTATCACAGTAAAAGTACTTCCTGTCATTAATAATCGCAATAAAAGTACTACCTGTCATGAATTAACTCAGTAAAGGTACTTCCTATAATGAATTAACACAGTAAAAGTACTTCCTTTCATTAATTATCACAGTTAAATTACTTCCTGTCATTAATTATCACAATTAAAGTACTTCCTGTCATTAATTATCACAATTTAAGTACTTCCTGTCATTAATTATCACAATTTAAGTACTTCCTGTCATTAATTATCACAGTGAAAGTACTTCTTGTCATGAATTAACACAGTAAAAGTACTTCCTGTCATTAATTATCACAGTTAAATTACTTCCTGTCATTAATTATCACAGTAAAAGTACTTCCTGTCATTAATTATCACAGTAAAAGTACTTCCCGTCATGAATTAACACAGTAAAAGTACTTCATGTCATTAATTATCACAGTAAAAGTACTTCCTGTCATTAATAATCGCAATAAAAGTACTTCCTGTCATGAATTAACTCAGTAAAAGTACTTCCTATAATGAATTATCACAGTAAAAGTACTTCCCGTCATGAATTAACACAGTAAAAGTACTTCCTGTCATTAATTATCACAGTAAAAGTACTTCCTGTCATTAATAATCGCAATAAAAGTACTTCCTGTCATGAATTAACTCAGTAAAGGTACTTCCTATAATGAATTAACACAGTAAAAGTACTTCCTTTCATTAATTATCACAGTTAAATTACTTCCTGTCATTAATTATCACAATTAAAGTACTTCCTGTCATTAATTATCACAATTAAAGTACTTCCTTTCATTAATTATCACAGTAAAAGTACTTCCCATCATGAATTGACACAGTAAAAGTACTTCCTGTCATTAATTATCACAATAAAAGTACTTCCTGTCATTAATTGTCAGTTAAAGTACTTCCTGTAGTTATAGGTTAATGTTTAATGAACTTCCTGTCGTTGCAGTATCACAATAAAAGTTTTCCTTAGGTTGTAGATTCTCAGTGAAAGTACTTCTTGGTGTCACAGTGTCACACTTCCTGCAGTTACCACAGTAAAAGCATCTGTTGTCACTTCCTGTTGCAGGAGGAAGCTGCTGACTGATTTTTCAGATTAAAAGTGGACGACTTCTTTTTTTTATTTTCTGTAATTATCAGTCGTTGCCCTTTTCTCTTTCTTTTTGTTTCCTGAAACTGATGTATCACAATAAAAGTACTTCCTGTCATTCATTATAACAGGAAAAGTACTTCCTGTCACAAATTGTCACAATAAAGGCACTTGATGTGATTAATCGTCATAGTAAAAGTACTTTCTGCATCTAAAGTATCACAGTTAAAGTACTTCCTGCGGTTATAGATTCACGTTTGATCAACTTCCTGTCGTTAGAGTGTCACAATAAAAGTTTTCATATCGTTATAGTCTCTCATTTGTCACTTCCTGTCGCAGGAGAAAGCTGCTGACAGATTTTTCAGATTAAAAGTGGTCGACTTCTTTCTTTTTTTCCCCTTTTTTTCCTGTTAACATCATTTGTTGTCTATTTTTGTCATTAAAGGGACAACGAGGAGTTTTGGAAAAGCAAAGCGTTTTCACACTACATTTATGAGCCTCCGCACCGTGAAATTCTTTTATTTCTTCTTAGATATATTTATCTAAAATGGGCCCATTAACAAGTGGTAACGTAGATTCATCCACATTAACGTGAGACTTTTTTATAACCAAATAGAAACTCCTCATTGTCCCTTTAATGGCTCCATTTTCGATAAATATATCGTTTTGTCTCTATGGTTATTTTGTTATTATTAGTGGTGGTGGAAATGCTGGGCGAGCCGACCAGCGTTTCTTTACTTTCGGTTTTGCGGCGAGTCATGAGAATAACGCCGCCTAATCTGCGTTTATGGTGGGAACTACGACGGTATGTGATCGTCTTCCAACCTCTGACTTTAATTCTTGATGAATGAAAACATGAGTCTGTCTTGCGCCGGTCAAAGAATTTCACGGTGCGCGGAGGCTCATAAATGTAGTGAGAAAACACTTCGCTTTTCCAAAACTCCTCGTTGTCCCTTTAAAGTGGTCGACTTCTTTTTCTTTTTTGTTTGTTTTCCTTGTTCCTTGTTGTCAGTCGTTGTCTATTTTTTTGTTTCTTTTTGTTATTAAAGCTTCAGTAAGCGATCCGGTCGTTTTAGCTAACTTCCTGTCAGCAGATGGTCCCCGCCCTCGTCCCTACGTCACCACATTCACGCGCATCCCTCGGCTGCACACACAGATAGGACTGCCCCTTTATGCCGTTCTCTCTCCTCATTGGATAAAGGTTGTAGGATACAAGGAAAGTTTTCTCCTCGGCTCAGAGCAGAGCAGAGTGACTAGCTGGGTTTCCATCCAAGTCGTATCGAATTTAAAAGCGGATTTTGTGAAAATGCGCAAAAAGCAAAGCGAATTTATGAACGTTTCCATTCATTAGTGTTTTGCGATTAGGAGGAGTGCACCGTGAGATTACGTCATAAGAGAGCGTGAATGTATCCAACAGTTGACACTCAGCTGACACTCAACATCATGGACAATTTACGTACTTTCCGGACTATAGACGCACCTGTATAAGCCGCACCAGCTACATTTTAAAAGAAAATACATATACGGTATAGGCCGCACTTGAATATAAGCTGCAGGTTTTCATGTTGTAACATGAGATATTTACACAGAAAGACAGTAGGAACTGTGGCAGTCCGCTCGCTTTTCCGCTGTTTTGGTTATGCTCTTCTCCTCCATGTGCATCTGTTTACATACGAAGCCGGTGAAAAATCAATAAGTTACATAACGATGTTACGGCGTGTGATTGTGTCGTCTTAACCGTCATAAACAAAAGATTATGGGTTACGGAGCGCGTTTGTGTCGCGGGGTGCAGAGAGGAGAGCTGGGACACCGGGGCGTCGCTGGGTGAAGTCCAGCAGCTTCACCCACAAACTTTGCCTCAATTCGCATCTTCTGTTTCCATCACAAAAAGTCGCATTTCCTTTAATCGATACGCTGACAAATCCACCCCCTCCAAGCGTATAAACTTTTATGCGCATTTACTGCCTTTATTCGAATTTCTGGCGTTTCCATTCAAGTATTTATGCGCATTTTCACAAAATGCGCATAAGAAAAGGTGGATGGAAACCCAACTACTGACAGACCCGTGTTTCAGACCAAACACTCTATAGAAGTGATTGCTGTCGGAAGATACAACTATTTAAGACTTAGATTAACACAAACATTCTGCTTACTTCTGCTTTAAATAAAATAAAATAAACAAAAATTAAAACCCCGTGTGCTCACCGTCGTCCAGCGTGATCTCCTGGAGGCCCAGCGAGCCGAGGTTCGGCCGCTCCTCCGGCTCCTGCTTGATGTTCAGGTCGGCCGGCGCCACAAAGCCTCGGCTCGGAGAGGGATCCCTCTGAGGCCCGACCACGACCACGACGGGGGAGGAGGGGGAGGAGAGGGAGTGGGAGGGGGAGGTCTGAGGGGGGATGTGGGAGAAGGTGTGAAGGGGGAGAGAAGAGGAAGAAGGAGAAGAGGAGGAGCAAGAAGAGGCGAGGTGGGGAGGGATGGTGAAGGTCTGAAGAGGAATCAGGGAGGAGGAGGAGGAGGGGGAGGGGGAGGGAGAGGAGGAGAGTCGAGGGAGGGAGGAGGAGTGAGGAAACATCAAGGAGGTCTGAAGAGAAGGAGGAGGAAGAGGAGGAGGAGGAAGAGGAGCAGGAGGAGGACCACAATGCACCGGGAGGAGGAGGTCGCAGGAGTCGTAGTAAGACAAATCGGGGCTGAACCCAGCAGGTGCATTGTGGGAGATGTGGTCCAGCTCCCACGGTTCCTGTTTGACCAGATGTGCTGCTCCTCCTCCTCCTCCTGCTCCTCCTCCTCCTCCTCCTCCTCCTCCTGCTCCTCCTGCTCCTCCTCGTCGTCGAACTCCGGGCAGGAAGGTGAAGCTCTGCGTCAGGCTCCTCTTCCTCTTCCCGTTGGAGACGTAGAACTGGACCTGGACCGGACCGGACGCCTTCTTGTTGTACGGAGGAACGTCGACCACGAGGCTGGACTGAGACACGGAGACACAGGGGCTGTTAGAGCTCCTTCACAATAAAGGTACATGTTTGTATTAAAGCTCCTTCAGAATAAAGGTAGATGTTTGTGTTAAAGCTCCTTCAGAATAAAGGTAGATGTTTGTGTTAAAACTCCTTCAGAATAAAGGTAGTTGTTTGTGTTAAAACTCCTTCAGAATAAAGGTAGATGTTTGTGTTAAAACTCCTTCAGAATAAAGGTAGATGTCACTATTAAAGCTCCTGTTTGTATTAAAGCTCCTTGAAAATAAAGGTACATGTTTGTTTTAAAGCTGCTTCAGTATAAAGGTAGATGTTTCTGTTAGAGCTCCTTCAGAATAAAGGTAGATATTACTATTATAACTCATTCAGAATAAAGGCAGATGTCACTATTAAAGCTCCTTCAGAATAAAGGTAGATGTTTGTATTAAAGCTCCTTCAGAATAAAGGTAGATGTTTGTATTAAATCTCCTTCAGAATAAAGGTAGATGTTTGTATTAAAGCTCCTTCAGAATAAAGGTAGATGTTTGTATTAAATCTCCTTCAGAATAAAGGTAGATGTTTCTGTTAGAGCTCCTTCAAAATAAAGGTACATGTTTGTGTTAAAGCTCCTTCAGAATAAAGGTAGATATTACTATTATAACTCCTTCAGAATAAAGGTACATGTTTTTGTTAAAGCTCCTTCAGAATAAAGGTACATGTTTATGTAAAAAGCTCCTTCAAAATAAAGGTAGATGTTTGTATTAAAACTCCTTCAGAATAAAGGTAGATGATTGTTTATTTAACATCTTGTTTTAGCCTTTACGTAAGTTGATGAGTTTTCTACCTGATGATATTCATGTTTAGTCTGGACAGAAAAACAGCAGAACGAACAGTTGAAGGTGTAAAAACATAAAACTTTGACTGACTGACGGCTGCATCAAGTCTGAAGAACACACAGCACTGTGGTTTGAAACATCCTCTGCCATGTTTAACCCCTGAGTGCCACATGTGTCAGCAGAATATCTTCACGACAACAGGAACAAAACCAAACATGAAACAAAACAAAAAACACTCCACTTAAATCTGACAGAAACACACACACACACACACATCATCGAATTCCACCTTAAATCAGAGTCTAACCTGAAACTCTAAAAAAAGAAAAAGACTAAACTGACTTTTTTTTTTTTTTTTAAACGATGACGTGATGAACGCTGCACACACACACGGTCTAAGACTCTGTGGTTTTAACAAGCTCTCTTCAGTTTCCTCTTTGTGCTTCCTCTTGTGGGAATCCTCGCCGCCATCTTGAAACGAGCTTCAAAAAACCAGACTGGGGTTTTTTTTTTTTTTTGGGGTGAGATTCAACTCAGGGTGGGACGACTCGACTCGACTCGACTCGACCCTGAACGCACCTCAACACAATGAATGAACGTCACGCGACACATAAACGACAAAAAAAAAGCAAAATTAAAGCTGCATATACGAACTTTTTAAACTTTTTTAACAGATTCAGGGCGATTTCACACCTGACAGTCTGAAACCAGGTTCGAGGTGTTTCTGCTCCGTCGTCTACATCTGACAATCAGAAGAACCGTTGGTTATATGTAAGAAATGTATCGCAGGTAATCACACAATATGTGAATATGTCAAGACTCATTTTAGTTCCGGCACAATTCAATCTCAAGTGGGTCGGACGATTATAAAAACAGAATAATAACCTATAAATAACGAGATGTCTAAATGTTTCCCTTTGTTTTAGTGCAAAGAAGCACAAGTATAAGACATTTACAGTTCTGTATTACTATTATTTTACAAAGATGTGTGCAATTTCAACAATATTATGCCTCTTCTGTCTTGGTTACTTTATTTATACCCTCAGGTAAATTTGGTTTGTTTTCACAAAGTCACAAACTCATCCCGGTTCCCACTGAGCTGCAGCTACAAACATAGTTCAAAGTTCGCTTGATTGTCAATTCCACAATATGTACGGGACATAAGAGAATCGAAATTGTGTTACTCTTAGACCCTCGGTGCAGACAGTAGACCGACAGACAATAAACATTTAAAAACAATAAAACAATCTGTGAATCTAAAATACCAATCTAGAATAAATATGAATAAAAAAACTAAGCTAAACTAGTAATAAAAAATAAGTAGGGATTGGGCATTACTATAGGTCCGTTTCAATTTACAGATTTTCACAAAATAAAAGCGATATTTCTGAAACTTCGAAAAAGTGCAATTGCTATTTGCGGGTGTTTCCGCTGAAAGGTGTTTTACGAATGAGCCGTAATCTAGTCTCTAATTCTCGCCCCGTGAGACTTCACTTTGAGGAAGATGGACGTAAGCGTCTTGCGTTCTTATGGTGACAGCACAGCGATCTCAGCTGCTACCGCTGTTGCTGTTACCGTTTTTAACAAAGACGAAGGCAGCGCTTGATCGCTGAAAGACAAAGCCCGTGTGGCGCTGGCAGCCGCCACAAATAAGAGACACCAGCGTTGATGAGCTGCTGACAACAATATACGGCGGCGGATGCTAACCGCTACCGCTAGTCGAAGTTAGCATCGAGCTAGCTCACTACAACGGCCCCCTACTTGTTACCAGTGTCGGTGACGGTCGGGGAATCGTGAACACAGATTATGGTCGATTCTTTCTCCCCACAGTCACTGAAGTAAATTTTGGACTCATTTTTCACAAGCCACATCTCTTCTGAACAGTTTGACACGAAAATGTCAACTTTCAGACGGAGAGATCCGGAGAAAATCCACTTTGTTCCAGACCTGTCTCTGTCTCTACGACACACTCTCGCCAGATTTGGCACAGATCTCCTAGGCAACGTCAAACAAACGGCCGCGATCGAACTCCTGTGAAAATGATTTAAATTGTTTTCGTCACGCTAAATATGACTGTTAGTGGTGTAAATATTTAATGTTATCATAAGAAAATATAAACATCTCACTTTCATCTACCTACAAATTGTATAAATCCACACACACGTTCACAGACGAGGTGGTGACGGTTGGCCACGCCCATTTAGAGAGACAGGAAGTGTAACCATTTCTATCACTGGAGCAGCCTCTCATGGAGTATCTTTCCATATTGAATATCTTTGGTAGCATCAGACAGCTAGTGCGGCTAACAGCCCTGAGCCCTCCTCTACTCTGCTGCACGTAGCTTCACCTGAGCTCCGTCATTGGCTGGAGAGAAAACACCGACTCTCTCACCATAGATATCTATATGCTCTCTCTGGCTATCCACAACGAACACTAGAGGACTCGTATCAGTTGTGTACTCACGACTTCAAACACATACACAGAAAGAGCTACCCTTGGCCAAGGCATGGTCCAGAGACTTGGCTGTTGCGGAAGAGGACATAAACTGGGCAAGTGTCTGGAAGAACACACTTCACTCGTCCAAGAACCCTAATCACCAGCTGATTCATTATAAGCTGTGTCAGAAAGCCTATCTGACGCCACTAAGTTGTGAGATTTCATATGAAGCTGTCAACCAGCCCAAACTGTGGCATGTGCTCCTTGAATACACCAGGAATATTTAAACATATGGTAGGCTATGGGACGGCCCAGAGGTCTATGGCTTTTGGAGGAAGGTAACAGTGACTTTATCTAATATGATTGATAAACCTGTACCTCTGGAGCCGACTATCCTCTTGCTCAATGATGATTCACAGTTGGGGCTGAATGAGAAACAACGCAAAGTTTGGCCGGCTGGTTTGACGGCTGCCAAAAAGCTAATAGTAGGCCTACAACGTTGGCTAGCTCCTCACAACCTACATGCTGGGAAATGGCTGGAATACTTTCAGGATGTGGTCATGTTAGACCTTTCTACAGCACGGGTGAACAAAGCTAAAAGCTCTACACTGGACTCATGGAAGAGAGCTGCTTTGGCTATAACGGCCCATAGGTGACGATTAAGACGGATTTCATTTGTAGAAGTCTAGTGTTTATTTTTGGACACAACTCCAGACCCAACCTTTAAAGTCTGTGTTTAGCTCCTCCTCCTTCTCTTCTTCCTCCCACTCACATCATCTGGGTTTATCATTTTCCTCCTCCTCCTCCTCTTCTTCCTCCTTTCAAACTTTCACACTCATTTTATCTGTGGTTGATCTGATTGGAGCAGAGACGGTGAACTGGCGTTGACCTGGAGTTTGGTGGTGACCTACTTTCACTAAGAGTCAGTTTCCTGTTGCTGTTCGGACTGACTAATATTCTTTCATTTAATGATTATTATTGTTTATATTGTTAATTAACAGCTGCCGTCATTTAGAACCAGTGTTTTCACATTATTATTTTATTCCTCCTCTCCACACACCCTCCTCTTGTTCATTTTATATGTAATCAGCGACGTTTTTAAATGTAAAGCATACTTTTATACAGTCATGGACAACAATATTGGCACTCCTGCACTTTTTTTTAAAGATATTGCCCCAATTTCTCCCTGAAGATCACTGTAAGATAGAAATGTGTTGGTCCTCAGACTTGTATTTGTTTAGTTTGAGGTGGAAAAACACAAAACATTTGACATTTTACACAAAGAAACCTTGATTGCAAGTGTGATTCCCTGTAGGTCAGTTAAAAAGCTTGAAACCCAATGATTTCTTTCAGTTTTTAACAGGTGCCAATCATTTTCTCTGTCCATTTTAGGAGTTTTGTGTGTAAAATGTCATTGATTTGATTAGATTTTTCTTTTTTCCCTCTGTTTTTTTGGTGTTGCTCCTTCACAAACCAAAGAGAAACATGTCCGAATATCAAATCGTTTGTAGTGTTCAATGATTTTCAGGGCGAAACGTGACTTTTTATAACATATTTAATCTACATATTATTGTTTATGTTTATGATACTCACTCCGCTGCTTTTCTCCGGCACCACTCTGGCCTCCACCTCCCACAGCGACCGTCCGTCTGAGGAGCAACAGAAAAAACTTTTGTCATTCGGGTTCAAAACGACACAAATGAACATGTGACTGATGATGATAATCCGTGTATCATTCGTTCATTCGTTTTGAATACAACAACCAAAAATAAGAAAACGAAAAAACAACTCTTTTTCTCAGTATTCGTTTCCAAAACTAAAATGAAAAACGGATAACGACTTGTTTTTTCAGTTTTCAATTTTATGCTCAAATGAATAATCGAAAAAAAACGGATAACAAACGTTTCTCGTTTCATGTTTCATGCAATTTTGATCTGAAGCAAGTTCAATGAGCCGGAAATGACCGTGATCCGGAAGTGACCGTCTCTGCCTTTACTGCTAGAGCCCGCAAAGTAAAGGATAATGTATAGTTCAGAACCTGAAGGGGTTTATTTCTCCATAACAACCGACCAACTATACATTATCCTGCTTATTACACGGTTCATCGAACTTGCTTCAGATCAAAATTGCATGAAACATGAAACGAGAAACGCTTGTTATCCGTTTTTTTCCATTATTCATTTGAGTATAAAATCGAAAACTGAAAAAACAAGTCGCTGTGCGTTTTTCATTTCAGTTTTGGAAACGAATACTGAGAAAAAGAGTTGTTTTTTTCGCTTTCTTATTTTTGGTTTTATTTTGAAAAACGAATGAACGAATGATACACGGATTGATGATGATGATGATGATGAAGAGGCGATGTGGTCGTACCGGGCCCCTTCTCCATGAACACCACCCTGGACTGCGTGGAGATGTTGGAGCCGGTGATGAGCAGCTCGTCTCCTCCGTCCGTGGAGCCGCTGGCCGGGCTGAAGCTGTCGACGTGGGGCAGCTCCTGCCCCGAGCGCTGGGCTGCAGGCGCAGGCAGGGGAGAGCCGTTAATAATTATAATAATAATAATAATAACAATAATAATAATAATGGTTTACATTTATATAGCGCTTTACTATTGATATCCGATACCCAAATTGTGTACAGAAACCATTATCCATTCATTCTACATTCATTCTACATTCACACTGTTGTTGTTGTTGTTGTTGTTGTTGTGATTAAAACATGACTCTGGGGCGGTGTGTGGCGCAGTGGGTAGAGCGGCCGCCCCATGTAGAGGCTACAGTCCTCGCCGCAGGCGTCCCCGGTTCGAATCCCGCGTCGGGCAGACCTTTCCTGCGTGTCATTCCCCCTCTCTCTACCTCCCCATTTCCTGTCTATCTCTACTGTCATCACTATCAAATAAAGGCAAAAAGCCGAAAAATATACAAAAAAAAAAAAAAAAACATGACTCTTGTTCTTGGTTTGATGTGGAAAAATAGACTTTTGTACTCCTTAATGATTTTCTTAAGAACTGTCATAACCACAAAGAGTCCATATATTTCCTAGGGCTGGGTTTAAAAAGTAGATTTTCTGGTTAATATCGATCTTTATTAGAAAGATCTGATATCGATTCATAAAATCCTTGGATTGATCTTTTTAAGTATGCATGCCATTAACTGTCTGTTAGTGCAGACTAACTGTAGCTGACGGTTGTTTTACTTTACCATAATAAAACTACTTCAACTATAAACACATTCATGTACAGAACAATGCAAGTACCAGAGAGTACATTAAACAACACAATAGTTTATATGCTTGTAAAAAAGCTCTAAAGGAACATTATTTAAAGAAGAACTTTTGCTAATTAAGATGTTTTCCTTGATATACAGTAAAGTTATCATTATATTATAAAAACTCAGTCGGAGCTGTCTTGTCTCATTACCGATACCGATACCGATTATTAGTAATTAAGGAAACCGATATTTAGAACAATATTCATTTACAGTAAAAATGAAAATATTGGTGTCAGAATTTAGAATAACACACCTGGGATTAGACATTTTTTGTACGCTGTGAAAATCTGTGATGAAAAGACCTTAAATTTTGACACTTAAACTCCAAACACATCACAGATCTTGGTTCAGTGGGCGGGACGTTGTTACACAGCAAAGAGTCATGACTTTCAGGCTCAGAGAGACGGCTGCATTAGAGCCAAAATACATTTACTTTATTGGTTATTAGTGGAAAAACAGCCGATATTATCTGCTTCTGCCGATAATCGGTCCATCCCTGGTCTATAATGTCCAGAATAGTGGATGCTAATGGGGATCTTAATAAACATAAACATAAACATAAACATAAAACTAATGTTCAGGCGTTCACTTTTTACACAGGAAGAAGAAGAAGAAGAAGAAACTAAAACCTCACACTGATTATGATCTGTGTTGATCAACTTTTAGCACCAGTTCTTAACTAATATCTCACTTCCCTTCTGTTTCCTGCTCGGCTCGTTCTGCAGATTCTCATCTCATGTCTCATCTCTGTCTCTCTCTGTCTGTGTGTTTAAAGCAATACGCCAACTTTTTTTTTTACGTGTCTTGCCTCACTCCCGAGTCCATGACCAGCAGATAGACACCATCCTTTCGACTGTGCGTGCAGTAACGAGGGAGATAGAGCCGTATCGCCCGTAATTACCGTATTTTCCGCACTATAAGGCGCACTTAAAAGCCTTTAATTTTTTTCAAAAAACGACAGTGCGCCTTATAATACGGAGCGCCTTATATATGGATCATTTGGTTAATTGGTTGATTCATACTCAGCTCCATCTAGGGGATGCATAACGTAACCCCAGTTTGACTGCAGTATCTTCTATTCTACCGTAGATGACCAAATATTCGCCCGCGTGCAAATACGCGCCTGTGCTCTAACAGCCGCAGTTTTTTTAACAGCGTATCACCGGCTCTCACCTCTTCTATCAGTCAGCCCCTCCTCTCGCTCTCTCTCGCATGCAGGCGCACACACACACACACACAGACACACAAACACAGGTGCGCCAGCGGGATAGGTCGCGCTGGACTACTAATAGACAAAGACAAATAGATAAATGCGCTATGTTGAAATTACTGCGATCGACCCCCCCTCCCGCTATCGTTCATAACACTGATATGATCAGCTCCCTGTGTCGCGGTAACACAGTCTTTGTTGTTTGATGTCAATAACGATGTCGGGAGTAGTTTTGTTCCAGCGGGTGACCACCTTGTTCTTTGCATGATGGTCTGGTGCTGCTCATTGCAAAAATAAATTGTAGCCTGTTGCAAATACGCGCCTGGTTCTTATAAACGCCCGGGCTACTAAATGGTCATCTACGGTATGCGCCTTATAATCCGGTGCGCCCTATATATGAAAACAGTTCTAAAATAGGCCATTCATTGAAGGTGCGTCTTATAATCCGGTGCGCCTTATAGTGCGGAAAATACGGTAGCTTAGCTCAAACACTGGAAGTGTATGGGTAGAGTTAGCCTGCCTCCTACCCAAGCTAATTTTAGCACTAAACTCTGTAAATATATCACTTTATCAACATTTCAAACATGTTTAGGCGAGAAAGTAGCCGTTTAGATCAGCAGTGTGTCGTTAATTTGTACGTTTACAATTTTGTTCGGACGAATTCAGCGCTACTCAAGCTAGCTAGCTAGACCAACGCACTTCCGGTTACTTTCACAAAATAAAACACCCATTGCCCTTTACATACAGAAAACCATGACGATTTGTGCTTTTACTTTGAAATAGGAAGCTAACCTACCCTCGATGTAGCTTGAACCAAAATAAACCGTCTTAGCTTGAACCCTCCGTTTTGACCGATCTCACCCCGTTAGCGGCATTTGACCACTCAAGATGCCTTACCGGAGAGTTTTGTTGGCTCTGAGACGAAGATCGGCCCGCCGGTTTCCGTTTAGAGTTGCTGAAGAGTTTCTCTGATGACTTTAGGTGGAGGCAGGCTAACACTACCTATACACTTCCAGTGTTTGAGCTAAGCTAATTACGGGTGATACGGCTCTATCTCCCTTGTTACTGCACACACAGTCGAAAGGATGGTGTCTATCTGCTGGTCATGGACTCGGGAGTGAGGCAAGAATGTTGGCGTATCCCTTTAATAATGACACAGGGACACTTACAGCACTCCACGGGAACCGAGGTCGTCTGCAGCCACAGCATCCGTCCGTCCGGCTGAGGCACGGCGACCCTGAACACAACACGGACCCTGGTGTTCTTCCGCCCGATGTCGGTCTCTCCCTTCTTCAGCTCGATGTCGGCGTTCCTCAGCTTCAGGATGCCGGCGCAGTCGATGCTGCGGAGGAGCAGAGAGCGGGACGGCTTGGTTCTTTAGTTTTAGGTTAGGTTAACAAAAAGCAAAAGCAGTTTACAAACAAAATGAAAGATAAAGACGAACAGATCCAATAAAGAGTTATTAATCTTTGCTAAAACATTCTTAAAAACCAAATTATGTGATGTCATCCTCTTCTTTTTATCCTCTTACTGTTTTCCTTTTCCATTTTTATTCCCCCGTTTTAATGTATCCTTGCTTTTATCCCTTCTTTTGTTTGTTTTAAAGGGATAGTTCAACATTTTTGGCAAATTGGCCCACGCTGAAGAAAGCCAAGGGCTGAAACGCACTGCTGTGCGTTAAATAAATATTTCAAGTTTAGTTTGTGAGTGCTGCCATTTCAGTTTTTTCAGCAAATTGGCCCATTGCCATAATCCCTATAGTCATAGCAGTAGGTTTGTTACCTTTAATTGTCGGTGCAAGCTATTTCTAGAACGGCGGAGCAGAGCCATGAGCTGCTCAGAGCTACGCTACGGAGGCTCATGGGATTGTTTGGTTTCCCTCATCAAACTCATCAAATACACAATCCAACAACTCCACAACGCTCTGGTGGACAAGTTGTGAGCTGCACATTCACCACGCTATGAGATAATAACACAACGTTATCAGACAGAGTTGTTTTAGAGGGAAATGCAGAGACTGCTTGATGAAAAACTGTCCCTGAAGGCAACGTGCATCAGCGGTTTTGCATGTAAAAATCATTATTAGAAATCAATCGTTGCAGATTAAACCTTCTAAAAAGAGGAGCAGAAGTTTAAGTTTAGCGTTAATGTGTGTTTCCTGCACACTTGGTAGTTTTGTATCTAAATAAAACAGTTGTGCAATCCTGTACTTCCTGAAAGCAACTCCAAAATAAAACCTCATCGTCTTATCCACCTGTGATCTCAACAGTCATCTCAGCTCGGCCTCTCTGCAGTTGAATCTACATGTTATATTGTTGAACGTTGAGCTTTTCACACTGGAAACTGGTTGTTGTCAAGTCACGCTTTCACTCCGTGTTTGATTTTGTTGTTGTAAGTTTGTTTAGAAAAGTTGCTGGATCTAGAAAATGCATAATTACTAGTGGGTTTGATCCTACATGTTCATTTTTTAAAGCCATCACTGGTCTTTTACCGTCTTATATCAACTCTTTGGTGTTTGTCCTGTCGATGTGGATTACACTGCAGGTCTCAGCTGTTTGTTTGTTTTTCACTGAACTTGGAAAAAGTCTAGTTTTTTATTATACTGTGCATCTGCAGCTTGTAACACTATGCAGAACAATCTAAAACTTACCTCATATTTATCATTAGCGCCATTTAAATCCATAATTTATCATATTTATTTTACCTCCAGTTGCTGCATAAACCTACAGACTGTAAAATTGATCAATTGATCAATGATCTTGCGGACTATAAAACTGCTCAAATTACGTATAAAGTAAATAATAATATGCTTCCAGAAGGTGTCCAGAGGATGTTTCAGACTTGAACCAGTAGATATGCACTAAGAGGGATTTATGTGTATACAAAAGCAAAGGTAAACGAACAAATGTGAAACAAATATGTATATCAATTAAAGGAGTCAATCAATGGAATAATCTAGAATTAGAAATCAAACTGTGTGGTACACTTAACATATTCAAAAACGTATTTAAAAATAATATTATTAATAAATATTAAACTGAATTTGTGCTCATACACTGCTGTATGTAGAATACACAGGTTTTTTGTTCTGTCAAAGTGTTTAAAATGAGTGAACGGAAAATGTTAATTTAAGAAGGGTCGGCAAAATAATCTTCATAATGCTTCAGCCTACACCCTTTCAGTCAAAGTGTTTTGTTTTTTATCTATACTTTTAGATTTGTCTATTGCACTTGGTTTTACAAGTCCAAAATAAACACACTAAACTAAAAAACTATCTTGCTAATGGTTAATTTGTTTCTTATGTGATCTTCTGCTACTTAAATGAGGTTACTACCTAAATAAAGGTTATAATTATGTTCTTCGTTGAGCTTTACACAGTAGAGTTTGTTGTTTTTACGTCAGGTTTTTACACCACATTTGGTTTTGTTGTTGTCAGTTTGTTCTTAGAAAGGTGCTGGATAGATACAGAAAATGTTTAATTATTATTATAAATACTATTATCATCCTGTTATTATCCAAACTGTGGGAAAAAACTGACAGATTAAACTGACAATAACCTAAATAAAATAAATCTAAATGGAAAAATGAGTAAATGTGACTTCTTTTGTTCAAATGTTCTTATTTAAAACATTGTAAAATGAAAGGGGGAGTAATAGCTTGGAGAAAATGTTAACAAAATTGTCCAAATACATGTTTTTGTTTTGCTCTGTATGAGTGTAATGGTACTGAAATGACTTTGTATGTTTCTCCCTGATCAAAATAAAATTTAAAAATAAATAAATAAATAAATCTAAAAAGCAGCAACAAAGGAGAAGAAAGAAAACGGAGGAAGATGTAAACTACACAGGTTTCTAAAACAGACTAAACAGCTGACAGGTTATAAAAACAAAACTGGGCGCTAAAGCGACTCGCTATCGGTAAAAGCGTTGCCCTGGGTTACTGTACTGTACCGTACCTGGCGGACATGTTGCCTTCAGGGAGCAGCGGGATCTCCAGCACCTTGGTGTAGCCCATTATCTTCTCGTGGCAGGTGGTGGTGACCGTCTTCCCCGTCACGCGGTGAACCTGGTAGAAGGCGTGCGGCCGCAGGTAGCGGTCGTCGGCCGTACCGATGAACAGCAGCAGACTGACGGGCTGCTCGCTGTAACCGCTCAGCTGCAGGGTCACAGGGAGAGACAATGATGATTGATTAATTGAACAAATAAACATAAAAAGCAGAAATAAACTGGAAAAAAAAAGACCACAACCAACAAATTTAAAGGGATAGTTCAACATTTTGGCAGATTGGCCCATTGCCATAATCCCTATAGTCATAGCAGTAGGTTCGTTACCTTTATTTGTCGGTGCAAGCTGTTTTTATTTTACGCAATGGAGGCTCATTATGGGATTTCTTGGTTTCCCTCATCAAACTCATCAAATACACAATCCAACAACTCCACAACGCTCTGGTGGACAAGTTGTGACCTGCACATTCACCACACTATGAGATAATAACACAACGTTACCACACAGTGGAGTTGTTTTAGAGGGAAATTCATGCAAAACCACTGATGCGCGTTGCCTTCAGGGACAGTTTTTCATCATCAGTCTCTGTATTTCCCTCTAAAACAACTCTGTGTGGTAACGTTGTGTTATTATCTCATAGCGTGGTGAATGTGCAGGTCACAACTTGTCCACCAGAGCGTTGTGGAGTTGTTGGATTGTGTATTTGATGAGTTTGATGAGGGAAACCAAGAAATCCCATAATGAGCCTCCGTAGCATAGCTCTGAGCAGCTCACGGCTCTGCTCCGCCGTTCTAAAAACAGCTTGCACCAACAATTAAAGGTAACAAACCTACTGCTATCACTATAGCGATTATGGCAATGGGCCAATTTGCCAAAATGTTGAACTATCCCTTTAAGTGTAGGACATTTACACTGACTTTTTTGTTTTCAGTCCAACTGGTCGGGAAAAAGGCGTTTAACTGGAACTAACCAACTCACTCAGTGTTCCTACCTACATCTTTGAGCTTTTTTTTTTATTTTTTAAGTAACACAATAGTTACTTTTCATGGTAATTAGCAGAGTTTTGTTTTCATCGCTCTAAAATAAAAGTTGAGTGAAGTCAGATTTGCTGCGTTAGGTGAATTAAAACAACAACAACAACGACTGCTACTAGTTACGATGATGTTGTTCACGGTGCAGAAAACATGAGTGTGATTTTCAGTTCCTGTGCAGCAGCAACACCTCTCTCTCTCTCTCTCTCTCTCTCTCTCTCTCAGACAGAAACCCGTCTGGCTTCAGCGGCCGCGTGAAAATGTGGCGCCCAGAATAGAAGCTGCTGGTGTCCGTTACACGGGAGGCCTTGACGGACACACACACACACACACACACACACACATACACACCTGCTGCTTTGGCCCAGTGTGTGTGTGTGACACGGACCATGTTTCTGTTTGTTGTTTATCCAACATCCAACAACACTGACTGTATCTGACATCATCATTGATTGAACCATTGATAACGATGATGTCATCACATATTGATAGGTAATCAGTATTTTACTCTTTAAAGGTGTAATGCGTAGGTGCGGTTGCATATCTGAACGTATTCTCGATGTTGCATTCACGTGAAATCGGGCAGACGTCAGACAGACAACAGACGCTGCATGTAACACAGGGTTCCTACAAATTTCCAAATTCCATACTTTTTCCAGACCCTAATTTCCAGACTTCTCTGTAAAAAAATTCAAATAATTTGTGATATTTAAGTAAATAGATGTGCATAATATAAAAAAAGCATGCAATTTATCTTGTTTTCATTATTCTGAATGTGTATGGCATTATGCAACCAAATACTGTAATTTCCAGAAGATTGTAGCTAAGTACAATAGCACATACAAAATAGTTAACCCAAATAACTTCAGATAAGACCAAACCAAGATAAGATAAATAAAATAAATATATTTCCATACAATAGTTTCCATTTTCCATACTTTTCCATACTTTCCATACTTGCGTAGGAACCCTGGACAGGATAAACAAGCGTCTATGTAAACAAGTGGTCCAACATGCAACATGGCCGCCTCGGTTCGGTGCGTCGCCCACTTATGTATTTGTAACGACTTGTAACAACTCATTCTAAGGTAGAAAGCTTTCATTTGTATGCAGCTGTGATTCACCTTCAGTGAAATACGGATTTATGAAAGTTCTGTTTTTTTAAATTTTGTTTCTTTTTCTATATTATTGTTGTTAGTCACTATTATTTTTATCATTTTTTTCATGTTATCTTGTGCTTTTGTACATTAAATTCTATCATTAATATTATTAAAAGGTGCCAGTGGAGGCTTCAGATAAGCCCAACGTGTTTCATTATCATCAATTATGTTTTATGTTGTATTATTTTAAATTGTGCAAAATAAAAAGAACAAAGAACAAAGCAATATTTGATTTTTGCTAATAAAAAATCCAAATTAAGTTAAAACACTGGGGCTTTAACATCAAAGCTGCTGCAGCTTCACTCACTTCCTGTTCAAACTGATTCTCACTTCACACCCTCACACCTCAGTTTCTCTCTCTCTCTCTCTCTGTGTCTGTTCTTCTACGTCACAGATGACATAGAGACACATCTGGCCAGAGGGACGGGTGGTGATTATTATTTTTTATTTTTTTATTTTTTTTCTGTATTGTGTATACATAAACATATATATCTCAATTTCATACAATGGTGTGTACATAATACATTTATGTATACAAACTTTGTGCAATATTGGACACACATCTGCATGTGCAATCGTGTGCTATGGGATGATCCTGCACTTTATTGGGGCATCGTGCAATCAAATTCAATTCAATCTTGCACTTATGCACTCGTCACTTTAGCAAACAGCACTTTAGCACATAGCACTTTAACTAGCACTTAAATAAAAACTTTAAAACTTTAAATAGCACTTTATAACTTCTCAGTAATCTTCTGGTCCCCTTACCCACTATTTTAACCATTTTTGGTCAGTTAACTGGTGGTTTATGTATGTCGTTCATATATGTTTTGTGTAAGATGTCAAGGTGTTTTGTTGTCCTAGTCCTGCCTCTTGTACTTTTTACTTTTTGTACCTTTTATCGTCATTGTTTTTTATGTCTAACATCAACCTGCCAATGGGACTGGGGATGGAAATTAGCCACTTCTTGGCTACAATCCCACATATTTACATGTCAATGTCCATCAATATGTAGCCTACTGTTCCCATTTTTACAAAAATAAATAAATCTCAAATCTCAATTATGGGATGTTGTCGTGTCGTGTCGTCGTACCTTCACCACGGGATGCCCTCCCACGACCGACTTGATGGAGCCCCGGCTGCCCTCGGTCTCGTAGTGCGCCCGGTGGTACGACTTGGGCTGCACCTCCAGCTTCAGCTCGCACTGGTCGTAGCGGCTGGGGAGCGGCCAGTCCAGGGGCGGGGGGGCGCCGGCGCTGCAGGGAGACAGGACAAGATGCATCATGGTCAGACTCTGCTGTAAACACACCTTCACTAGTGTTTGTGTTTCGATTAAAGGAGAATTCCGGTTATTTTTGACCCCTAAATCGTTGTCCTGATGCAAAAAACGCGACTAAAATTGATGCAGACAAACCAGAGTTACACCATGGCTACCCGGCGCTAGGGATAGCGACAACGCATGGGGGCAATTTTTTCAACCACAACAAACACTCAAAAAACAATCAAATATCTCTGGTACATGACTGGAATCCTTAGAGACACCACTGAACTCATATAGTGAACAGTATAAACTTTGTGTTTTTGCATGTAGTCACTCACCTCAGATAGCCGAACTCTGAAACATCCTGGAAAGACATTACTAACCGATCAAAAATAAACGGTCGGAGATATTTTGGACATTACCACTGCTCTGCTCCACCGTTTATTTTTGTAAAGAAATCATCACAACAAGGAAAAAGTGTTTGTTTCTATGGCGGGGAGAGCAGGCGCTCTGTGATCGGATAGTAATGTCTTTCTGGGATGTTTCAGAGTTAGCCGCCGGCGCCATGTTTTCCATTAAAGCAGAAGTAAGCGATCCGGTCGTTTTAGCTAACTTCTTGTCAGCCGATGGAGTTAGTTACGTCACCACATTCACGCGCATCCCTTGGCTGCACACACAGAGAGGACTGCCCCTTTATGCCGTTCTCTCTCCTCATTGGATAAAGGTTGTAGGATACAAGGAAAGTTTTCTCCTCGGCTCAGAGCAGAGCAGAGTGACTGACAGACCCGTGTTTCAGACCAAACACTCTATATAAGTGATTGCTGTCGGAAGATAGAACTATTTAAGACTTATATTAACACAAATATATCGCTTACTTCTGCTTTAAAGACAATAAAGAACTTTTAAGTTTAAGTTTTGATGTTGTTGTGACGTCAAGTCGGAAAGTCGGAGCTCTGAAATAATACTCGAGTTTCCGACCCGCAATTTCCGAGTACGATGCCGTTCAATTAATTTTCTACAACTTGGAGCTCGTTTTTTTCCGACTTTCCGATTCTGTGAAAACGTGTGATGCAGCACTAACAGACCTGAACAGCGGGGGGTTTCCTGGTTTGGGTTTGTTCCAGCTGAAGTGCGAGGGGACCTGCAGGAAGAGCTCTTCCAGCCCGTCCTGGTCGCGCCCGTCCTCGCCGCCGCCGGGCGAGTCCTGGTACTGGTCGAGCGCGGCGGCGGCGGCGTCGGGCTGGCCGGGCAGGAAGCCGCCGCCCAGCTGGCTCCCCGACGTCCTCCTGGTCTTGGAGGGGACGTCCAGCTCCGTGTAGCCGGACATCAGCAGAGCGCCGAGGCCCCCCGAGACGTTGGCGGGGCTCCCCACCCAGGTGTCGTCGGTCACGCTGCCCCGTGGCGAGGCGTTCGGCGTCGGGCTGGGCGAGTGGTGAGGCGACGGCGAGCGGGCGTGAGGGTCGGCGCCGGAGTGGCGTCTCTTCCCGCACGGGGAGGTCGGTCTGGACGACGGCCTGAAGAGGAGGAAGTCACAGGAAGTTAAAACAAGGATGACGTCATTTAATCAGTATTCTCAAGCAAAACAGGTTCTAGACCATTGTATTACCATATTTCACTTAGAGCTGCAACAATTAATTGATCAATCGAACAATAATCGATTATTAAAGGGATAGTTCAACATTTTGGCAAATGATGTCCCTATAGTCATAGCAGTAGGTTTGTTATACCTTTAACTGTCGGTGCAAGCTATTTTTAGAACGGCGGAGCAGAGCCGTGAGCTGCTCAGAGCTACGCTACGGATGTTATGAGATAATAACACAACGTTACCACACAGAGTTGTTTAAGAGGGAAATACAGAGACTGCTTGATGAAAAACTGTCCCTGAAGGCAACGTGCATCAGCGGTTTTGCATGAATTTCCCTCTAAAACAACTCTGTCTGGTAACGTTGTGTTATTATCTCATAGCGTGGTGAATGTGCAGGTCACAACTTGTCCACCAGAGCGTTGTGGAGTTGTTGGATTGTGTATTTGATGAGTTTGATGAGGGAAACCAAGAAATCCCATGAGCCTCCGTAGCGTAGCTCTGAGCAGCTCACGGCTCTGCTCCGCCGTTCTAAAAATAGCTTGCACCAATAATTAAAGGTAACGAACCTACTGCTATGACTATAGGGATTATGGCAATGGTCCCATCTGCCAAAATGTTGAACTATCCCTTTAAGTTAATCGTCAACTATTTTGATAATCGAATAATCAGTTTGAACAGCTCTTTAAAGGGACATTGTGTAGGAATTCCTCCCATCTAGCGTTGCAGTTGTATATCTCAAGCAACTCAGTCGTATTTTTCATGCTGCATTCACGTGAAATTGGGCAGACGGACGACAGCCACTGCACGTAACGGCATAAACAAGCCTCTATGTAAACAAGTGGTCAGCACGAGGCAAAACAATACACGTGACAATATGTTGTCATGGTGATGTGGTATTGTTTTACCGGCTTTCTCTGGACTTCTGTGACTAAAATGACATCTGGTTTGTTACCGACGGCCGTCTGCCCGACTGCAGGTGAATGCAGCATCAACGGGAGAAGTTTGTCCCTTTAAGAAAAAAAAAGTCAAAATTCTCTGATTGCAGCTTCTTAAATGTGAATATTTCTGGTTTCTTTGTTCCTTTATGACAATAAACTGAGTCTCTCTTTGGTTTGTGGACAAAACAAGACATTTGAGGACGTCGTCTGGTGGTTTAGGAAACACTGGTTGACAATATAATATGACCATATTTCAATTACTGAACAGAGATATGGGGCAATAATTATATGAGTTCAATTAAACCACTACTTATTCTTCAAAATGCAGGCTGCTTGGAACATACTCACTTTTCTTACAATAAAAATTTAATTAAATGTTAAATTAATTTAAAGGCAGCGGTAAATTCAAACAGCACAAATAATATATTATATTATTTGGTAGCTAATAACTTATACTACTACCAAATAATATAGGCTAATATACAGAACTTCTTCAAGGGTCGAGATGGGGATCATCAATTAATGGGGTAAAATAACGTAAAAGTCATCAGAATACGTATAAATAAGAAAAGATTTAGCATTTCATTCAGCAAATTTATATACATACGTATTTATATTATCACACTATTGTTACTATTTTATATCTTATTATTCTATATACTCGAATTAACTTGGATTTAATAAGCGTTGGCTTCTTCCTGCTCCTTTTCAATAAATAATAGTTTATTTTGCGTTTTTCCTCTTCTATTTTTGTTCTTCTTTTATTCTGTGTTCAGATAAACGTTCATTCATCAGGTGTGTGTGTGTGTGTGTGTGTGTGTGTGGTGATGTCATACCTGGACGTGGGCCGGCGGCTCAGCCACGTCTCCTCGGTGACGCTGGTGCGAGGCGAGTGGCACGGCGACTGCCGCGGCGACTGGCGCGGCGACTGATGCGGCGACAGCGCCGGGCTGAAGGGCGACGGGTGCTGGTATTTCTGCTGCCACAGCTCGACCCCGAACGCCCCGCCGCCGCAGCCCGGCGAGCCCAGCGGCGAGCCGACGGGCGAGCAGCCCAGGGCGAGCCGCGCCGCGTCCGACAGCTCGTGGTCGTCGTCGTAGTAACCGGCGGCGCCAGCGGCCCCGGCCCCGGCGGCGGCGGCGGCGGCGTGGGAGAAGGACTCGCAGGACGAGACGTCGGACATCCAGCTGCGGGACGAGAGGCTGCTGCAGGGGCTCGGGCAGAGCGCCGGGTCGCGGTAGCACGGGTCCAGGGGCAGGTAGAGCTGCCCCCGCGACCATGAGGAGGAGGCCGCCGCCGCTGCCGTGTCTGGGTAACCGCCGCCTCTCTCCGCCCCGCCGGACGCCAACGCTTCCTGTTAGAGGTGGGAGAAAAAATCGATTCACATAAATATTGCGGTATCTTTTTGGGTCGATTTTTTTTTTTTTTTTCAAAAATCGATTTTGGGAATAGTTCAACATTTTGGCAAATTGGCCCATTGCCATAATCGCTATAGTCATAGCAGTAGGTTCGTTACCTTTAATTGTCGGTGCAAGCTATTTTTAGAACGTCGGAGCAGAGCCGTGAGCTGTTCAGAGCTACGCTACGGAGGCTCATGGGATTTCTTGGTTTCCCTCATCAAACTCATCAAATACACAATCCAACAACTCCACAACGCTCTGGTGGACAAGTTGTGACCTGCACATTCACCACGCTATGAGATAACAATGGAACATTACGAAACTGAGCCGTTTTCAAGGTAAATACAGAGTCTGCTTGCTGAAAAACTGTCCCTGAACGCAACACACATCAGCGGTTTTGGATGTATTTCCCTCTAAAACAACTCTGTGTGGTAACGTTGTGTTATTATCTCATAGCGTGGTGAATGTGCAGCTCACAACTTGTCCACCAGAGCGTTGTGGAGTTGTTGGATTGTGTATTTGATGAGTTTGATGAGGAAAACCAAGAAATCCTGTGAGCCTCTGTAGCGTAGCTCTGAGCAGCTCGCGGCTCTGCTCCGCCGTTCTAAAAATAGCTTGCACCGACAATTAAAGGTAACAAACCTACTGCTATGACTATAGCGATTATGGCAATGGGCCAATTTGCCAAAATGTTGAACTATCCCTTTAAATATTGTGCAATGTGCATTTGTTCGCGCGCTTTTTTACATACAGAGAGTACAGGTTTTGAAAAGGGTTTAAGTTCACTTTATAATGGAGTATGTTAATTTATAGGCTAGGGTTAGGGTTATTAGTGTGCAGATAAATGTTAAAAATGCTAAAGACTAAAAATCAAGAGAATCGGCAATAATATTGTAGAATCGCAATTTAAATCGAATCGCCATCCAAAAAAATCGTAGAAGAATCGAATCGGGAGAAAAGCGTATCGTCCCAGCCCTACTTCGTGTCCGACATGGCTGCTGTTGGGCGCGATGGAGGTGATCTGGATGCTGGGGCAGTCGAAGGCCCGGGGGTTCCTCTGGGCGCCGTACTGGGGGGGCAGAAGGCAGGCGGCGTGCTGGTGCTGGTGCTGGTGCTGGTAGGAGTCTGTGGCTGTGGGGGGGTAGAACAGCAGCTCCTGGGGGGCGAGGGGCGGAGCCTGAGCGGCGGCGGCAGATGAGGAGGGGTGGGGGTGCGTCCTCACGTTGAGGTCTGGACCTGAGGACGAGGAGGAGGAGGAGATGACATGTAAATCAGTCAGTACGTTTACATGACACTTGAAAAAAACGAATTATTGCCTTAAAGCAGAAGTAAGCGATATTTTTGTGTTAATATAAGTCTTAAATAGTTATATCTTCCGACAGCAATCACTTACAGTGTTTGGACCGAAACACGGGTCTCTCAGTCACTCTGCTCTGAGCCGAGGAGAAAACTTTTCTTGTATCCTACAAGTTTTATCCAATGAGGAGAGAGAACGACATAAAGGGGCAGTCCTCTCTGTGTGTGCAGCCAAGGGATGCGCGTGAATGTGGTGACGTAGGGACGAGGGCGGGGACTGCTAACTCCATCGGCTGACAAGACGCTATGGTGCGTTCAAGGCAACTCGTAACTCGTGTTTTTCCGACCTGTGAAGTCATACCAGTTCGATCTGGTACGAGTTCATGGGTCAGAAGTTACGAGTGGCCGTTATAGTGACTTTCACCGGTAAAACAGGTCGGAAAAACACGAGTGGGTTGCCTGGAACGCTACAAAGTCGTAAGTTGTGACTTGAAGCTGTAATTTACGGTTTCAAAAGCCGGCCTGGAACGCAGCATTAGCGAAAACGACCGGATCGCTTACTTCTGCTTTAATCCGACTATAACTGGACAACTTAAGTGCATATAAACACGTTAGTCTGACTGAACTCGGAGACATTAAGACACCCAGATAATGCGATTGGAATTCGATTTTCTCCATCATGTACACACCTTAGTCGGAGTATAACTGGATAACACATGAGCGCATGCTCCACAACAGTAGAGACGGCACCAAGTGGAACAGAGAAGCCGCCTGAACCCGGCAAAGTAAAGAAAAAAAAACCCAACGTCAGCGCAGATTCAATGCATTTCACACAGCGCGACCAGCAAGAGTGTTTTATTAAAAAAATAAAATAAAAAAGAGAGAGAGAGAGAGAGAGAGAGAGAAAGGAAGGAAGCCCGTATCCTATTCTCAGCGCGAATCCGGCCCAGACTGGTGCGTCTGGTCGGGAACTGCAGTTGAGAATTTATTATTAAGCTTACTACGTTGTTTATATTCAGTTTTTTACGAGGTGACAGAGAAGTCAACAGGACAGGGGGCGTATTAACCCGCTGAAGCAACGGGTGACGCCGCATGAGGGGGCGATGGACCCCGTCAGTTATTCGGTTTTCTCAGTTGCATGTAAACTGAGACAAGGACAGAAGTCCGACTTTGAGCAGAGCTGGATTAAGCTCTGCATGTACATGTACTGAGGGATGTGAGAACATTTGCATTGCAAACGCAGCGAGAGGTTTATTGTTGCAGCAGCGGCGGCAGCAGCAGTTAACAATCAGTTATTATCAGTTACACCCAACAGGAAGTGACACCCACCTGCTGTGACATCATCAACACGAGACTAAATCAAACATTAACAGAAGCTCAGAGACACATGAAAGGGAACTGGTGTTTTATTTTGAAGGATTGATGCATAAAATCTCAGTGTAGTTTTCCATCTCCTCTCTCTCTCAGCTTCTCTCTGGAGCTCTAGTAACAACAGGTCGGTTGTCAGCCAATCAGAAGAGAGCAGGAGGCTCTGAGCATCTCTTCTGATTGGCTGACTGTTTTCTAAAATGATCCAATAAAAAAAACAGAGCAGATTTCAGAATAAAACACTCAGAGAAACCAAATCCTGCAAGTTGTTGTTGGATGGATGGTGTTGTCCAGGAGGTGAGGGGGCGGGGCTTAGTTGTGACATCACAAAGTGACAGGAAGTCCTGACGGCTGGTTTTAAGGCTCAGTTTCTGAATACAGGCTGTGTGCATTTCTCTGTGGACTGAGGCTTTGATACTTTCACAGTATTAATATAGAACCTAGAGCTGCTTTATAATCACACTACACATGGACATCTACCTTTATACTGTATGGAGCTTTAATACAAACATCTACCTTTATACTGTATGGAGCTTTAACACAAACATCTACCTTTATACTGTATGGAGCTTTAACACAAACGTCTACCTTTATACTGTATGGAGCTTTAATACAAACATCTACCTTTATACTGTATGGAGCTTTAATACAAACATCTACCTTTATACTGTATGGAGCTTTAACACAAACATCTACTTTTATTTTTGAAGGAGCTTTAACACAAACATCTACCTTTATTTTGAAGGAGTTTTATTAATAGAAACACTGTTTTCTCTCTCTGGTGTAAAACTTGTTTGTTTTCGGTCGAGTTCATTCTGACTCAGCGACTGGTTCAGATTTGCAGATTTTCTCCGTTTCCTGTTGGACCTGTGAGGTTTCTTATAATAGTTCAGATATTTACCGTCTTCTCATCTGGAAACATGAAATTAGTAAAAAAAAAAAAATGTTGATAACTGAACCCGAAATTTCGACACAGTGTCAGATATTTGTTGTTTGTAGTTAAATGAGTCATTTCCTGGGCGGTTCAGTTCAGTTTAGTTTAGTTTAGTTGTTATATCCCTGCTCTTGTATTGTGTGTTTTATACAATAATAATAATAATTTGGTTTATGACATAACTACAAAGCAAACAGAGAAAATACTATGTTGGTATTTATGTATGAAGTGAGAATTTCTCTAATTCTGTGTTTTATTTCAGCTCAGTCCGAAGAGTCGAGGCGTTTTAATAGACTTGAACTCAACGAAAAAACCAGGAAGTGAAAATCTATCTCTCACCAACACACACACACACACACACACATATTATACGTGCACACACACACACACAGAGTAGATGATGCTCTTCAAAGCGTCCGACTGCCTTTCATCCCTGTTCTGTTTCCCGGCGTCGACAGGAAACGTCTTTCTTCCTCTTATTCTTCAGCTTCTTCTATTTAAACCAAAACAGTTTGTTCAGATTCACTGACCGGTTGATTGACAGCACCGATCTGATTATTAATTATAATAATATTATTAATATAATCATCAATAACATGTATCGATTGAATTGTGTATACTGTATGTGTCTGTCTGTGTAGTGACATGTACAGTAGAGTGGATGATGAACCGTCACACACTGTTTCAGCTTACTGGACTTATTATAGTGACAGATGAACTTCAACAGTTCAGTAAGTTCATTCACAGCTGCACACACACACACACACCTACACACACACACACACACACCTAACCACAGCCTCACTATTAATATCACACACACACACACACTTTGCACGCAACATGCAAAGCAGGCGTCGGAGCGGCAGCTGCTGCGATTTGCTTCGCCACCTCCACTCGCTGCTTCTGTGCAAATAAAAACCTTCACGAGGGAACGGAGGCAAACGGCCGGTGATGATGTCATAACCCGGAGGGGGAGGGGGCGTAGGGGCGGGGGCGTAGGGGCGGGGGGTGGGGGGAGGGGGCAGTTAGAAAACCAGGAAGTACAACCTGCCAACACACACACACACACACACACACACAGGGCAACAGAAAGTCTGACACACACACAGCCTGAACACCTTTATCCATCTATCCATCTGTTAATCAATACATCCATCCACTAATTATCCATCAAATAATCATCCGTCCATTAATTAAACATTAATCCATCCACCTATCCGTTAATCGATACATCCATCCATCTGTCCATCCATCCATCATTAATCAATCAACCAATCCAACCATCATTAATCAATCAATCAATCAATCAATCAATCAATCCATCCATCCATTTATCAATCAATACATTCATTAATCATGCATCCATCCATCCATCCATCCATCAATCATTCATCCATCCATCCATTAATCAATCAATCCATCCATCAATCAATCCATCATCCATTCATTAATCAATCAATCCATCCATCCATCCATCAATCAATTCATCCATCTATCCATCCATTAACCATTCATCCATTCTTCCATCCATCCATTAATCAATCAATCAATCAATCAATCCATCCATCCATCCATTAACCAATCCATCCATCCATCCATCCATCCATCCCTCCAATAATCAAACAATCAACCCATCCATCCATCCATCCATTAATCAATCCATCCATCCAATAATCAAACAATCAATCCATCCAATAATCAATCAATCAATCAATCAATCAATCCATCCATCCATTTATCAATCAATACATTCAATAATCATGCATCCATCCATCCATCCAACTATTAATCATTCATCCACCCTCTAATCATTCATCCATGCATCCATTAATCAATCCATCCATCCATTCATTAATCATCCATTAATCAATCAATCAATCCATCCATCAATCAATCAATCCATCATCCATTCATTAATCAATCAATCCATCCATCCATCCATCCATCAATTCATCCATCTATCCATCCATTAACCATTCATCCATTCTCCATCCATCCATTAACCAATCCATCCAATAATCAAACAATCAATCCATCCATCCATCCATCCATCCAATAATCAATCAATCAATCCATCAATCAATCAATCAATCCATCCATCCATTAACCAATCCATCCATCCATCCATCCATCCATCCATCCATCCCAAGTTTCAAAGTAAAAGTACTTCCTTTAGTTATACTACCACAGTAAAAGAACTTCATCATTGTAACTACACAGTAAACACTGATCGACAACAACAACAGATCCCTCACAGCCACAACAACCAGTGGATCCATTGATCACTGATCAAAGCATTTTATCATTTATTGATCGACTGATTAAAAAAAATAAATGAATCAAATCACCGATTCAAACCAAGACTGAATCTATCAAATCAATTATTTTCATTATCAACTGATCAACAATGACTTCTCTAATATAAACTGGAACTATCAAATGTCTTTATTGATTAACAGGGAATTCAAATATTTGCTGTATAATTTTCTGATAATCTGACTGATTTTATGACAAACACGCCATCAGTTGATTGATCAATTTCCGATCGTTTAATCAACTTCTCACTTGACCCTCAGTTGCAGTTTCTGAGACATGAATATTCACCAGTTTATTCGTTGATATAAAACTGATAATATTTTGGTTTCAGATCCTCAAAGTCTCTCTAGTTTCTTACTTGTATAGAAGAAACAATCAATCCAATCGATTAATCAATAAGTATAACACTCCTTATGTAAGAGCATGTGGTCGGGACTCAGCTGGTGTCACAGTGTTTTAGTTGAAGCTAATCAGCTGAGCAGCAGCAACACGTCCCGATCAATACTTTAAAACACTACTTCAGCCTCCTGATCGATAACTCTGATCAGCTGATCGTCTCCGTGGCGATCGGCTGGTCCCGCTTGGACGACGATAGATTTATTCACTTCTTGACCGACTTGACCGATCCACATTTTTAAATTCTGCAAAATAAGACAACACGACTTCCTGTTGGGACTTTCAAAGTAAGAGGCCATACAACTGCATATACGATGCTTAAAAATGCAAAAATTGAGCATAATTAATTCATATTCACATGAGAGTTGTGAAATTATATAACGTTTAAAGGGATAGTTCACCCAAAATTGAAATTTCACTCATTATCTACTCCCCCTCATGTGGACTAAGGGCTGGGAGAAGTTTCAGAGTCCTCCGTGGCTTCTCTGAGTTACAGCGGGGCTTCGTGCAGCACTGCATGTCCATATGACGGTTGTGAATGGGCCTCACTTTTCTTTGTCCAAAAAGACACACCAAAAAACATCCAAATACCTAGTGCTCGTCTGTAATGTCTATGGCTGACCCGATTATCATATTTTGATAATCGAAGCTTCGCGGACATAAAATCGATTTTAATCGAAGCTACGGCAGCCGGCGGGGTGCGTGATCGTAACGTCTTTGGGGGGGTGGGGAGGGGTGCGCGAGTGGAAATAATGAAAGTAATGGCAAACAAACACTGCATCTCTCCAAAATCAGGCAGGTTTCCAGGATGCCAAGTGGCCTACTCATTTTAATGTAACAATTGCCGATGAGAACTGGTGTCAAAAAGGGAAATAGGAGGGAAAAAAAAAAAATCGATCACAGACTTTCATGATCGATTACCATGGCAACGAACGAAGCTTCGAAGCTTCGAATTTTTTGGGTCAGCTCTAGTAATGTCCCTCTTGTATTGAAGCCCCAACATGAGACATTGTTCCGAAAAAAATTAAACAAGTCTATGTTTTAAGCTATTTTGTAGCGGAAGCAACACTGGGAGCTTCCGCTACAAACAAGCTTAAAACATAGACTTATTTAATTTGTTTTGGAACAATTTCTCATGTCGGGGCTTCAATACAAGAGGGACATTACAGACGAGCACTATGGAGGTATTTGGATGTTTTTTTGGTGTGTCTTTTTGGACGAAGAAAAGTGAGCTCCGTTCTCAACCGTCATATGGACATGCAGTGCTGCACGGAGCCCCGCTGTAGGTAGATAATGAGTGAAATTTGAATTTTGGGTGAACTATCCCTTTAATTCCAATGGATATACGGTATCTGATTGGTTTGGGGCTGCGAACAGGAACTGACTGGTGAATAAAATCAGTGTCAGTCCAACAGGACGTCAGGTGGAAATGAAAATCAGCATTAGTCACGTAACAGTTGGTTATTAATAGACGTCACCAGACGCTGGTAAATGAACCTGTCGATGGTTTGTACTGTACGAGTCACATCCGCTACGCATCTTTTTACCACGTTTAAAAACCACTCGTCTAAATTTAGACTGACAGGAGGTTAGAAATATACAACAGATACTTTAAATGTAAACACTGACGTCAAACATATAATATTTATTTATGACTGAAAACCACCATGATGTGCCATTTGGTATAATTACCACATTTATTATACCTCATCCTATAATTAAATCTTAATAACATGAAGCTTCTTCTGGTTTTCTTGTAACATTAGTTCATCAATATCTGTTCCATCCATTAGTTGAATTATTTTAATGATAAAATCTTTGCGTAAAATTGTTTGGTTGTGTTATGTGCATAATTTTGAGCACTAAAGTTGATAAAAGAAATTAACATTTTATATTAAAATTTTAAATACTTCATAAAATGTATTTTGGTCTTCGTTTCTTTATTTCATTCCAGAAATAAACTATCACCATCATTTTGAACGGGCCAATGGGAAAAGACCCACAAGTCTGGCCAACCAATGGTGTGGCTTCATCCCTGAACTCCATCAGTCAGTCGTTTACAGATGTGCTAAGGAATAGCCTAATATTTGAACCCTTTGCATTTGTATCTTCATTTATTCAACCTAAAAATTATCTAATCTTTGTCTCAGTGACATTAACGAACAAACACAATCTAATGTTCATTAAAAAATAAAGTGTTTCATGGACTTAATGAGACTGAGAGTGAATGTTTTTAAGGAACATGACTGAAAACATCTGGGAAAAGGTGAAGCCAGGGGGAGGGAACATCTGGAGAGTCAGGTGTAACATCAGGATGAAGCCAGGGTGTCTCTGATGTTTTAATGTTTTACCTCCACCCCTCCTCCCCTCCTCCCCCTCCTCCCTGAGGGTTCAGCTGATAATCAAATCTGAAGCTTCCTTCCTGTTTAATAGCTGCGTTCAATAAAGACACACCCACCGTCCTAAAGCACATCGTGTCTGTCTTTACTTGTGACAGAGACCAGATCAAATTTATGACCTATATATCTATATTTATAGTTTTATCTTTTACAATAAATGTAAATGAAGCACTTTATAAAATAAAAGCATAATCATAGTTTTGTAACTTGGTCAAACTTATGCACTTCTGGACTATTTGTACCATAAAAACCCACTGTTTTTCATTTTAGTTTTGATTGAAGCAGTAATTTTACAGTAAATAAACAAGTGAATTCTTTATTTTTAACATGTTTGCTGCAGAAAGTTGAGTAACTGGGTCAAACATTTGCGCTTGAGGGCTATTTGTACCATATATAATACTGTTTTTTATTTTAGTTTAGGCTGAAGCAGTAATTTTACAGTGTAGAAACCAAGTGATAAGATTAAAATATAACTTCTAACATTTGTTTGCTGTGTAATAGTTTTGTAATTGGGTCAAACTTTTGTATTATTTATAGTTCTTTAAAACTGTTTGCTGTCCAAGTCAAGTTTGTCAACTTGTATTACTAGGTCAAACTTTACTTTTGAACTATTTACATTATACATACCACTACATATTTCATATATTTCATATTGTTAAGTTGAAATTAAAAACATAGTTTCTAACTGTTAACATCTATCTCCTGACTCCTGTAGTAAGTTTTGTTGGGTCTAACTTTAGGCACTATGAGATTTACATCATACAAACTACTATGTTTATCTTTCTTTTATATTTAAATGTGTAATTTTACAATACATAATCAAAGAAACCAAATTAGTACGTAGTTTCTAACAGCTGTAGTAGGCCTACGTTTTGTTTTCTGGGTCTAACTTTACACAATATTGGACTATATTTACATCATACAAACTACTATGTTTATCTTTATTTTATATTTAAAGCAGAAGTAAGTGATCCGGTGGTTTTGGCTAACTTCCTGCCAGCAGATGGAGTTAGCAGTCCCCGCCCTCGTCCCTACGTCACCACATTCACGCGCATCCCTTGGCTGCACACACAGAGAGGACCGCCCCTTTATGCCGTTCCCTCTCCTCATTGGATAAAGGTTGTAGGATACAAGGAAAGTTTTCTCCTCGGCTTACAGCAGAGCAGAGTGACTGACAGACCCGTGTTTCAGACCAAACACTCTATATAAGTGATTGCTGTCGGAAGATACAACTATTTAAGACTTATATTAACACAAACATTCTGCTTACTTCTGCTTTAACATCTATCTCCTGTAGTAAGTTTTGTTTTCTGGGTCTAACTTTAGGCACTGTTGGACTATTTACATCATACAAACCATATTTTATATTTAAATGTGTAATTTTACAAAGATTAAATTAGTACGTAGTTGCACTAAGTGTTGTCAAACTTTAGGCTCTATAAAACCGTACAAGGAACCAGTTTGTCTATGTTTATGCTATAGAGTGCCGAAGCGGAAGCAGGAAGTAACGGCGCCATGGGTCCTCAAATCGAAAAAAGTCTCCATGTAAATGAACGGGAGTCCAAGTTTTGTTTCGTGATCCGTTTGAATTGTGCCATGAGAAAAAAATATGTCCTCTACCTGTTTAAAACATCACGTTTCATGCTGAGAAATCAGCAGTTTGTCGTAAAACGGCAACAGAAGAATGTATTTTGTGTGACAACGCTCTACGGACTACAGATCTGGTGTCCCACAAAAAATCCGTCACCAACTGACACGGGAAAGGACGCCATGTGGTCGCCATGGTGACGTCACCTACGCGACTTGTAGTCTTTCTGGTTATGGACTCATCGGAATTTTATTTTACAATAGTTTTACAACAAACTGCTGATTTCTCTTCATGAAACGTGATGTTTTAAACAGGTAGAGGACATATTTTTTTGTCATGGCACAATTCAAACGGATCACGAAATAAAACTTGGACTCCCATTCATTTGTATGGAGATTTTTTTAGAATTGAGGACCCATGGGGCCGTTACTTCCTGCTTCTGCTTCGGCACTCTATGATGGTTGAGCCTTTTATTTTGACAGCTCTACTTACTTCTGGTTCACCCGTGCTGCCGCTGGCTGCGCTGCCTGTTGCAAGCTTATTGGCGGCGCCCGACAAATCGCTGACGTGACGTCGCCAAAATGACACGTCAGAGATCATTCCATAGACACAGTCGGCAAACAAGGAAACGTCACTTCCGGTTAGGGCCGTGGGGGAAAACAAACCGTGTCCCCCATACACACTCATGCAAAAACGCGGCATTTTAAACCTTTGTCAAAGGCTTTTTCGCCGTCCTGTCTTAGTTTTAATCACATGTATATGCTGACAGAGAGCTATATTTTTAGAAACTCATCACGATCTGGGTCGATTGTTGTCCGTACATTTAAAAATATTAGGTATTTCACAGTCAGTCATATTTGTCTTCCCCCACGGCTCTGACGCTCTCTTAGTCGCCGCCGGCCGGCTCTAGACACTCGTAGACACTGCCTGAGTTATTGTGTATTATTTTGCACCGCAAATAAATTCAAAAACCACAACCTGAACTTTTATATCGGAACTTCGCTCATCTTCTCCAAACGTGTAACGCTCTGACCGGAAGTGAAGGTTGCCGACCCTGCTGACTCGGTGTAGGCTATGGCTGTGAAAACTTTATATTTTAAGATGTACGGACAGCAATCGACCCAGATCGTGATGAGTTTTCTAATATATAGCTCTTTGTCAGCATATACATGTGATTAAAACTAAGACAGGACGGCGAACAAGCGTTTGACAAAGGTTTAAAATGCCGCCTTTTTGCATGAGTGTGTATGGGGAAAACGGTTTGTTTTCCCCCACGGCCCTAACCGGAAGTGACGTTTCCTTGCTTGCCGACTGTGTCTATGCCAACGTTGCCAACGTAACCAGATGTAAATATTTACATATTTCGGACCCGCCAAAATTTATTAAACAATTATTTGTATACCTTTTTTTTTTTAAATCTGTAAAATTAGTAATACTTTTATTCTGCTCCCCTCTAGACTTTCTGTGGATGCATGATTTTTGAAAAATTAATCCTTTTGATGAAAAAGTTGTAGCTATAACCTTTAAGACTTTTAACACAAACTATTAACACAAACATTCCGCTTACTTCTGCTTTAACATCTATCTCCTGTAGTAAGTTTTGTTTTCTGGGTCTAACTTTAGGCACTGTTGGACTATATTTACATCATACAAACCATATTTTATATTTAAATGTGTAATTTTACAAAGAGACTAAATTCTAACAGTTGTAGTAAGTGTTGTCAAACTTTAGGCTCTATAATAAACCGTACAAGGAACCAGTTAGTTTGTCCATGTGGTTTATATTATGCTATGATGGTTGAGCGTTTTATTTTGACAGCTCTACTTACTTCCGGTTCGCCCGTGCAGCCGCCGGCCGCTGGCTGCGCTGCCTGTCGCGAGCTTGGCGCTAAACTGACGTCGCCAAAATGACACGTACGTACCTGTGAAGCCGCTGCCGCCGCCGTCGTCCTCGAACATGAGTCTGAAGTCCAGCTCCTCGGCGGCGGCGCAGCGGTTCAGCGCCGACATCTGGCCCGGGGGACGGAAACTCCCGCGAGGAGCAGCCGTTAAGTTAACCTGTCTGTCTGCTTAACGCTGACCTGTCTCACGCGCTGCTTCTTCTTCCATCCGACCGACCGAAAGCAGAACAACTCAACTGTTCTCAACTGACAACAACACACACATAGAAACACACAGAAACACACACACACGTCGACGCTAAAAGTTGTTCACCGACATCCACGCGCTCATTATGAAACGGTCCCGCGCGCCGTGGCTCCTCGCGGGCAGCGGAGTTGTTGTAGCCATGTTGTTGTTGTTGGAGTTGAGTCGCTGTGTGTGTGTGTGTGTGTGTGTGTTCGCGGTTTGAGTTCGACTGACTCCTCTCCAGGTTGATCCTGCCTGCTGCTGCGTTCACGGCCGCCTCGGACACTTCAGCTTCACATTGATGAGAGCCACGTTGAGGAAACTAATGAAAATAAAACAATAACAACAACTCTGAAGTATAATTATATAATCACATTTATGCTACTTTATTCTCTTATTATAGATGGAAATATTCTCCTGTTTCAATGTACTAACTAACGTTAAAGGGACAACGAGGAGTTTCTAATCGGTTATAAAAAAGTCTCACGTTAATGTGGTGGATGAATCTCCGCTACCCACACTTGTTAATGGCTCCATTTTCGATAAATATATCATTCTGTCTCTATGGTTATTTTGTTATTATTAGTGGTGGCGGAGATGCTGGGCGAGCCGACCAGCGTTTCTTTACTTTCGGTTTCGCAACGAGTCATGAGAATAACGTAGCTGAATCGCCGTTTATGGTCGGAACTACGGTGGTATCTGAACCTCTTTGAACCTCTGACTTTAATTCTTGATGAATGAAAACATGAGTCTGTCTTGCGCCGGTCAAAAGAATTTTACGGTGCGCGCGGAGGCTCATAAATGTAGTGTGAAAACGCTTCGCTTTTCCAAAACTCCTCGTTGTCCCTTTAATTAAGGGACCCTTATTGTAAAGTGTTACCAAAAATTAAAAGTGACACTAAAATTACTCAAAATATTTCATCATGGAGCCCCAAAATAAAGATCTTTGTTAAATACATTAAAGCAGAAGTAAGCGGAGTATTTGTGTTAGTATAAGTCTTAAAGCAGAAGTAAGCGATATATTTGTGTTAATATAAGTCTTAAATAGTTATATCTTCCGACAGCAATCACTTACATAGAGTGTTTGGACCGAAACACGGGTCTGTCAGTCCCTCTGCTCTGCTCTGAGCCGAGGAGAAAACATTTCTCGTATCCTACAAGTTTTATCCAATGAGGAGAGAGAACGGCATAAAGGGGCAGTCCTCTCTGTGTGTGCAGCCAAGGGATGCGCCTGAATGTGGTGACGTAGGGACGAGGACCAATAGATCCATGACGAGGGCGGGGGCTGCTAACTCCATCGGCTGACAAGACGTTATGGTGCATTCAAGGCAGCCCGTAACTCGTGTTTTTCCGACCTGTGAAGTCGTACCAGTTCGATCTGGTACGACTTCACGGGTCGGAAATTATGAGTGGCCGTTATAGTGACTTTCACAGGTAAAACAGGTCGGAAAAACACGAGTGTGTTGCCTGGAACGCTACAAAGTCGTAAGTTGTGACTTGAAGCTGTAACTTACGGTTTCAATAGCCTGCCTGGAACGCAGCATTAGCCAAAACGACCGGATCGCTTACTTCTGCTTTAACTATATTAAGTATAAAAATACAAAACTGTTTTGTTATGTGACCTCTTGCACCTGTTTCAGATTAAAAGTTGACTTAAACAAGATTTCATCCTTCACCATTTCTATACCAATCAATTAAAACTAACTAAATAAATAAATATTTCATGCAAAAAAAAAAAAGCTTTTTTGAATTTTATCTGGTGGCACTTTGGACAACCTTTACCCAATACTTTTGCTTTGAAAAGTAAATTTTCTTGAGAGTTTGTCTACAGGGTTTTTACTTGCACTGCAGTATTTTTTTTTAGATTTAGGTTCAGTTTGTATGTATGTGATGTAGAAGCACCTGAAGGCATCATTCACAACTGTTTTTACGTGTCTCCTCCATCAGCTCTTTGTGTCACAGCTTCAAATCTCTGATGTACTAACTAACTTCAGATGAAGCTCTTCTACGGTGTTTCATACCTCGATGGCAACAACACACGCTGTGGCCGGTGTAAATTCCCACAGCTCAAGGTGACACCTTCAGACATAAAGTTTAAAGTTCAAGAGCAACATCTGGATTTAATCGATCACAAAAATACAGAAAACTACACTTATGATTATTGATTTTTGGTTTAATTTTGTTAAAAAATAATAAGAAAAAGAAAAAAACGACACAAACTAAATAAAAAGTGAACATCTGTAACCACTCTGTGTGTTGCATTAAGTTTATTTTTGGAATTAAAACAAAACAAAACCAAAAAAAGTTGCATTAAACCGTTTCACACAGTGATTAAGTACAACTGTCTTGTTTTTTCCCCATTGCACCTGAACGCACCATCAGCCGGCCCGGTGATGACGTCAGCCGGCGGGTGTCTCACTCTCCGTCTCTCAGGTTCAGTTCAGGATTTTAAAAACTTATTAAACCTTAAAAAAAAAAAAAAAAAATACCCGAGCAGGTGAATGTGATTATTCATCCTACAACTGGAGTTTTGTTTGTCCCAGTTTAGGATCGAGGCACCTGAACGCATCATCATCTCCAGTGTTGCGTTTACAACAGGTGGTGACGATGAATGAGCGCCACTGCGGCTCTGAAAGGGTTAATCCACCTTTTTAAAAATGATATTTATGTCAAATTAAAATGAAAATAAAAATAATAATAAAACCTGACACGTTTGAAAATGAAAAATACATTTTTTTTGTAACGTTTCTCAGCTCAAAACTTTCACCAATAATTAAAAAGGAATAAAAATAAAAGAACAGGTTGATTGAATACATGAAAATAAGATCGTTTGGCAGCAGAAATAGGAGATAATCAAACGGTGGTGAGGACAAACACAGTTAAACTCATTTAATTAATCTGATTTACAGCCTCTTGGGCACAGAAACACATGATGAGTTCAAGGACCACCAAAAAAAAAAGGAAAAATCTAAATTTCTTAAAATGAACTAAACTTAAGTTCCTCTTTAAGGCACCGGGGTTAAAAAAAAAAAGAAGTAACCATGTTTTTTTCTGACATATGAGACATTAAGACGTCTTAATGTGAGAGAGCGGTGCTGCCCCCTGCTGGCTCCTCCTCTTCATCACCTCCTCCTCCTCCTCCTTCGTCCCCGTTTGGACCAGTGGAAGTTTCCAGTTGGAACAGAAATGAAAAGTTGAAAAATAAGGTAACCCTTTACTTGAATAGGTATTCATAATATTGACATAACAGCTGTCATAACCATCAATGAATACTTCTGACAGCTGTCGTTAAGTGTCATTCAGTAAGTTATGTCACTTTTAATGCAAAGTTGACATTATTTTAGATGTTTTTGTTCTGACAACTTGACATAAAGACAATTTAAACTGTCATAGCAGACCTAATTGCCAAACTTTAAAAATTATGTCAAGTTCTCATAACAAGGACATCTCATATAACCTCCTGAGACCCAGGGAAAAAAATTGATTTTTTTTTACATAAATTAAGTGTTGGGATGGTAAAGAACAAATTGCAAAGAAAAAAATCTGAAATTTTAATTTTATTTGAATTTTATAACCTGTGCACTGTAGTGTACAACAGGACTATATTGTTCTCAAACGTGTAATATTTTGATGCTTATAATGTACATGGAAAAACTAGAATTATCATGTAAAATACAGTAATATATTATAAAAACTAATGTCAATTATAGGGTTTTCATTCTTTTTCATCAACTACACTTTTTATCTTTGTGATTTCATCATTAGAGATGGTAGGACCATTCAGACGTTTTAGAGCAAAAGACAAACAGGTTGGATCTTATGCTATTATGATTAATGCCTCAACAAAAGGCTTGTTGTCCATCCATGAACAGTTTTCATTGATTAATCATTATTTAGAGTCAAGAACAAAATCAAGGTACCTGTTTTCTGGAGTATATTTCCATGGGCATTCATTTTGCACTGATTTAAAACCTCAAAACCCTATGTTTTGGTTTCAGCCCATAGAAACCAATGGTGCACCACGTCAGCTCTGTGTCTTGATCTCCCTCATCTGGCTCTTCCTCATCTGAACTTTTACACTCTCCTACAGGGTCATCATCTTACCATGGACTCTTATCCTCTGATAAATCAATTTGCATCAAAAGTAACATAACTTACCGAATGACACTTAACCACAGCTGTCAGAAGTATTCATTCATGGTTATGACAGCTGTTATGTCTGTTTTATGAATTATTTATGACCTATTCAAGTAAAGTGTTACCAAAAATAAAATAAAATGAAAACAAAGTCCAGACATGTGAAAGCAGCAGCAGCGAACAGCAGCTTCTCTAAACGTAGTGTTCATCTTCATCTTCATCATCATCATCATCATCTATGGTTGCTCTGGTTGAGGACGGTCGCCGTTGGAAACCGCGGCCGTCTGTGAGGTTTCCTGTTTGATTTCAGCTACGTGTCGTTTCCTGCTCGTCTCGACTTCCTCCTCTTCCTCCTCTTCTTCCTCTTCTATGGTGTTGGTGCCGTTCTCCATCCTCCTCCCTTCCTCCTCCTTCTTCTCCTTCTCTTTCTCCTTCTCCTTCATCTCTCTGTCCATCTCCCTCTTCCTCTTGCACACCAGACCGGAGTCTTCCTCGCCGATGCGGCCTTCGGGGACGCCGAGGACGCGCAGGCACACGACGGCCGCCGCCTGCTCCGCAAACTTCTTCGACTTCTCCCTGGAAACAAAAACACAGACAGACAGAATGATGAAATGACAGGGGAGGGAGGGGGGAGGGGTGTAGAGAGAGAAAAGGGGGGAGTAGAGAGCAGAGGTGGGAGAAAGTCCCTATGTTGCAAGTCCAAGTAGAGTCTCAAGTCTTTGCTCTCAAGTCCCAAGTCAAGTCCAAGTCCTAAGATTTTTGTTTCGAGTCCCAAACGAATCGATTATGATACACATGATACATAAAGATCATGACCACGCCTCAATTGTTAACCCTCTATGGTACCATGTTGCCCTCAGGCAGCAACATACCACTTTTTGGCCTGTCACATCTCCACAATTCATCCCATTTAATGCTGTAATACTTTAAAAAAGAGAAGAGACCTTAGAGAACCAATAGCAATGCTTTAATTTATCACATGACTTTCAAGAACCCATTCTGAAACCCTTTTTTGCAGACTTTTTCAAAGGAAACAGGTTTGCTATTTTGCTCCACTAAAACGGTCTGAAAACATACAGTAACTTCCTGGCCCTTTTTCATCTGGAAAAAAATATATTTACACTAATAGATTAGTAAAGTTTAATTTTTAATAGTTCCATGCAATTTATTTACTTATTAAATAATGGAAACTTGTTAAAATGCACCTGTTGCCAGAAAGCAACAACGTACCATTATAGAAAATTGCAACGTTGCCTTGAGGCGACAGTGGACCATTATGGAATCAAAATTGCATTATGAGACTATGGTAGTGTGTGTTTAGGTGTAAATATAATGTTCAAAAACATAATTCATCATAATTTTGTTTTTTATCCTTAATAAATTTGATAACTAACTAAACTAAACATCAGGCTATTATGATGATGATGAGGAAGATGAGAATGTGGATGAGGATGAGGCCAGTGAAGGTGAAAGTCTACAGAGACTGCTGTTTCTAATACAGTAGATGATGAACCATAATGGTACAATGTTGCCTACAGGCAAAACATCCCCAAAACTTCCAAAAATAAATAATTTTTAAAAATGTCTTTAGATTATGTTTATTTAGTCTATTTTGAGACATAAAAACACTCCAAATATTTTTTCCCCCACTGGCATCATAATGCAGCGTACCATAGAGGGTTAAGTTGTTTATATTTTATTGTTAATGTTCTGTCACTTAGTCATCTGTTTATTTTTATTAATATTCTATTCTGTAATATGCCTTGTCAATATAAGCACTGCCTTCTCATGCCAATAAAGATATTTAATATTGACGTACAGCAACACGCCAGAAACCTCGCGTGACGTACTCTGTTGGTGGTAGCCATGGAGACGTTAGCCACACTGGTTTGTTATGCTACGTGTGCTGCAGTCAGCTGCTTCTTTATTGGTTACATTCAATTTCACGTCACATTCTGCGGAGACGGTGACTCAGGATTGTCGTGTTCCCCCACATTTAGCCTAACTCTGAACACACCACACACCACAGGAGAATCTCATAAAATAATCTCAAGAGCCTAAGATAATCGGGCGATTTTTGTCTTTGGTCAGAAGGGGGAAAATCGGGGCAAAATCAGCCCGATTATCTTTATGTGTGTGGTAGGAATTAGTGTGTTGGCATTAATTATAGCCTACACAGCCAAGACTGATAACAGGAGTGGGCTCTATATAGAACGTCTCTGACTGGCTGCTACAGTAACATTGATGTGACACTTTTTAAAAATTATTTAATATTTGTGCTAGCTGCATGTGACTTGACTTGAATTCAAGTCAAGAGGGTTAAGTCCAAGTAGAGTCTCAAGTCTTTGGCATCAAGTCCCAAGTAGGGATGGGACTGTTTGTCGACAAATCGACAAAAAATCGACACATGCTCCCCTCGACAAAAATAATGGAGTGTCGAAATGTCGAGGGGGCGGGGCTTGTGGGATTTCCATGTGTAAATTGCATTTTGTCTTTCAATATTTCCTGTTCAAATAAACAGCAGAAAGTGCCACTTTTCCCCTAATGAAATAAAATATTTTAAATAAAACAAATCCACTTTTTCTAAACGGGATAGCTACTTGACCCTCATTCTGCTTCACATGTGACGGGAGCGTGCGCTGCATGCTGACAGGCCACAGAGTCAAGAGATCAGCTGTCCGGGCTCCCTGCAGTCTAGGTGATGGTGCTGTTGATGACGAGTCCGGCTCCGCAAAAAGGGCAAAACAGGTGGATGCAATGGCTGCATTCTCCGTAGAGGACGCGGACATGCACGGAAGAAAAAAAAAAGAAAAGAAACCGAATGCGTGCTGCCTCGTCCGCTCGTGCCGACAGCGGCGTTAATAAACCACAACAAAAGCACGTGTACCCCCCCCCAAGCGAGTCCAAGTCTTTTTTTGATTTGATCAAGCGAGTCGTAAGTCATCAAAATCGGGACTCGAGTCCAAGTCCACACCTCTGGTAGAGAGAGAGAGAGATAGAGAGAGAAGGAGGAGTAGAGAGTGTGTGTGTGTCTGACCAGAGTGAGGGTCTGTACTTCTTCTCCGCCACCGTCACCGTCGACTGGAAGCCTCGGTCCTGAGAACGCTGCACCTGAACACAACACACACACACACACACACACAAAGCGACAGGTAACAGGTGTGAACTTGAGCGTTTCCATGACGACGGTCACTCTCTCTCTCAATTCAATTTCACAAGCTTTATTGGCATGACTGTCATTACAATATTGCCAAAGCGTTACAAAAATGGTAAAATAACACATGCAACATAAATAAATAAACAGATAATATAATAATAAAGATGATACTAATGAACAAACAGTGTAGATATCATTAAGCAGGTCAGTCTCTCTCTCCTACCGTGTGGTAGAGCGGCTGCTGCAGCTTCTCTCTGCGGCTCCACTCCAGCAGGAACATCTTGGGAGTGATGTGAGGAGGATACTCCCTCCTACACACACACACAACACAACACAACACACACAACACAAACACACGTGTTGTCTTATTCTGTATTACGATGAAGTTCTGGCCGTCAAAACACCAGGAAGTGTTTCTGGGGACACGATAAAGCAACGGACCTTCTGGCGCCTGAAACCAAGTAGGTGGATCGGACTACACGCAGGCGTAACTCACAGTCGGCCATATTGGAAGGGGCAACTCACTCTGACTCTGCTGCAGTTACGTAACAGAGCAGTAGATGGTGATCCAGTCATCTGCACTAAAAAAACTACTCATAACTCTGAAAAATAAATCAGTATGTAGCTATTTAACTATTTGCATAATGTTACTCTTATTTTAAAAAAGTACATGATTAAAATTATCCGTGATTTTAAAGGGATAGTTCAACATTTTGGCAAATTGGCCCATTGCCATAATCCCTATAGTCATAGCAGTAGGTTTGTTACCTTTAATTGTCGGTGCAAGCTGTTTTTTAGAACGGCGGAGCAGAGCCGTGAGCTGCTCAGAGCTACGCTACGGAGGCTCATTATGGGATTTCTTGGTTTCCCTCATCATCAAACTCATCAAATACACAATCCAACAACTCCACAACGCTCTGGTGGACAAGTTGTGACCTGCACATTCACCACGCTATGAGATAGTAACACAACGCTACCACACAGAGGACGTCTCTAGGTAGCTGCTGAACCGCATCATAACTAATTACCCTAAAGTTAACCAGGGCTCAACTTCTGGTCTGGTGAAGCTTTGGACGCTTTGGTCGCTCAGTGTCATCCTGGTCCGTCACTTTATTGTGTCCTCCAGAAACAACTTCCCGTCGTTCAAAAGCACCAGAGATAAAAACATGAATCCTGTAGCTTAAAGACGTTTTAACACATTTAACACATTTATTAATCAGGTGTTTTTATCCAGATGTTTTTAATCCAGATGTTTTAATCCAGATGTACTGACCGTTCAAACTTGAGGGCCATGGTGGTGACGTCTCCGTCGACGACGGGTCGGTCCGTGGTGCTGCTGCTCTGCAGAGCGTCTCTCCGGCCCTGCAGCTGCTGCTGCACCTGCTGGTAGAACGGCTGCAGCCCGTACGCCTCGCTGCAGCACGACAGCAGGACGTCATCACCTGACACCACACATGCTATGGTGTGTGTGTGTGTGTGTGTGACAGAATTGTGGATTTGATATCAGCAGATATCTCTTCTATCTTCAGGTCTTCCATCATGCTGTATAAACATTCTACTGTGAAGCCGAGTATGTTCAGCCTGTGTAACGATGTCTCAATTAGGGCTGCACAATTAATCGAATTTTAATCACGATCACGATTTTGGCTGCCACGATTAAATTAAGATGATCGTCACGATTATTAACATGTAAAAAAACGGGCTGTGCTGCATATCAAATCAAGTGCTTTTTCAACCAATAGTCCGCCAACCACCAGGGGGCGAACGAGAGGTCAGGGCTCCATGAAGCTGCCTAACTAACAAGCGAGCGCATCCTCCCTTTACATGTTGTTTACAGTCCAGAGTGTGTGTCCCGGCCGGTCTGCGCCTTCAAATGCTGCTGTAGCTGTCACCTTCTGCGCCCGGTGTTACGTCTCACTCAGACTGTATGGATCTCACTCTGCAGTGAGAGTGAGACGATGTCGGCAGCAGACGGTGACAGTAGACATGACGTGTGTCTGGTCAGTCAGCACCTCAGGCTGTCTACTGTCGCCGTCTCGCTCTGGATCGGATCGAGGTCGGGCTGCGGGGTGGTCTCGAAGCTGGACCGAGACCCCGTCACCCCACGCGGCCGTTTTGGTGTTAATTACATATTACATTGTGTAATTAAAACGTTCCGACCGTGATCATAACGGCCGGTAACGGCGATCTATGGCCGTTTTGGTGGCAGCACAGTTGCGCTAGGCCGACCTGCTGGACGCTGCCTGTGTGAAAACACTTGGTCTGTTCATTAAATGTTTTTAATTCGTTCCAAATTGCTGCTGAACCACCCGTGCTGTGCTTTGGTCCATGCTAGACAGACTCTTGCCCACACATCTCTGTGTATCATTGATGGCAAAAATTAATTTTTACCTATAGCCTACTTTGAAATTACATTTCAGAGCCTGTACTTTCTTACTTTTATTTGAGTAAAGGAGTTGAATCAGCAGCTACTTCTACCAGATTTATTTTTTATTTTTTGTTTTTTACACAAGTATCTGTACGCTACTGTACAGAATGACACCTCTGCACTCTGCAATGGCATTTATTTTTCGCTAGCCCTTTGTCTTGGGTAAATTTTATTTTAGGCTATTATTTATTTTTATTTTACGTTTTATTTTGAACTGAAAGCCTTGTTCACATAGCCTATTGTTTGTTTCAAATAGAAAGTGCAATAAAAACATGTTTTATCTAACATAATGTATAATCGTGATTAATAATCGTGATTTCAATATCGACAAAAATAATCGTGATTATCATTTTGGCCATAATCGTGCAGCCCTAGTCTCAATGTTCTCTAATGTAACAGCTAATACTCCTGATGTTGTTGTTGTTAATGAAAAGCACAGAGAGGTGTTGATTCATTCTGGAGGTCGGCTGTACCTTTGATTACAGCCTAGAGGAGGCCTTTCTCACCAAAGTGCTGAAATATCAGCAGCTGAAGCAGACCATCTCTCAGCTGGGCTACAGATGTAAACTTCTAGTCTTTATATTTGGTAGTCTGGGGCATGCGCATAAGTTGGTTGTGAGGGGCCTTCAGATGGCCGGCCCCCCTAAAAGAAGAGCTAAACAGTTGGCCAGGTGCTGCTCAGTCTCAGTTATTATTGGTAGCCGCTCAATCTGGAGGAGACGTTGTTTTTTGTATCCTTGAATGTCTGTTTTCTATCTGACCTGTAGGTCATCATGTATGTAACTGTGTTCAGCTGCCCAGGCGCTTTGTGTCTGACCGTCTTCCATTGTCAACTGCACTGGCAGTGTTTATGTCCCTTGTGCAAGAACCCTTGTACTTCTTTATTATGTGGGCATAAATAAATATTTAAAATGTGTGTGTGTGTGTGTGTGTGTGTGTGTACCTGATCTCCGCGGTGGTCTGCGCCGCCTGCAGCTGCTTCCCCAGCGGAGACTCCACTTTGTCCCGCAGCATCTGACACAGACAGTACTTGGTGTTGAAGGCGTGGTTCTCGTACCGGATCGCCTGTCGATCACAGCCACCGTCACTTCATCCGTTATTCATTAGGATTATTATTATTGATCACTGTACAATATATATATTTATCATTTAGTTTGTATATTTTTCTACATAGTTGTATATTGTTTATTCTACACCTTTTGATATTGATGCTGCTGCCAATGTGCGGTTAATTTCCCCCTGGGGATAAAGTCTTTTGTAACTGTAACTGTAAGCACTTTTAAATCCAGGTTAAAAACATTTCTCTTTTCATGTGCTTATAGCTGAGCTCTTCTAAGAACTTAAAACTTTATCTATTTTCTTTTACAATTTTACTCTTGCTTTTAACTCTGTTTTTAGTGTTTGTTTGTTTTTATTCTATTTTCATGCTTCTCTTTTTTTTTTTTTTGTCTTTATGTAAAGCACATTGAGTTGCCTTGGTATGAAATGCGCTATATAAATAAAGATGCCTTGCCTTTTGGTGGAATTACAGTAAAACATGTGTCATAACATGGAGATGAAATAAAACCTAAGAACAGATTTAAAACTGACAAAACAAACCCAACATCTTCATTTTCAGTCTGAATATTGATTCAGTTTTATCTATTTATTCATTTTAAGCCGTTTCTTTGTTTTTTCTTTTTGTTCTATGACAACTTTATTTTTCTTTTCTACTTTTATTTCACTCCCACATCCTCAGTTTGAGTATTCCATCACTTTATCTTTGACATTTCGAATACATTTTTATTTATTTTATTTGACTCCGCATTTATTATTCTACATTTATTTTCCTTCCAACTTTATTCTTATATTATTCTCTTCTATATGACTTTTTATTCATGAATCATTTATTCCTGTGTGTAAATGTGAGTCATATTTATAATTTTTATTCCGCACAACACTTTGTGTGACATTGTTTGGATGGAAAGTTATATAAAAATATATACGCAATTACGGTTAAATTGATACAAGTGCTGAACTTTATCAAAAGCAGATATTAAATTGAGTGTTTTTCAGCAGTTAATGTTTTTAGAGAATTTATAAAATAGAACTTTTTTTTTTTTACCCTTTATAAACTAAAATTAATTGATTATTCAGTAATTATCAATAGATTGATCAATGATGTAAAGTAATTGTTAGTAGCAGCTTATAAAGATCTCCTTTAACAGACTCTAAAGACAGTGTCAGTATCGATGACGTCATCACTCACGTATCTGAGGTAGTCCTCCATCACCGTCTCCACAGGAAGCGGCTGGCGGCTGAACACCGAGGCGTTCCACATGGCGGCTCGCGCCAACATGACGGACGACGCTCCGGTCGCCGTCCGGAACTCGTCCACGTCGGCGTTCGTCTTCACCAGGTCCAGAGATCCGCCGCTGCAGCAGCGAGGGGAGGAATCAAACACACAGTGTTATTATGACCTTTGACCTCTCTGGTGTTTTAACCCTCTATGGTACACTGCATTATGATGCCAGGGGGGGAAAAAATGTTTGGAGTGTTTTTATGTCTCAAAATAGACTAAATAAACATAATCTAAAGACATTTTTAAAATTATTTATTTTTGGAAGTTTTGGGGATTTGTTTCCTGTAGGCAACATTGTACCATTACGGTTCATCATCTACTGTATTAGAAACAGCAGTCTCTGTAGACTTTCACCTTCACTGGCCTCATCCTCATCCTCATCTTCCTCATCATCGTCATAATAGCCTGATGTTTACTTTACTGCATCCAAAATCTAATTTATTAAGGATAAAAAACAAAATGATGATGAATTATATGTTTTTGAACATTATATTGACACCTAAACACACTCTACCATAGACTCATAATTGATTCCATAATGTTCCACTGTCGCCTCAAGGCAACATTGCAACTTTCTATAATGGTACGTTGTTGCTTTCGGGCAACAGGTGCATTTTAACAAGTTTCCAAGTAAATAAATTGCATGGAACTATTAAAAATGTAACTTTACTAATCTATTAGTGTAAATATATTTTTTTCCAGATGAAAAAGAGCCAGGAAGTTACTGTATGTTTTCAGTGGAGCAAAATGGCAAACCTGTTTCCTTTGAAAAAGTCTGCAAAAAAGGGTTTCAGTGGCTTCCTGAAAGTCATGTGATAAATTAAAGCATTGTTATTGGTTCTCTAAGGTCTCCTCTCTTTTTTAAAGTATTACAGCTTTAAATGGGATGAATTGTGGAGATGTGACAGGCCAAAAAGTGGTATGTTGCTGCCTGAGGGCAACATGGCACCATAAATAAAACAGGAACAGTGTTGTTGATGTTGTTTACTTGGCGATGACGGGGACGGCGACGGCTCGAGTGACGGCCTGGATGTAGTCGCAGTGGACGGGATGTCGAGGTCGCTCGTCCTTAAACCTGCAGCACGACAGAGTAGAAGTCATCAGAATTAACAACAACAACAGACGTTAACGAGGTGGCGGTTAACGAGGCGTTTACCGGCCGTGGACGGCGATGGCGGCGACGCCCGTCTTCTCGATCCTCTGGACCAGACTGATGGTTTCCTCTAGCTGGAACCAGTGGAGAACAAGAAACCAGTCAGAGGAGGAAACTGGGAGACGCAAACACAGCTGTGCCGAGGCTTTTATTTTGAAATTTTAACTAGTTACAATATTTATTTCTACTTAAATCAGTTCATCATTTTGTACGACCAAGTATTAGGGCCACATTGAGAAAAACACAGACTTTGAGAATAAAGTCATATATTTACGAGAATGAAGTTGTAAATTTACGAGAATAAAGTAGTAAAATTTACGAGAATAAAGTCATAAATTTACAAGAATAAAGTCGTAAATTTTCAAAAATAAAGTCGTACATTTCCTACGAGAAAAAAAGTCATAATATTACGAGAATAAAGTCGTAAATTTACGAGAATAAAGTCGTAAATTTGCGAGAATAAAGTCGTACATTTCCTACGAGAAAAAGTCATAACATTACGAGAATAAAGTCGTAAATTTACGAGAATAAAGTCGTAAATTTGCGAGAATAAAGTCATACATTTCCTACGCAAAAAAAGTAATACTATTACAAGAATAAAGTCGTAAATCTACGAGAATAAAGTCGTAAATTTACGACTTTATTCTTGAAGTTTGTGATTTTTTTTATTTGTCAATGTGGCCCTAATACTCCGTCGTATCATTTTGATAAATTTCCTATTTCAATTTTAAATTTAGGGTTTTTCTTCACTGTGACCTGATTAGAGTTAGTGGCTAAACCTTTGACCACTAGAATGAAATGGAAACAAGATGGCGGAGGGAAGGAGGAAGGAATAAAGAAATAAAATAAAATTCAATAAAGATGAGAAACAGAATCTGGTGAAGGAGAAGAGTTCTGGTTTTACCGACGGCAGGATCCGGATCTTACACGTCACTGGGATCGAGACTCCGGTGACGAGTTTCCTGAGGATCTACAGAGAGAGAGGAGGAGGGGGCGGAGCTAAAACCACTGTCTACGCCCATATATGGTCAACATCATTAATATTCAATAATCAAATATAAAACACAACACACTCACGGCCTCGATCTTGTCGGGATCGGACAGGAGAGCAGCTCCCATCCCGCCCTGGGAGATGGCAGATGGCAGAGGTCAGAGGTCAAACAGAGGTCAAAGGTCAGATCAGCTGCAGCAGCGACAGGTAAACTCACCTTAGTGGAGTATTCCTTCGGACAGCCCATGTTCACGTCGACAGCGGCCACGTCCTTCTCCCTGAGCAACACACACACACAGAGTCAGAGAGCATCATGGGAAATCCATATCACCTCACACTCTGATGTTTCTTAAAGGGCCGGCAGGACGACAGCTGATTGGTTGGCTCCTCCCAGATGTAAGGATGATGTCATTTATTTGTTTATGTGCTAATGCATCTTCTAACTGGGTGTTGAGCTGGTTATTGAACGGGTTGTTTAACTAGTTGTTCAACTGGTTGGTTATTGGTTGGTGAACTGTTTGGAAACTGGTTGTTAACTAGTTGTTGATCGGGTTAGTAACTGGTTGTTGAACTAGTTGGTGATTAGTTATTAAACTGGTTGGTAACTAGTTGGAAACTGGTTGTTGAACTGGTTGGTAACTGGTTGGTAACTAGTTGGTAACTAGTTGGTAACTAGTTGTTGAACTGGTTGGTATCTAGTTATAACCAGTTGATAACTAGCCGATAGCTGGTTATTGAACTGGTTGTTCAACTAGTTGGTAATTGGTTGGTGAACTGTTTGGAAACTGGTTGTTAACTAGTTGTTGAACTGGTTAATTGGTTGTTGAACTGGTTGGTAACTAGTTATTAAAAAGGTTGGTAACTAATTGATAACTGGTTGGTACCAGTTGGTAACTGGTTGTTGAACTAGTTAGTAACTGATTGTTGAACTAGTTGGTGGTTAGTTATTAAACCGGTTGGTAACTGGTTGTAGAACTGGTTGGTAACTGGTTGGTAACTAGTTGGTAATTGGTTGTTGAACTAGTTGGTAATTAGTTATTAAACCGGTTGGTAACTGGTAGTAGAACTGGTTGGTAACTGGTTGGTAATTGGTTGTTGAACTGGTTGGTAACTAGTTGGTAATTGGTTGTTGAACTGGTTGTAACTAGTTGGTAACTAGTTGGTAATTGGTTGTTGAACTGGTTGGTAACTAGCTGATAACTGGTTGTTGAACTGGTTGGTAACTAGTTGGTAATTGGTTGGTAACCAGTTGTTGAACTAGTTGGTAATTAGTTATTAAACCGGTTGGTAGTAGAACTGGTTGGTAACTAGCTGATAACTGGTTATTAAACCGGTTGGTAACTAGTTGGTAACTGGTTGTTGAACCGGTTGGTAACTAGTTATTAAACCAGTTGATAACTAGTTGGTAAATGGTTATTAAACCGGTTGGTGACTGGTTATAGAATTGGTTGGTAACTCGTTCGTAATTGGTTGTTGAACCGGTTGGTAACTGGTTGGTAACTAGTTATTAAACTAGTTATTAAACCAGTTGATAACTAGTTGGTAACTGGTTGTTGAACTGGTTGGTAACTAGTTATTAAACCGGTTGGTAACTGGTTGTTGAATTTGTTGGTAACTAGTTGGTAACTGGTTGTTGAATTTGTTGGTAACAAGTTGGTAACTGGTTGGCAATTGGTTGTTGAACTGGTTGGTAACTAGTTATTAAACTAGTTGGTAACTGGTTGTTTAACTAGTTGGTAACTAGTTATTAAACCAGTTGGTAACTAGTTGGTAACTGGTTGTTGAACTGGTTGGTAACTAGTTATTAAACCAGTTGATAACTAGTTGGTAACTGGTTGTTTAACTAGTTGGTAACTAGTTATTAAACCGGTTGGTAACTAGTTGGTAACTGGTTGTTGAATTTGTTGGTAACAAGTTGGTAACTGGTTGGCAATTGGTTGTTGAACTGGTTGGTAACTAGTTATTAAACCAGTTGGTAACTAGTTGTACTCACACGAGTCGTGCAACGGTCAGCGCTCGGTCCGGATCAGCTGTTCCCTGAAAAAACACAACACAGCTTCACTCTCTCACTCCGTCTCTCTCTCCATCTCTCTGTCTCTGTCTCCATAACGACGAGGACGTTTCCTGTCTCACCATCTGGAAGACGACTCGGTCCTTCTCCCTCTCGCACGTCCTGAACATCACTCGGTCGTCAGGGGCGACGAAGTCCACCGTCTGCAGCACCTCTGGTAAAACACACAGTGAAAACACACTGATGATGTGCAGTGTGTGTGTGTGTGTGTGTGTGTGTGTGTGTGTGTGTGTGTGTGTGTGTGTGTGTGTGTGTGTGTGTGTGTGTGAGTCAGACAAAGACGCTGCTTCATTTCAGATTATTGAAGCTTTTACACGATGTCACATGAAGCCTCGGGGGTTTGTTCAACATCATCAGTGTTTCTGGGTGTTTAGTGTTTTAAGTTGTTTTTCAGTCTTGTCTTTGTGTTTTTTGTTATTTTTTTTGTCTGATCTTTACACTTTTATTACATTTTTTTGTCTTATCTTTATATGTTTAGTCAGTTTTTAACCCTGTCTTCGTATTTTTATTTGTTTTTTTAGACTTGACATTGCATTTATACAGATTTTTCTGTCTCGTCTTGTATCGCGGAGACAGTCGTGTGCAGCAGCTGAGTCCAAAATGAGTTTCCCTACAGTAACAATAAAGTTTTAAAGGGACGTTGTGTAACTTCTCCCGTGCGGTGCAGTGAGGAGGAGGAATGGAGCGTTACACTGATGCTGCATTCACCTGCAGTCGGGCAGACGGCCGTCGCTAACGAACCAGATGTAATTTTAGTCACAGAAGTCCAGAGAAAGCCGGTAAAACAATACGACATCGCCATGACAACACACTGTCACGTGTATTGTTTTGCCTCGTGCTGACGGACCACTTGTTTACATAGAGGCTTGTTTATGCCGCTACGTGCAGTGGCTGTCGTCCGTCTGCCCTCTGCCCGATTTCAGGTGAATGCAGCATGAAAAATACGACTGAGTTGCTTGCGATCTACAACCGTAACGCTAGATGGGAGGAATTCCTACACAATGTACCTTTAAAGTTCTTTTCTTTGTATTTGGGGGTGGCTTTTTTGTCTTATCTTCGTATATTCAGTAGGTTTTTGGACTTGTCTTGGTCTTACCGTTCACCACCCTGTGACACTGGGCCATCTTGATGTCGATCAGCTCCTGGAACAAACAACACACAGACACAGTTCACAGCACTGACATGAACCCTGAGCTCAGTTTAAAGGGATAGTTCACCCAAAATTGAAATTTCAGAGTCCTCCGTGGCTTCTCTGAGTTACAGCGGGGCTCCGTGCAGCACTGCATGTCCATATGACGGTTGAGAACGGAGCTCACTTTTCTTCGTCCAAAAAGACACACCAAAAAAACATCCAAATACCTCCATAGTGCTCGTCTATAATGTCCCTCTTGTATTGAAGCCCCAACATGAGAAATTATTCAGCCGGTCTGTGCAAATCACACGAGATTTGCACAGACACAGGAAGAGCAGTGAACTGAGACACTGGGAGCTTCCGCTACAAACAAGCTTAAAATATAGACTTATTTAATTTTTTTCAGAACAATTTCTCATGTCGGGGCTTCAATACAAGAGGGACATTACATACGAGCAGCATGGAGGTATTTGGATGTTTTTTGGTGTGTCTTTTTGTTACGAAGAAAAGTGGTATCCATTTGCAACCATCATATGGACAAATACTGCTACGCCAAGACCCCCTGTGACTCTGAAACTTCTCCCAGCCCTTAGTCCACATGAGGGGGAGGAGATAATGAGGGAAATTTCAATTTTGAGTGAACTATCCCGTTAACCTCCTCCTCCTCACCTCGCAGTAAACCACGTCCGCTCCGTAGTCCAGCGCCAGCAGCCTCATGGGCAGCGTGCCGACCCGGACCATGGGGGCCAGAGCGGTGATGCCCCTGAAGCTCAGCCCGCTGCCGCCCGATGCTGCTGCTGCTGCTGCTGCTGCTGCCATCGCGCCGGCTCAGAGCTGCTCACAGGTCAAAGGTCAGAGGTCAGAGGTCAGAGGTCAGGGTGCACGGTCGTTATTGATCAGAGGACAGACAATCAGCCGACAATCACACTCAGACGTTACACATGTAAATCTGACTTTACAGAGTTTATTCTTGTTTCCAGTTCAGAGCTTCTTTTCTTTTTTTGTCCTTTTTCCACCTTTATCAGAACTTGTTTCATATAGGCTACACAGGAAGCTCACAAAATGCAGAGCTTCAACAAAACATATGCATATATAATCTACACTCTCTATTTTTTTTGTGGAAAATTAAAATGCACATAAAAGACACAGTGATGAGACTGCACCATATTTAATATTTTAGTTACCGTACATGTGCAAAACAATCTAAATGTGGATTCATGTGTTGAAAAGTTAATTGATTAAAGAATAAAATAAGCCTGATTGATGTTAGATGAGGATGGAAGCTGTAGTGACTCTGCTGATCTACATCTCTTTAAGTCTATTTACACACCCAACAGAAAAGTAAACAAACAAACCAGATAAAACTATACATATACATATCGTCTGTTTATGAAAAAGGCAAATGAAAAATCAGAGGTGGCTAGCAATTCAAATTTTCTTAATTTAAAAAAAAAAACTATATTAGAACTTGTATTATAGACACAGGAAGCTTACAAAATGCAGAGCTTCAACAAACAGGAGGAAAGAGTTTACAGTAGTTTTTTAAATCATTCACAGTAGTTTTGATGCTTTTTGGTTCTTAGAGAATTTAACAGAATCGCTGTACTGCTAGAGCTCAATGTAAAAAGCAACTAAAGAGAGTTTTCTTCATGTAAACTTACATTTATGAATTATGTAGGAGTACCGTATGAGGTTGATAATAAATGTTTCACTGGGCTTTTCCTTATTTCTATTTTAACTTAAATTCTTTATCAACATTGTTAGAAATAAAGTCACAAATGTCGATGGTGCAGAGCTGATCCACAGTAACATACTATCAACTTTTAACACTGCGTCCATATAAAAACTCCTAATTAATTATCTTATTTTAAAATATAAATGCGTTTAATTTGCAAAAAGAATCACAAGCCGAATAAACACCGTGGTGGTAGTGATGAGTTAAAGAGTTAGAGTTGAGCTCTGGGAGGAAAGAGTTCAGGTTTAAACATGGTAAACTGTGTTTTATGGGACCGGTGGATGCTAACACTGTAGCCGCCGCAGCAGCGCTGTTTTCGGACACAGAGGAGGCTGAAGCACCGCTGCTGCTGACGGTGGAAAAGCTCCGCTACTGTAGCAATGGAAACATGTTATATTAAAGCTGTAAATGCTGTAAATCAACTCACCGGCATTTATGTTGGTGACAGACAGCGGCTGAAACGTGCGATGATCATGTGGGGACAGAAATGAAGCGTGCTCCGCGTCCACTTCCTGTTTAGACCCGTGCGTCATCGCAGCGTCATAGATCTGTGACGTGTAGATCAGCTCAGCTCAAAGTCTATGGATTATTTTTTGTGGTTAATAAGGTGAAAGAAGTGTCATTTAAAATTATTCATAGATGTTACCCAGTTAAATCCTTCTTTATCAAATTCAAATTTATTGACCTAGATCTGAAGTGTGCCTTTTGTGACTCCCATACGGAGACTGTTATTCATCTGTTTTGGAAATGTGAATATAAACTGTGGCAAGATATTTGTAGATTCATTTTAGATAATATCTGCTGTGATTTTGAGCTCCTCTGGCAAAATGTCCTTTTTGGATTTATATAGAGTGACGCTCCAGCTGAAAAAGAATATTTTTTAATTAATCTCATTTTAATTCTTGCAAAGTTTTATATCCACAAGTGTAAATTTGCCAAAGTAAAACCCATTTTTTGTGTTTTCATGAAAGAACTCAAGGTGTATTTCAAGTCAGTTCCCTCTGCTAATAACAAGAAAGCTATCAAAACTATAAATCTGTGCTCCCACTTTAATATCTTTAATTCAATTTAATTTCCATTGCTCATATCCCCTGGTGTGTCTTACTTTTTTTCTTCTCCTTTTTATTTTATTTTATTTATTTTTTTACTATTATTTATTTCTATTTATGTATGTATTTATTTTATTGTCACATCTATTTGTTATCCAATTGCTATTAATATGATGCTCATATGGTTTTATGCACTGTTTATGTATTTTGTAAAGCAATAATAAAGTTGAAAAAAAAAAAAAGTCTGTGGATTTAATCTTTTTATTTTACAAGGAAAATATTATATCCATACATGTAAATGGTCATCCAAAAAAACACATTTTTATGAGTTTAAAATAGAAATCAGATATTACATGCAGCTATTACAAAATATGAAAGACAGAAAAGCTATAAAAACCTTAGAATATTATAAATTATTGCAAACAACTATTTAATAATACCTATAATATATAATACAGTATATAATATAGTGTTGGTACCCTTTTCAGTGTATATACATGTATGTATATATTTTTTGTTTGTCTGTTCATTGTATGTTTATTGTTTGAATATTTGTATGTTTGTAGCCTATATAAATGTTTAATAAAAAATAAATTAAAAAAAGTCTGTGGATTTACATTTCTAACTTTATTTCTAACAATGTTGATAAAGAATTTAGGTTGTTTTGGAGGGACGTGCTGTTTGGACTCTTATAAAAAATAAAAATAAAAAAATAAGTAAAAGCCCAGTGAAACATAGCCTATATTATCAACCTCCTCATACTGATGGCAAAATTTCATATTCATAAATGTAAGTTTACACAAAGAAAACCTTCTTTTGTTGCTTTTTACAATGAGCTCAAGCAGTAAATCGATTCTATTAAATTAATTTAGACCAAAAAGCGATCAAAACAGTTAATATCTGTGAATGATTATACAGTATTATACTACTACTGTAAACTCTTTCCTCCCTGGTGTAGATTGTAAATGTGAAATGCATTTTGTTGAAGCGCTGCAATTTGTAGGCTATGTGAAACAAGTACAAACAAAAATAAAATAATGAAATAAAGAAAAAAATGAATTGCTTGCTGCCCCTCATTTTTCATTTCCATTTTAATAAACAGATGTGTGTATAGGCTATATATGTATAGTTTTTGTTTTATCTGTTTATTTTTATGTTGGTTGCGTAAATAGAATTAAAAACAAAAAAACATAGATCCGCACCACACAGAACCAGAGAGTCACTGCAGCTTCCCTGCTCTAACAGATACATAATCAATCAGGCTTATTTTATTCTTTAGTTTGTAGTTTGTAAACATTGAAGTACAAGTTTTAATACTGGTTAGATATTTTCTGGATTGGAAACAGTCACACTGAGGTCGTCACATGTTCACCATCACATGTTTGTTTGTCAAGCTGCAGGAAATATGGTCATGATCTCTTCTTGGAGCGTTACAGAGTTGGATAATCACTGACCTCTGACCATTTGGATACAAACTGTCACCGCACTTCATTTTATCCTAATGCACGTTTGAGTGAAACTGTGTCAAAATTAATGTTTCATGAGCAAAACATTGATTTTATGAGGTCAAAATGTCTGTGATAGAAGTAAAGAAACTCCCTCTGAACGTTTCCTAACACATCACATGAGTTCTTTGACGACCAAAATCTAATCAATCCGTCCCTCAGTTTGTGCCAAATGTGACTGGGCAGTGTTGCAGAGACATTGTGTCCAGAAGAATGACACAAACCGACAACCTGGAGGCTTAAAAACGGATACAGAGTGATCAATAATCAATATACTCTCTGTGACCTGATTCTTGAAGTGCTACATCAAAGTAAACTGGATTTGCTGGAAAAACAGAAGCAACAGAAAAGTAAATCCCTCTGATTAATGTGTGTTTATGAGTCTGATGTCAAATTCAGCTGCAAACAAACAACCTTACTGCAGCTTTACACATTTACACAGTTCAAAAGTGACATTTCCAGCTGTTGAGCGAGAGCAACAGAAACATCCTCAGACTGAGAGGTGGGAGGGGCATCAACTGAGAAGAGTCACAACATTAAAACACATAAAACATTTTCAGAGTCTCTATGTTCAACAGAAGCAGAAGAAATAAAGGAGAGTTATTAGGGCCACGGGCAATCGCACCGGGCACTGATCCCTACAGCTATGAAATAGCTGCAGGGACCAGTGCCCGGGCGAAGCCCGGGCACTACTGTTATTGTGTGGATTTTTTCCTAGTTATTTTTCCACTTCCGGCCAACTTTCGGTTCGCTACTAGTCCTGCAACTCGAAGAGTTGCAGGACAAATTATATATCAAAATGTGCGTCCTGATCGGGATCGGTGTGCTATTACTTTTCTCAACAGTGTACGAATTATTCGCGACGTAAGTCGCGATTTACTGCGCAAAATTTTTGCATGTAAGTCAATGGGACGGGCGGGAAAAAAAGAGCGAAAAAGACCAATCATTGGAGTTTAACAAAAGTCTACTGCTCAGGCATACTTTCACCTAGAGACTCCATTTAAACTTTAAACAGTAGACACAAGTCTTGTGTATTGTCGTATTACTCCACGTTTTGATAGGTCATATAGTTTTTGATCAATCCCTGATCAATGACCATGATCATTTTTGGAGAAATTATGAGTTTATAATGGGTGTGTATTGCATAGAATGTTCGTGTCAGAGTGCGTGACATCATCAGTTAGAGTGGGAGAGAGTGAAGAAACATTCTGTATTTTTTCTGGATAAACTGTGAGCACGGCCACAATTTACACTCTACAGACATAATTTTTTCAGAATTTGTAAGACAAACTTGTTATCTCTCATGTCATGTGCTCAAAATATCAGAGAGACTTACAGAACTTACAGAATCAGCCTCTGAGTGCGGCCACGTCTGTCCCTGCTCCTCATTGAGTCCAATACAAATATTTTCTGAGAGGAGCAGAACGGCCTAATGTTTTAAAACTGCCAGCGTCGCCAAAATATTTACTGTAGAAACACCAAATCGTACCGAAATTTTCAGTAAGTCCTTAGAGCAACGTTGATCTGTGTTTTGTTCTGATAGGAGTTACCGTTTTGTCATGCTGAGCCTAATTGTGAGACCGGTTTAGAGGCAGAAAATGGCTTTTTTTCTCCACGTTTCTGTCTGTCTCAGCCTGCGGGGGCCCCTATCGCCGTGGTAACCTCTTTGATCCTCAGGCCAGAGCTCGTTAACTTCATAAACAATCCACCTGGCGCTCGTTTAAATGTTTATAAACACAGACACAGCTAAATCAGACTGACACAGGATGCAGCTACTAACTAACTACAACACACACACAGACTCTAGAGCCAGCTTCATGTGATTACAGTTACACACACACACACACACACACACACACACACACACACACACACACACACACACACACACACACACACACACACACACACACACACACACACACACACACACACACAGTTAACCTAATGTGGTTACAGCTCCTCCATATCAGTGCTTATAGAAAGATGATCATGTCTGTCTGATCAGCTCTGTCTTCACCTTAAGATCGTGGGTTTGATTCCCATGTTGACAGAGATGGCACAACCCGCAGTAGCTCCCGTGGCCCATTCAAAATTTCCCGAGAGGAAATTTTCTAGTTATTATTGAGATTTATCGATCATATAAACAGAACAAATGAAGCTGTGGCAGTGGTTTTAGGCAGTCGTCCCCAGGGCCGTTGTATAGGGGAGAAAGGTGATGATAACTCTAGGGGCCCAGCGCCCAGTGGGGCCCATAAAAAACCCCAGTAGTCTAATCTTTGTATGACTGATTTATTCTGTGTAAGACCCTGACTAATACTCATAGTACACTGTAAAAACTCAACATCTTTCCAAGAATATTTGTCTTATTTCTTGTCCAAATGTCTCATTTCTAGTCAAAACTAATCTCTTTCCACTTAAAATAAGACTCATAACCTAAAAATTAACTTGTTTTTAGATAATTTTCACTTAAATTCACAATAAATAGAAAAATCTGCCTGTGAAAGTAAGTTTTTTGTGCTTGTAATAAGGAAGAAAAACTTGCTCCACTATCAGATTTTTTCTACTTATTCCAAGTGAAAATATGCTTGAAAGAAGTAAAAAGTGTCGAAAAACAAGCTACTTTTAATGTGATGAGTCTTATTTTAAGTAGAATGAGATTTGTTTTGACTAGAAATGACATTTTGACTAGAAATAAGACAAATATTCTTGCTAAGATACTTGAGTTTTTGCAGTGTAATGCTGCATTAGCATCAAAACAAAGAAGGCTAAATAAAAAACGATAATACATACGTAGTCTAAGAAAAAAAAAAAGGAAAAGTTAGGGGGAGGGGCCCACTTTAGTATTCTTCAAGGGGGCCCAGAATTCCTAGCAACGGCCCTGGTCGTCCCACAATGCAATGCACAAATGAAGGGAACATTGTACAGCTGCAGAAAATGAGATGCCAATCAAAAAGAAAAATACAGTAGGCCTAAATGGTAAAAAAAAAAAAAAAAAAGTGGTGAGGAATCTCCAGAGACACAGATCGTCTGAATTAAAACAGTGGCAGTGGAACTGATAGTACAAAGGTTTGTTTGTTTGTTTGTTTTATACGACTACCAGTATAAAAAAAAGCTTATTGTGATACTTTGTTGCTAGGCGACATCTAGTGGTCGTGGTGATTATTACAGGAGTGAAACTTAAGACAAAGAGGCCATGTGTTTTTCTAATTATTCACAACCACGTTATTATGAAAAACTATGACAATGAAGGTTATCTAATGTTGAGGAAGAACAATACTAATAGCCTAAAACTTTTCCTAAAGCCAACTATCTATGTCCATTGTTATAGCAACCATGACAACCAAAAGTCTAGGAGACGTTGCTGCTCACGAGTTTGTCAAAATAAAAAAATAAAAAACCTTGTTGTAGATGTTTTTATTGTCAAACAACTGAAAAAAGGGAGAGAACAATCTTTTCTTTTCTTTTTTTAAAACAGTCAACTGCTCTAATATAAAAACTAAAAAAAAAAAAAAAGGTGTGTTTATCCCTCTGAGGACTTTTAATTTGAAAAGTCACACAGGAAACATATTCGCTCAGCTAACTCACCTACGCTATGCTAATTTGCAAGTGCTAAGTTAATTTGCGAACACGAAGCTAACCAGTGAGCGCTAGGCTAGTTAGCAGGATGTTTTGTGACTAATATTTTTGCTTCTTTTACACAAAATTTCACTTTCTTCATCATGAAAAAATAAAAATGTCCTTGCCTAAAATGGCGGCCATCTTGAATTTCCAAGTTGCTAATGTGTTCAGAGTGATAAAACCAAGGAGGATTTGTGCGTTACAGATTCATTAAAGTGTCACAACATGGACAGTATTTGTAAAAAAGAACCAGTTCTTCTGTCTCAGATTACATTATCATGAATTCACATTAGAATTAAACTCTTAACTTTCTAAAAACAATAATATTTCTACATCTTATTACAATCACAGTGTCAGTAGATCAGTGAATTACAGCAAAACCAGAGCGATGTGGTCTGAGGTGAGAGACGCAGCAAAAATGAAGAGAGTAAAATGAGAAAATAAGGGGAATAAAAGAGAGAAGGGAGGAAATAGAAAGAAAGAAAGACAGATAGAAAGAAAGAAAGAAAGAGAATATTAATGATGTCACTGAGTACAGGTAGCTATGAAAAAGCAGCAACAAACCTCATCTTCCAGCTGTTGTCAATAGTTTTCTGAATGTTATGATCAGCTCTTTATATCTGCTGCCCCATTAAATTATTAATGTTTAACTTTTATGGCGTTGTAAACAATGGTATGTTGAGTCCTGGGTTTAGACTTTAGTTTCTCACTAAAGATGCCCTGAAACGGTTCCCGTCATGTCATATAGGCTATCAGGTAAAACCAAGAAGCTGGGGAGGAATTTGTTGACACCATGATGAGTCATAAAGCTGTTGAAATTGTTTTCCAGGAAGATAAAATACATGGATTTTAATGTAACAATGCAACAACAACAAAAAAAACTTAAATAACTTTTTGAGATGAATTTGGCAAATATCAACATGCAGATGAACAATTAATAACATTTTACTAGAAACACTCAGGGACACGTCTGTCCCACAAGAAAAGGACTGAGTCAGAGCTCAACAGATCTGAGCTCAGATATTTGGGTTTCTGACGCCCTGAGTCAATGACCAATGAATCCAAAGTCCATTATCTAATCTTTGAACGTGCCAATGTGAGTTTTCAGCTGTTGCTAACCAAAAGTCAAAACACTGAAGTCCAAGTGCAGTCCTGACTCATGCTACACGTTGTGAGCTGCAAGCCCCTTTCAATTTCGTCAAATAGAAACTTTTTGGACTCAGGTCTAGATGTGAAAACTCCTCACTCAACCAGCCTAAACCTTTAACTGAACTCCTGGTGATGACAGACCATCAGTTTCTCCATCAAAGTAACTCCTACTTTACACCACTGTTGGCCAGTCAGCCACATACAGAAACTGGCCAATTGGCCACATAACTAGCCGTCCATATTAGGCCTCAGACCATCAGTATTCCAGATGGCCAGTCCACCCCTGCTTAGTTTTTTGCTGAGTGTGTCACTTATTTGTGTCCCCTGATGCATTTTTGCTGTGTTTGTATTTAAAACATGCGTTGTCAAATTGATGAGATTTTTTTCTGAATTTGTAGACCATTTGTAGTATGAATTTCCTTAAGTTTCTGTCCTTTGAGCCTCCAGGCCACCGTAGTTTCACCTGCATGCATGAAGACCAGTTGGTACATGAAATGTGGCAAAATCTACAAAAATAGCCTCTTGCGCCCCTGCTCTTAACGCAACAGGAAGGCAGCCATTTTTAAATAATGTGGCAATTTTTTTAGCACCATTTTTGCCACTAACAGGTTGGTGATGTCGCTGCAGTGCCAGAGCTCTTATATAAAACATGCAGTTCAATGAAGCCTTCACTAGAGGGCAGCAAAGTCCCACATTCAACTTGAGCAGAAAATGGTTTTAGATCAGAATCAGACTGACTCTGGAGAAAGACTCAGTGGTACAGGGACTTCACTCTGCAGGTAGCAAACAATGACACCTGATATTTCAGCACTGTACACCAGCAGCGTCTGAATTTAGAGATTTCGTTTTACCTCTTGAAAACAAACCCACTTATATCTGTCAACATGACTCATTAATATTAATACCTCATGCAATGCACTGCAATTTATATTTGATTGTTTTTAATGCATACAATGACACTGAGTAAATGGTATGGTGTATGATAGCATGAATGTGACTGAATGGATGAGACGATGAATGGATGATAATATACTATTTTATTTATTTATTTATCTACTTGTTTTTTTCCTTACTACTGAGCCCAGTCCGTGAGTGCACTTGACCATCTTGGTTTGAGTGTTACGTCCCAGCCTAGGGGAACTGGATGCGCAACATGACTTGAGCCCCCTCGCTCCTCCCATCCCCAAGAAAAGTGGCCAAGAGCAGGGTTTTCAATTTAAACAGTAGCCTTTATTTTGCTCGGAGATGAGAATCCTGCTCAAAACAACAAACAAAATCTCAGTTCTCCCTGATCTGTCCTACTCAAAACAAAGAAAACCAAAACACAGGTATCTAACCAAACTCAGACGAAAAACAGACGAAAAACAGGAGAAAAAGGGTTACAGGAAAGGGCTTCTCATTCCTACGGGCTACGGTAACAATTAACACAAGGTTTTAACAAAAGGTTGCAGAGACACTAGTTCACACATCAGGCCTTGGTTGGGGATGAGGGAGGGAGAGAGAGCGAAGGCGGGAACCAGGCAGGATAAATAGCCCCCCCATTTTCCACTGACAATGATTCAATATTTAATGTAGGAACTCTGTCCACCGTCAAAGATATTTGTGCATCTTTCCTCTGGTTCCATCTTAACATCTCATGGCCCCAGACCGTCCACCAGGTTCAGTGTTTCAGTGTTTGGCCAATCAGGTGCAGCTGTCATATGGCACACAGAGGCAGGAGATGTACCGATTGGCTTCAAAAGATAACCCAGGTTTATTACGAACTGTGCACCAACAACTGTGACGGCCATATTATTGAAACTGAAGTGTTTATTTCTCTACTGCACTGGAAAATAAATTTTCTTTTTAAGAGTTTACTCTAAAACATCCTCAGACAATCATAAAAAGTTGCACACTTTATCTTTTAAAGTCTGATATTCACATAAGCATGAGACACATCTCATATTTGTTTAAAATGAAAAAACAGTGGCTGGGTGTGTTTTATTATTGTTTTATTGTTATTGAACTACCTGCTCACTGCAGTCAGTTCATACTGTAAGCTCTTGATTTGATATTTGCACACAAAACATTACAAATACAATTTAAGCTCAATGAACAGCAGAGGTTTAAACAAAATTAAATATACAGTTTAGTACAATTACAAAATCCGTTTATATCAGTTTGAAGAATTATTCATATTAAAATGTAGTTTTTAATTGTTAACAGAAAGATTTGGTTTAGTCACAACATTGATTGTGTTCAAAAGGTGATGATCACTTCAAGATCATTTTTATTCTTTCACTATTGTTCTCTTTCTCTAAATTAAGGGTCTTCAGATTGATGTTAAAACCTTCGAGGCCAACTGGTGGTTTATGAAACTGAGCTATAACATGTTCCTCTTCATTATCGGCTCTTAGAGTTGCAGAGTTGCAAGAAAATCCCTGATTTCTCCACACATTCGGTCTCTCCCTCTTTCTTCAATCCTCCGCAGAGCACTGATGCTGTTGTCACGGAAGAAAGATTGGGCCGGTATCTCTACTGCCATCATGTGGTATCTTATGGAGTCGTCGCTCCTTTTATGGATGAAATACAAATGCTTTGCATAGTAATTGTAGAGCATCTGAGCCCCTTTAGGATCTAGATCAGGATCTCTTTGTAGCAGCTCCTCATATATCTGGTCAGCCTCAGCTTGGTTGTGGTTTGATTTTGCACAAATGTTTGCAAGGGATATTTTTTTTTTAAGCGAAGTTTCAGGGTAAAGAGAAATCACTTCTCTGTGCAGAGTGATCGCTCTGTCGATCGTGCTGTTCATCGGGGGACTGTCTTTTTCGGAGAGGATCCTGATTGCATAGCAGACTGCAGCACACCTCTTCAGGTAACGATTCTCTGGGTGTCCTTTCATTGCCTCCTCTACCAATTTAATAGCCTCATCCTTAGATATGTAGTCTCTGTAGACCCTCAGTAATGGTTCAATACCACTGTAGCTGCTAACCGGGTTTCTCAAAACCCTTGTGGCCAGCTCACGGGCTTCATCTTTAACTCTTCGACCGTTCTTGGCACAAGCTTCAAGGTACAGAGCAGCGAGGTACAGGTTCTCTGGGTCCTGTTGCTTGGCAATTTCCATTTTCTCCAAGATGTCATCCCCCAGGTTTATGCGCCTATCTAAGGGATTTACTAGCGCCATCACATGGCTGGTCTGCCACTCCACCATGTCTGGCTGCATCCTGGTGGCTCTCTGGAGGTAGTCTGCAGCCAGCAGCCTGTTGTCTGAGCCAAACTTCATCAGAGTCCAGCCTTTTTCAGCGTAGATCTCTGGGTGGAGCTCATCCTGTGATGGAGATGGATACTTGTTCATTAGCTCGTCAACCTTTGACAAACAAGCCTGGCTCTCAGCTCGTTCTCCCTGGTGGTAGTGCAGCCAAGCCTTGTTTCCATAGTTCACCACCAACCAGGGGCCCTCGTCTGAGTTTCTCGTCTGACAGAAAGCCTCTGCAGCCCTGCTGAAGAAACTCCAGGCCTGTTCGATGAACCCCAGCTTGTAATGGATGAACCCTTGCAGGTTGTAAATGTGACCCAACCAACTATGTCCCCCCTCAGTCCCAATGTCTTCCAGAGTGTCCCTGAGCCTGCAAAGTTTGTGCCTTTCAGGCTCGATGACCCAGGTGAAGTGGCACTGCAGTGCCTCCAGTCTGGCCTTCAGTGTTGTTTCACTCTGAGCAGAACTGGTGGAGAACAAAAGGAGGAATATTATTACAGTACAGTAATTTAATTCATTCAAGGAATAAAGGAACCAATTAATGAGGGGATATCAGAACAGAGAAGTACAACAGTAAAGAAGAGTGGAAGACATAAAGATGAAAAACTGAAGAGGAGAAAAAAGTAGGAAGGAAAATTAAAGATTTAAAGATTTAATAATACTGTATTAGAAATGAATAAGGAAACAAAGAAGGAATGGAATACATGTATGGAAACTGATTAAGAAATGTAATACATGAGTAAAAATAGTACAGACAGAAGAAACAAGAGATTCAGTATCAACACATGAATGAAAGGGAAGGAAATAAGGAATTAATAAAATAGGGGGTTTACAGAATAAGAGAAAAAAGGGAAGATATAGCAGAAGTAGAAATCAAGGACATGAAGAGAGTAAAATGAGAAAATAAGGGGAATAAAAGAGAGAAGGGAGGAAATGGAAAGAAAGAAAGAAAGAATTAATGATGTCACACAGGTACGAAAAAGCAGCAACAAACCTCATCTTCCAGCTGTTGTCAATAGTTTTCTGAATGTATAACCCTCTATGATCAGCTCTTTATATCTGCTGCCCCATTAAATTATTAATGTTCAACTTTTATGGAGTTGTAAACAATGGTATGTTGAGTCCCGGGTTTAGACTTTCGTTTCCCACTAAAGATGCCCTGAAACGGTTACCGTCATGTCATATATCTGGTAAAAACAAGAAGCTGGGGAGGAATTTGTTGACACCATGATGAGTCATAAAGCTGTTGAAATTGTTTTCCAGGAAGATAAAATACATGGATTTTAATGTAACAATGCAACAACAACAAAAAAACTTAAATAACTTTTTGAGATGAATTTGGCAAATATCAACATGCAGATGAACAATTAATAACATTTTATTAGAAACATTCTGGGACACGTCTGTCCCACAAGAAAAGGACTGAGTCAGAGCTCAACAGATCTGTGCTCAGATATTTGGGTTTCTGACGTCCTGAGTCAATGACCAATGAATCCAAAGTCCATTATTTAATCTTTGAATGTGCCAATCTGAGTTTTCAGCTGTTGCTAAGCAAAAGTCAAAACACTGAAGTCCAAGTGCAGTCCTGACTCATGCTACACGTTGTGAGCTGCAAGCCCCTTTCAATTTCGTCAAATAGAAACTTTTTGGACTCAGGTCTAGATGCGAAAACTCCTCACTCAACCAGCCTAAACCTTTAACTGAACTCCTGGTGATGACAGACCATCAGTTTCTCCATCATAGTAACTCCTACTTTACACCACTGCTGGCCAGTCAGCCACATACAGAAACTGGCCAATTGGCCACACAACTAGCCGTCCATATTAGGCCTCAGACCATCAGTATTCCAGATGGCCAGTCCACCCCTGCTTAGTTTTTATCTGAGTGCGTCACTTATTTGTGTCCCCTGATGCATTTTTGCTGTGTTTGTATTTAAAACATGCGTTGTCAAATTGATGAGACTTTTTTTGAATTTGTAGAGCATTTGTAGTATGAATTTCCTTAAGTTACTGTCCTTTGAGCCTCCAGGCCACCGTAGTTTCACCTACATGCATGAATGAAATGTGGCAAAATCTACAAAACAAGTCTCTTGCGCCCCTGCTCTTAACACAACAAGAAGGCAGCCATTTTTAAATAATGTGGCAATTTTTTTAGCACCATTTTTGCCACTAACAGGTTGGTGATGTCGCTGCAGTGCCAGAGCTCATATATAAAACATGCAGTTCAATGATGCCTTCACTAGAGGGCAGCAAAGTCCCACATTCAACTTGAGCAGAAAATGGTTTTAGATCAGAATCAGACTGACTCTGGAGAAAGACTCAGTGGTACAGGGACTTCACTCTGCAGGTAGCAAACAATGACACCTGATATTTCAGCACTGTACACCAGCAGCGTCTGAATTTAGAGATTTCGTTTTACCTCTTGAAAACAAACCCACTTATATCTGTCAACATGACTCATTAATATTAATACCTCATGCAATGCACTGCAATTTATATTTGATTGTTTTTAATGCATACAATGACACTGAGTAAATGGTATGGTGTATGATAGCATGAATGTGACTGAATGGATGAGACGATGAATGGATGATAATATACTATTTTATTTATTTATTGTATCTACTTGTTTTTTTCCTTACTACTGAGCCCAGTCTGTGAGTGCACTTGACCATCTTGGTTTGAGTGTTACGTCCCAGCCGAGGGGAACTGGATGTGCAACATGACTTGAGCCCCCTCGCTCCTCCCATCCCCAAGAAAAGTGGCCAAGAGCAGGGTTTTCAATTTAAACAGTAGCCTTTATTTTGCTCGGAGATGAGAATCCTGCCCAAAACAACAAACAAAATCTCAGTTCTCCCTGATCTGTCCTACTCAAAACAAAGAAAACCAAAACACAGGTATCTAACCAAACTCAGACGAAAAACAGACGAAAAACAGGAGAAAAAGGGTTACAGGAAAGGGCTTCTCATTCCTACGGGCTACGGTAACAATTAACACAAGGTTTTAACAAAAGGTTGCAGAGACACTAGTTCACACATCAGGCCTTGGTTGGGGATGAGGGAGGGAGAGAGAGCGAAGGCGGGAACCAGGCAGGATAAATAGCCCCCCCATTTTCCACTGACAATGATTCAATATTTAATGTAGGAACTCTGTCCACCGTCAAAGATATTTGTGCATCTTTCCTCTGGTTCCATCTTAACATCTCGTGGCCCCAGACCGTCCACCAGGTTCAGTGTTTGGCCAATCAGGTGCAGCTGTCATATGGCACACAGAGGCAGGAGATGTACCGATTGGCTTCAAAAGATAACCCAGGTTTATTACGAACTGTGCACCAACAACTGTGACGGCCATATTATTGAAACTGAAGTGTTTATTTCTCTACTGCACTGGAAAATAAATTTTCTTTTTAAGAGTTTACTCTAAAACATCCTCAGACAATCATAAAAAGTTGCACACTTTATCTTTTAAAGTCTGATATTCACATAAGCATGAGACACATCTCATATTTGTTTAAAATGAAAAAACAGTGGCTGGGTGTGTTTTATTATTGTTTTATTGTTATTGAACTACCTGCTCACTGCAGTCAGTTCATACTGTAAGCTCTTGATTTGATATTTGCACACAAAACATTACAAATACAATTTAAGCTCAATGAACAGCAGAGGTTTAAACAAAATTAAATATACAGTTTAGTACAATTACAAAATCTGTTTATATCAGTTTGAAGACTTATTCATATTAAAATGTAGTTTTTAATTGTTAACAGAAAGATTTGGTTTAGTCACAACATTGATTGTGTTCAAAAGGTGATAATCACTTCAAGATCATTTTTATTCTTTCACTATTGTTCTCTTTCTCTAAATTAAGGGTCTTCAGATTGATGTTAAAACCTTTGGAGGCCAACTGGTGGTTTATGAAACTGAGCTATAACATGTTCCTCTTCATTATCGGCTCTTAGAGTTGCAGAGTTGCAAGAAAATCCCTGATTTCTCCACACATTCGGTCTCTCCCTCTTTCTTCAATCCTCCGCAGAGCACTGATGCTGTTGTCACGGAAGAAAGATTGGGCCGGTATCTCTACTGCCATCATGTGGTATCTTATGGAGTCGTCGCTCCTTTTATGGATGAAATACAAATGCTTTGCATAGTAATTGTAGAGCATCTGAACCGCTTTAGGATCAGAAACGCTTTGTAGCAGCTCCTCATATATCTGGTCAGCCTCAGCTTGGTTGTGGTTTGATTTTGCACAAATGTTTGCAAGGAATATTTCTCTTTTAAGCGAAATATCAGGGTAAAGAGAAATCACTTCTCTGTGCAGAGTGATCGCTCTGTCGATCGTGCTGTTCATCGGGGGACTGTCGCTGTTGAAGATCCTGATTTTGTAGCAGACTGCAGCACGCCTCTTCAGGTAACGATTCTCTGGGTGTCCTTTCATTGCCTCCTCTGCCAAATTAATAGCCTCATCCTTTGATATGTAGTCTCTGTAGACCTTCAGTAATGGTTCGATACCACTGTAGCTGCTAACTGGGTTTCTCAAAACCTTTGTGGCCAGCTCACGGGCTTCATCTTCAACTCTCTGACCGTTCTTGGCACAAGCTTCAAGGTACAGAGCAGCGAGGTACAGGTTCTCTGGGTCCTGTTGCGTGGCAATTTCCATCTGCTCTAAGATGTCGCTCCTATCTACTAGCGCCATCAGGTGGCTGGTCTGCCACTCCACCATGTCCGGCTGCATCCTGGTGGCTCTCTGGAGGTAGTCTGCAGCCAGCAGCCTGTTGTCTGAGCCAAACTTCATCAGAGTCCAGCCTTTTTCAGCGTAGATCTCTGGATGGAGCTCATCCTGTGATGGAGATGGATACTTGTTCATTAGCTCGTCAACCTTTGACAAACAAGCCTGGCTCTCAGCTCGTTCTCCCTTGTGGTCGTGCAGCCAAGCCTTGTTTCCATAGTTCACCACCAACCAGGGGCCCTCGTCTGAGTTTCTCATCTGACAGAAAGCCTCTGCAGCCCTGCTGAAGAAACTCCTGGCCTGTTCGATGCACCCCAGCTTGTAATGGATGAACCCTTGCAGGTTGTAAATGTGACCCAACCAACTACGTCCCCCCTCAGTCCCAATGTCTTCTAGATTGTCCCTGAGCCTGTAAAGTCTGTACCCTTCAGGCTCGATGTCCCAGGTGAAGTGGCACTGCAGGGCCTTCAGTCTGTCCTTCAGTGAACTGGTGGAGAACAAAAGGAGGAATATTATTAATTTAATTCATTAATTCATGGATGAATAAAGGAAGGAATTAATGAGGAAATATCAGAACAGAGAAGTACAACAGTAAAGAAGAGTGGAAGACATGAAAGATGAAAAAGTCAAGAGGAGAAAAAAGTATTAGGAGGAAAATAAAACATTTAAAGATTTAATAATATTAGAAATGAATAAGGAAACAAAGAAGGAATGGAATACATGTACAGTATGGAAACTGATTAAGAAATGTAACACATGGGTAAAAATAGTACAGACAGAAGAAACAAGAGATTCAGTATCAACACATGAATGAGAGGGAAGAAAATAAGGAATGAATGAAAGAGGGGTTTACAGAATAAGAGAAAAAAAGGAAGATATGGTGTAAGTAGAAAAGAAGGACGTGAAGAAAGTAAAATGAGTGAAATAAAATGAATAAAAGGAGAGAAAGAAAGAACAAAATGTAATATCAATGATGTCACTGAGTACAGGTACCTCATCTTCCAGCTGTTGTCAGTAGTTTTCTGAATGTATAACCCTCTATGATCAGCTCTTTATATCTGCTGCTGTTTTGGGCGTAGCCCCATAAAATCATTAATGTTCAACTTTTATGGAGTTGTAAACAATGTTGAGGCCTGGGTTTAGACTTTCGTTTCCTACTAAAGATGCCCTGAAACGGCTCCTGTCATGTCATATGTAAAAACACGAAGCTGGGGAGGAATTTGTTGACACCATGATGAGTCATAAAGCTGTTGAAATTATTATTATTATTCATCTTTATTGCAGACACAATAAGCGGTCCATATCAACAACAACAAACATGATAAAACAGACACAGAGAGAGAGAATCAATTATCAACTCTACACATAATTCATAAGCAGGCTAATCCCACCAGTGTTTTCTAAGCCTGGATGATAGCAGCTCCTATCAGGGCTAGTCAAAGCCCCAATAATGCTGTTCCCCGAGTCATCCAGGCGGCACATAAAACGATACATCACATTGTTTTGAAGGAAGAGAAAATACATGTAAAAATGTAAATAAATAAATTCTTGAATAACCTTTTGAGATGAATTTGGCAAATATTAAAATGTAAATGAACAATTAAAGCTGGAAAATAACATTTCACTAGAAACAATCAGGGAAACGCCTGTCAGAGCTCAACAGATCTGAGCTCAGATAACTGGATTTCTGGCATCTGTCAATGACCAATGAATCCAAAGTCCATTATTTAATCTTTGAATGTGCAAATCTGAGTTTTCAGCTGATGCCAAAACGCTGAAGTCCAAGTGCAGTCCTGACTCATGCTACACGTTGTAATCAAATGAGTCGAGGTGCAAGTCTCTTTCAATTTTGTCAAATAGAATCTTTTTGGACTCAGGTTTAGATGTGAAAACTCCTCATTCAACCGGCTTAAACCAAGAACTCCTGGTGATGACAGACCATCAGTTTCTCCATCACAGTAAGGTAAAGGTAAAGGTACTTTATTGGTCACATATACAGCTAGTACAGTGAAATTCTTTCTCTGCATTTAACCCATCCCTGAGGAGCAGTGGGCAGCCGCGGTGCAGCGCCCGGGGACCAACTCCAGATTATGAGCCAGGGGCACTGACTGGAGGATCAGGCTAGCCGACATGTTTTTAGTGGTGGGGGAAACCGGAGCACCCGGAGGAAACCCACGCAGACACGGGGAGAACATGCAAACTCCACACAGAAAGGACCTGGGCGGCCCGGGATTCGAACCCAGGACCTTCTTGCTGTGAGGCAACAGTGCTAACCACTGTGCCACCATGCCGCCCAGTACAGTAACTGAGTACTTGTACTTTACACCACTGCTGGCCAGTCAGCCACATACAGTAACTGGCCAATTGGACACACAACTAGTCGTCCATATTAGGCTTCAGCCGACCGGGACAGTATTCCAGATGGCCAGTCCACTCCTGCTTAGTTTTTTATCTGAGTGCGTCACTTTTTTGTGTTCCCTGATGCATTTTTGTTGTGTTTGTATTTAAAACATGTGGTGTCAAATTGATGAGATTTTCTTCTGAATTTGTAGAAAAGTATGAATTTCCTTAAATTACTGTACGTTGAGCCTCCAGGCCACCGTAGTTTCACCTCCATGCATGAAAACCAGTCCGTACATGAAATGTGGCAAAATCTCAAAAAAAAAATCTCTTGCGGCCCTGCTCTTTTTTTTTTTTTTACCCCCTTTACCCCACCTCACCCCACAGATCCTTCTCCAAATATCATAACATGCTTGATATTTCAGATAAATACATAAAAATAGAAAATAATAATTTAAAAAAATGGTTAAATCATAGATCGAGCTACATCGAGTGCCTCCTTCCTAGCTTTGAGCACACACTGGCCTGCTCCATTCATCTTGGCAACTGAGAGCTCCAGAGATAACATCTCTATTAAAGAGTAAATCCATTGCTGCATGGCAAGTAAGTGTGTTGGTTGCCACCTAACTGCCAACATCTTTTTAGCTACTGTACATGAAGATAGCCACAGCAACCTTTGCATATGGTTAAAGTTTTGCCCGGAATCATCAATTAACAGCATACTGTGACAGCCCGGCTGTCCACTCCCTCATGTCCGCCCTCTGTGCGTTGTGTGGCGCCGATTCGTCCCGACACTAAGGGGCCGTGTCCACCAGACGCGTTTTCAGCGCTCTGGGCGTCTATTTTACATTCAAACCCTATTGAGTTGGGCGCTCACAGCGCTCAGCGCCCTCGGCGGTAAAACGCCCTGGGCGCTTGCTTCTTTTTGTCGCGGCGCTCAGAGCGCTTTGAGTTGAAATCTGTTCAACTTTTAGAACAGCGCCGCGCTCGTCAATGTCACTTTTCACCGCACTGACCAATCAGAATCAAGAAGTTGCGGGACATACGTTACCGACAGCAACACAACCGGAGACGTGGCTCGGTTTATATCATGACCCACACTTGTGTTGAAGGTAGGCCGACCTCAGGGTCCATGTCAAAAGCTGCCGCTAATGCTATTGTGTATTTCTGACACTCGTTGTAGTGTTTACATTAAACAAGGCCGGAACACGGAAGTGTCAGAGGACTCGTTTTGTAACCTAGCAACAGCGGCGTTCTGACGAGGGAGAGAGAGCGCTAAGCGCTGGGAAAGCAGCGCTGAGAGCGCTGTCAGAGCTGAAAACGCGTCTGGTGGACACAGCCCCTAATGGCGCCGGTCTTTTAAATCTCCGCCTCTGCCACTGTGTGGGTTGGATGACAGAGAGTGGGTCGGTTGCGTCGGAGCTCCTATGCTCGGTAGAAATAAAGTGAGCCGTTAATCCTCGCCACATTACCTGCATGGAGCCCTTCTCCGCCATCAACACCGACATCCCGTCTTCCGGATCTCTGGATCTCCTCCCGTTAACGTGAGCGTTAATCCTCACCACCGCGGCCTGAGCGGATTCCTTCCTCCACCGTCAACACCGGCAGCCCGTCGCCTGGAACCCTCCTCCCGACGTCCCATCTGGGCTCCTCCCCCCCTGAGAGAAGCCTGCACATAGGAAGGCTTATTTTTCCTTCCCTCCCTTGTACACAATGGAGGTGGAGAAACCAAGAAAATCCTCTTCGTCACTGTCTTCCTGGAATATTTCGAGGATCCTTTCCCGCTGCTTCCTATCCAGCTCCTCAGCGGTGGGGAAGCATGGCTTAAGCTGGGCCATATTAACAACGCGGAGGTCCTCTCCCGTGTCCTCCAGGACAACCTCGTAGGTTAGAGGTCCAACTCTTCTGATCACCCGATATGGACCTTTCCATCGCGGAGCCAGCTTGGCTGTAAATGATTTATCAGCCTTCGAATAAGGGTGAGTACGTAGCCAGACACGATCACTCTCAGTGAAACTTCCTTCTCTTCTCCCTTTGTCATAGTTTTGTTTCTGTCTTTTCCTTGCCTTTTCCAGGTTGTTTTTTACAAGTTCCCGGAGCTCAACAATCTGGTTTGCGGTGGTGTAAGCAGGGGAGTCCGGATCACACAACTGGGGACTCAGCATCCATAGGACCCTTCAGACGACGGCTGAGGTTGAGCTCTGCGGGGGTGACTCCTGTTGCTTCGTGCACTGCTGAGTTTAGTGCGAAACGGAATTCAGGTAGATGTTTGTCCCAACTTTTGTGTTTTGTCCCCACATAAGAAGCGATCATGGCCTTGAGGTTGCGGTTTATCCTCTCCGTCAGATTCGTCTGAGGATGGTAAGGCGAGGTCCTTTTCCACTTGAGGTTCCAGCGCTCACAGGTTTCCTCGAAGACAGAAGACACAAACTGTGGACCTTGGTCGGACAGGATGAAGGTGGGAACCCCCCAGCGAGTCAGAATCTCCTTCCTGAGAACCTGGGATACTGTCTCCGCAGTAGCTTTCCGAAGTGGGAACAGTTCGACCCATCTGGTGAAGTAGTCTACGAACACAATGAGGTAAAGGTTACCAGTGGAGCTGGCCATTAGATCTACTGTGATGTGGAGGGTTTTGGAGGTGTCTCTCTTGGACCGTAGGACAACAGCACAAGTGACAGGCTGGTTGTGAGTATCATCCACTGGTGCTCGTGACAAAGCATCTGGTACGGTGTTGTACTTGCCTTTACGGTATTCCACCGTAAAAGAGAACTCTTGGAGACGCAGTGCCCACCGAATAAGCCGACTGCTAGGCTTTGGGGTTTTAAAAACCCACACCAGAGACGAATGATCAGTTACCACGGTAAAGGGTCTGCCTTCCAAATAGTACCTCCATTTCTCCAGAGCCCAGACAACAGCGAGACACTCCTGTTCCGTGGTGGAGTAGTTGCGTTCCGCCTGATTCAGGACCCGGCTGGCAAAGGCGAGGACCTGCTCTGCACCCAATCCAGTTTGCTGAGCCAAAACAGCCCCCACGCCAACGTCACTGGCATCGGTGTATACAACGAAAGGGAGGGTGAAGTCGGGATGACCCAGCACTGGTGAAGAAACCAGATGTTGTTTCAACGCTTCAAAAGCTGCCTGGCAGGATGGTGTCCAAATGAACTTAGCCCCCTTTCGTTTCAGAGCGTTGAGTGGTTCTGTCAGCTGGGAGAATCGGGGCACAAAGCGATGGTACCAGCCAGCCATACCCAGAAATCTTTGGAGCTCCTTGATGTTCCTGGGAACAGGAAAGTCTTGTACTGCTTTTGTCTTTTCCGGGTCCACCTCCACTCCAGCAGAAGAAACGACATGTCCCAGGAACTTGAGTGAGGTTCTGAAGAATTGACTCTTTTTCATGTTTACAGTGAGGTTAGCCTTGCGTAACCTGTCCAGAACTGCTTGGATGTGGAAACTGTGTTGCTCATTGGTAGCAGAGTAGATGATGATGTCGTCCAAGTAGACAAAACAGATCTTCCCTCGCAGGTCTCCAAGCACAAGCTCCATCAGCCGTTGGAAGGTTGCTGGGGCGTTTTTCAACCCGAAAGGCATTACCTTAAACTGATATAGGCCAAGGGGACAGATGAAAGCAGTTGTTTCTCGGCTGTCTTCATCCATCTGAACCTGCCAGTACCCACTGTTGAGATCGAGTGTGGTGAATACTGTTGCTCCGGCCAGAGATTCCAATATTTCCTGTAAGTTGGGTAATGGATAAGCATCCGTGTGTGTGACAGTATTGAGTTTCCTGTAATCCACACAAAACCTGAGTTTCAGGGTGTTTTTCTTAGGGACCAAGACCACTGGAGCAGCATATGGAGAGATGGATGGCTCGATGATGTCTTTTTCCAGCATTTCCTCTACATGTTCTTTGATTACCTGGAGTTTGGAAGGGGAGACACGGTAAGGTTTTTGCTTAATGGGTAGCTGATGAGTGAGGAATATTTTGTGTTGTAAAACTCCAGTACAGCCTAGCTTCTCTGTGCAGACATCTGAGTTCTCCTTGAGTTGATATAACAGCTGTCTCTTCCCAAACTCATCCAGGTGAGCGTCGCTTGTGGCAGCTTGTAAGAGAGTTTGACCTGGAGACGGAGGTGCCAGGCGCGCTGGAGTGACTGCAGAGAAGAAAGACAGCTGGGGCGAAACACAAGCACTTGACGTCACCGCAGCTTCTGGCAAAAACGGGTATCTGCGTTTCCTGTTGGACTTGAACCAGTAACAGTTCTCAGAGACGTCAAACTGTAGACCAGCTAAACAAATGTAGTTAAGTCCAACCACAGCAGGGAAAGCCAGACTGCCAGTGGGCATGATGACGCAGGGTAAGGTTATTGTTTGGGTTTGTAAGATTAGGGTCAAATCACTCCATCCTAACGGTTGTCGTCCTTCTCCATCCGCCAGGTATAGAGGTCCCCTGGTCCAGGGTTTCAGCACATCGCGCTGGCCTTTTACTCCGGTCCACACATCTTCGTTAACCAGCGTATATGAAGATCCAGTGTCCAGGATGGCGATTCCCTTCCATGGGCCGATGTCCAATGGTACCAGCAACTGGCAGGGGAGTGGACATGACCGTGGTTTAAAGGAGCTCGTTGCTTCTGGGTATCCCGTTTGAGTGAGGGACCCCAGGGTAGCGTGGCCCTCTTGAGGATGAGAAGGTCTTGTAGCTGGGTGAGGTGGTCTGGGAGAAGAGGCGCTATTACCTCGATTGGAATTCCACTGGGGACAGGAAGCGGGTGCATGATTTCCCTTGCAGCGCCAACAGAACGCTGGAGGTGGCCGGTGATGCGCAGGCTGGTTAGGACGACCAGGGTTTTCCCTGTTAGGAAGTGGAACAGCGGACTCAGGTGGACCAGACTTAGAGGATTTCTTTAGCAGGCTTTTTCTCTGCTCGTACTGCAGTTGATTATCCCGGTCCCGTTCCAATTGCTGACCGAGGCGCACAAGTCCATCAACGGTGGTAACTCTGCTACTTCTCAGCTGACTGGCCAGTTGAGGATTTATATTTTTCAAGGTCAATTTTATGATTTCCTCTTCTTCAATATTTGGTTTCCATCGTTTGCATAATGACTGGTACATATAGGCAAAATCTCTGATGCTTTCCCCTTCACCTTGCACTCGGTTGCGCATCCTTTCGGCCAGTTCGTCCTCGTAATCCTCCGACAGGAAGGCGGCACGAAACTGTTCATGAAATTCCTTCCAAGTATTGACTTTATGGCGTGCTACATCCCACCAATCTCTTGCAGTACCATGCAAAACGTTACGCAGGGTAGCGATGAGCTCCTCATCAGAAAGCGGATTGAGAGCCAGGAAATCCTCGCACCTTTCCAAATATTGAAGTGGGTCCGGTGTATCATCCACTTTTCCAAATGTGGGAAACAGAAGCTTTACAGGGCTCACTTTTCCAATGAATCTGCTTTTGATTTCATCATGTATGGTGGATCCTCCAGGCGATCCAAAATGAACTTCTTGCGGGTCGGGATGTGCAGTGGAGTGCAATCTATGTCGGTGTGAGATGAGCAGTGGTGGTGCCTGTGGTTGGGTCTGAACGCTTGCATGCCCAAAGGTGGTAGCCATTTTTACTGTGCTCACCTCCTCTGACAGGGTTTTCATTGTTTCCTTACAAGAGGAGAGCTCCCCCTGCAGGTGAGTTATGGCCTCTGCTACTGGGGTGAATGTAGAGTGAAGATCTTTGAGCAGTTCAGTGTGATGATGCTTCAACCTCCATCCAAGTGCTGCGTTAAATTGTGTTCTCATATATTCAAACTGGTGCTCCATGTATTTGCAAACCTTATTTTGTTGCTCATGTAGGTGACCAGTCAGTGCTTCTGTTACTTTGTCAGTGTGAGAGGTGATTTGTTTTGTCATTTGTTTCAGGTTTTCCTTGAGCTCCTGTTGGTGGCGACGTTCATCCTCTGACAGGGTTTTCAGCTGCTGCTGAATCCCAACCCTAGAGGCTTGGTCCAGAGGAGGGGAAATGACAGCCTGAGGTTCCTCTCTCCCTGCATCTGCGTGTGCCATATTTTGAGGAATGAGGAGAGTTGCGAGGTCAGGATGTATGGTGAGGTCCATGTCCATATCCAGCAATGAATGTGAAGTGAGAGGCAACTCCTGTGCAGATTTGATCTCCACTGATTCCTCCATTTCTGACAAGATTTGATATTGAGTGGCCATTTTGTTTTGTTTTTCCTCCTTTGTCTCCAAAATAAATTTTCCCACAATTGCCACAGTTGCTTTTGTTTCTTTGTTTTTGGTTTGGTCGATCCTTTAAGCACAAGGTTCCGGTTTGATATTTATTTTTATGGTCCCATCTGGGGTGCCATTTTTTATGTGACGGTTTCAGTGTGAGGGTGCGTTTAGGTTTATGGTTGGGGTGCCAACCAAGTCTCTCTCCTGGTACGTAAGATTTTTTATATTATTTTGTTTTTGACCTAACACACTTTATACCACACACATATACCCAAAACCCCACAAAAGCAATACACACACAGTGTACAGCTCAATTAATCAACCAAAAACCAGCACTTGATCAACATATACAACAAAAACAATCTTTGCAATGCAGCAATCCAATAATCAAGTCCAACGCAAAATCAGTTCAATAATCAATGTTCAGTCTTTTATTTTGAAAGGGAAAAAAAAGAAGAAGAAAAAAACTCAACAACAACACAAAACCACAGGCCGAGTATAAGGAAGCAAAAAAAACCCCTGTTAACGCAGGAGGGAAAAAACGACTCGGTACCTGGGCGGACAGTCAGTCTAGTCGGGTTTGTCTGTCTGTCTGTCTGTCGGGGTGAAGCCTCCGCGCCGGGAGGAGGGTTCCAGGCGACGGGCTGCCGGTGTTGACGGTGGAGGAAGGAATCCGCTCAGGCCGCGGTGGTGAGGATTAACGCTCACGTTAACGGGAGGAGATCCAGAGATCCGGAAGACGGGATGTCGGTGTTGACGGCGGAGAAGGGCTCCATGCAGGTAATGCGGCGAGGATTAACAGCTCACTTTATTTCTACCGAGCATAGGAGCTCTGACGCAACCGACCCACTCTCTGTCATCCAACCCGCACAGTGGCAGAGGCGGAGATTTAAAAGACCGGCGCCATTAGTGTCGGGACGAATCGGCGCCGCACAACGCACAGAGGGCGGACATGAGGGCGTGGACAGCCGGGCTGTCACAATACATTTTGGAGAGAGGTCGATCTCCAAGCCAAGTGCATCAGAGAGACGTTCTACTATTTGCTGCCAGAACTTTTGAGCAGATGGACATGCGGCCCTGCTCTTAACACAACAGGAAGGCAGCCATTTTGAAATAATGTGGCAATATTTGAGCACCATTTTTGCCACTAACAGGCCGGTGATGTTGCTGCAATACCAGTGTTCAAATATGAAACATGCAGTTCACCAATGCCTTCACTAGGGGGCAGCAAAGTCCATAATTCAACTTGAGCAGAAAACCAGACCGACTGAGTTACACAATGCACAACACTTTCGATTATTAGACAGAGGGACTTTGTTAGTCCAAGAGCTTCACCACAAACATCAACAACTTTTGACATTTAATAAATCATCTTCAGAACCCAGAATCCTTAAATTGTATCCTATTTCTTAAGCTGTAATAAAAGAAATAAAAAAATAGAGAGGGGGAGAAATTATGAGTATTAACAGTAACATGATCACCAAAGCTTTCCTGTTTTCTCCTCCACTGACCACACACAGATCTGTGTAACACGCTACCTTTTGGAGACGGGGACAGGTGGGGTTTTTGTCTCTTAACTGTGAATGGAGAAGATATTTTACTACAGTCAGTGTGTCCTGTGATTTGATGCACTGATAAAACATGAAGCAAAATTATCAGATGTTGCACAGGTTTGTTGTATGAGGAAGTGTTGGCTTTAAAAGATAACCCAGGTTTATTATGAACTGTGCACCAACAACTGTGACGACCATATTGAAACTGATGTGTTTATTATTCTACTGCACTGGAAAGTAAATTGTCTTTTTAAGAGTCTAAAACATCCTCAGACAATCATAAAACGTTGCACACTTTATCTTTTAAAGTCTGATATTCACATTAGCTTAATAAGTTACTTTACAGTAAAATCAAATGTAGCTCTTCAGCAGGTCGGTTGTGTGTCAGGCCTGTCCTCTCAATGTGTCATCTGTTTTTCTTTTATCTGTGTTGAGACACACCTCATATTTGTTTCAAATGAAAAAATAGTGGGTAGGTGTGTTTTATTATTGTTTTATTATTATTGAACTACCTGATCACTGCAGTCAGTTCATAAGCTCTTGATTTGATATTTGCTCACACAAAACATTACAATTACAATATTATTTAAGCTCAATGGACAGCAGAGGTTTAAACAACATTAAATGTAGAATAGACTTGTACTTTATAAATCCTTTGCAGGAAATGATTGTTTCACAGCAGCTCCAAAAGAGTAGAATAAAAAATAAAGATACAATAATTAGGAGAGTAAAATAACTTAGGCTAGCTATAATATTAAGGATACAGTACCAAAACCTGTTATAGAGTTTAATACAATTACAAACATATCAGTTTGAAGACTTATTCATATTAAAACATAATTATTAATTGCTCACAGAAAGATTTGGTTTAGTCACAACATTGATTGTGTTCAAAAGGTAATAATCACTTCAAGATCATTTTTATTCTTTCAATGTTTTTCTCTTTCTCTAAATTGAGGATCTTCAGATTGATGTTAAAACCTTTGGAAGCCGACTGGTGGTTTGTGAAACTGAGCTATAACATGTTCCTCTTCATTATCGGCTCTTAGGGTTGAAAAGTTGCAAGAAAATCCCTGATTTCTCCACACATTGGGTCTCTCCCTCTTTCTTTAATCTTCTGCAGAATACTGATGCTGTTGTCACGGTAGTAAGATTCAGCCTGTATCTCTACTGCCATCATGTGGTATCTTATGGAGTCGTCGCTCCTTTTATGGACAAAATACAAATACTTTGCATAGTGATTGTAGAGCATCTGAGCCCCTTTAGGATCTAGAGCAGAAACACTTTGTAGCAGCTTCTTGTATATCTGGTCAGCCTCAGCTTGGTTGTGGTTTGATTTTGCACAAATGTTTGCAAGGGATAATTTTTCTTTAAGTGAAGTATCAGGGTAAAGAGAAATCACTTGTTTGTAGAGAGTGATCGCTCTGTTGATCGTGCTGTTCATCGGGGGACTGCCGCTTTGGGAGAAGATCCTGACTGAGTAGCAGATCGCAGCACGCTTCTTCAGGTAACGATTCTCTGGGTGTCCTTTCATTGCCCCATCTACCAAGTTAATAGCCTCATCCTTAGATATGTAGTCTCTGTAAACCCTCAGTAATGGTTCGATACCACTGTAGCTGCTAACCGGGTTTCTCAAAACCTTTGTGGCCAGCTCACGGGCTTCATCTTCAACTCTCTGACCGTTCTTGGCACAAGCTTGAAGGTACAGAGCAGCGAGGTACAGGTTCTCTGGGTCCTGTTGCGTAGCAATTTTCATTTTCTCCAAGATGTCATCCCCCAGGTTCATGCGCATATCCTCGGTATCTACTAGCGCCAACACATGGCTGGTCTTACACTCCACCATATCCGGCTGCATCTTGGTGGCTCTCTGGAAGCATTCTTCAGCCCGTAGCCTGTCGCCTGGGCCAAACTTCATCAGAGTCCAGCCTTTTTCAGCGTAGATCTCTGGGTGGAGCTCATCCTGTGATGGAGATGGATATTTGTTCATTAGCTCGTCAACCTTTGACAAACAAGCCTGGCTCTCAGCTCGTTCTCCCTGGTGGTAGTGCAGCCAAGCCTTGTTTCCATAGTTCACCACCAACCAGGGGCCCTCGTCTGAGTTTCTCATCTGACAGAAAGCCTCTGCAGCCCTGCTGAAGAAACTCCAGGCCTGTTCGATGCACCCCAGCTTGTAATGGATGAACCCTTGCAGGTTGTAAATGTGACCCAACCAACTACGTCCCCCCTCAGTCCCAATGTCTTCCAGAGTGTCCCTGAGAATGTAAAGTTTGTGCTTTTCAGGCTCGATGTCCCAGGTGAAGTGGCACTGCAGGGCCTCCAGTCTGGCCTTCAGTGTTGTTTCACTCTGAGCAGAACTGGTGGAGAACAAAAGGAGGAATATTATTTATTTCATTCATTCATGGAAGAAAAAACTGAAGGAATTAATGCATGAGATTAGAAAATATCAGAACAGAGAGATATAAGATGAGCGAAAGACATGAAAGAGGAAAAATTGAAGAGGAGAAAAAAGTATTAATGACTGAAGGAGGAAGATAAAACATTCAGAGATTTAATAATATTAGAAATGAATAAGGAAACAAAGAAGGAATGGAATATAAGTATGGGAATTGATTCAGAAATGTAATACAAGGGTAAAAAATAGGACAGAATAAACAAGAGATTCAGTATCAACACATGAATGAGAGGGAAGAAAATAAGGAATGAATGAAAGAGGGGTTTACAGAATAAGAGATAAAAAAAGGAAGATATGGTGGAAGTAGAAAGGAAGGACGTGGAGAAAGTAAAATTTGTGAAATAAGATGAATAAAAGGAAAAAGAAAGAAAGAAAGAAAGAAAGAAAGAAAGAAAGAAAGAAAGAAAGAAAGAAAGAAAGAAAACAACAAAATGTAATATCAATGATGTCACTGAGTACAGGTACCTCATCTTCCAGCTGTTGTCAGTAGTTTTCTGAATGTATAAACCTCTATGCTCAGCTCTTTATATCTGCTGCTGTTTTGGGCGTAGCCCCATAAAATCATTAATGTTCAACTTTTATGGAGTTGTAAACAATGTTGAGTCCTGGGTTTAGACTTTCGTTTCCTACTAAAGATGCCCTGAAACGGCTCCTGTCATGTCATATGTAAAAACACGAAGCTGGGGAGGAATTTGTTGACACCATGATGAGTCATAAAGCTGTTGAAATTATTATTATTATTCATCTTTATTGCAGACACAATCAGCGGTCCATATCAACAACAACAAACATGATAAAACAGACACAGAGAGAGAGAATCAATTATCAACTCTACACATAATTCATAAGCAGGCTATCCCACCAGTGTTTTCTAAGCCTGGATGATAGCAGCTCCTATTAGGGCTAGTCAAAGCCCCAATAATGCTGTTCCCCGAGTCATCCAGGCGGCACATAAAACGATACATTACATTGTTTTGCATGAAGAGAAAATACATGTAAAAATGTAAAAAAAATAAATAAATAAATAAATAAATACTTGAATAACCTTTTGAGATGAATTTGGCAAATATTAAAATGTAAATGAACAATTAAAGCTGGAAAATAACATTTCACTAGAAACAATCAGGGAAACGCCTGTCAGAGCTCAACAGATCTGAGATCAGATAACTGGATTTCTGGCATCTGTCAATGACCAATGAATCCAAAGTCCATTATTTAATCTTTGAATGTGCGAATCTGAGTTTTCAGCAGATGCCAAAACGCTGAAGTCCAAGTGCAGTCCTGACTCATGCTACACGTTGTAATCAAATGAGTCGAGGTGCAAGTCTCTTTCAATTTCGTCAAATAGAAACTTTTTGGACTCAGGTTTAGATGTGAAAACTCCTCATTCAACCGGCTTAAACCAAGAACTCCTGGTGATGACAGACCATCAGTTTCTCCATCACAGTAAGGTAAAGGTAAAGGTACTTTATTGGTCACATATACAGCTAGTACAGTGAAATTCTTTCTCTGCATTTAACCCATCCCTGAGGAGCAGTGGGCAGCCGCGGTGCAGCGCCCGGGGACCAACTCCAGATTATGAGCCAGGGGCACTGACTGGAGGATCAGGCTAGCCGACATGTTTTTAGTGGTGGGGGAAACCGGAGCACCCGGAGGAAACCCACGCAGACACGGGGAGAACATGCAAACTCCACACAGAAAGGACCTGGGCGGCCCGGGATTCGAACCCAGGACCTTCTTGCTGTGAGGCAACAGTGCTAACCACTGTGCCACCATGCCGCCCAGTACAGTAACTGAGTACTTGTACTTTACACCACTGCTGGCCAGTCAGCCACATACAGTAACTGGCCAATTGGACACACAACTAGCCGTCCATATTAGGCTTCAGCCGACCGGGACAGTATTCCAGATGGCCAGTCCACTCCTGCTTAGTTTTTTATCTGAGTGCGTCACTTTTTTGTGTTCCCTGATGCATTTTTGTTGTGTTTGTATTTAAAACATGTGTTGTCAAATTGATGAGATTTTCTTCTGAATTTGTAGAAAAGTATGAATTTCCTTAAATTACTGTACGTTGAGCCTCTAGGCCAGTGATCATCAACTGGCGGCCCGCGGGCCGAATCCGGCCCGCCGAACCTTCCAATGCGGCCCGCGACTAAGTTCTAATAGTTAAAAAGTAGCTATTATTTCTCGGTCTCTGTTTGTGTGTGCCTGTAAGTCAATGCGCTGGGACACGGACACGCTCAAAGTGTGCGCCTGTAAGTCAATGTGCTGGGATAAGGAAACGCCGCGGTAACCAAAGCCCCGTGCATGAAAGTTTAGGGAGCTGGCTGGACTGCAGGGTTTCCCAGCCTGCAGAGGCGAGCTGCCGCCACCTTGGTTAAACCGGGTGTGCACGGGCGGGCCATGTAGCGTCTTTTGCGCACTCAAACCCATTCAGTGTAGATGCGTGTCATGCACGTTCACAACCCAAAAACGATGCGGTAGCAGCGCGTGTTTGATGCCACTCGGTTGTTGTTTTTTTGTGCACGTCCGTGGCGCACAGCTGCACGGACCTGCTTCTCCCTCCGGTGTTCAATTCAATTCAAAAAACTTTATTTATCCCCGAGGGGCAATTGTCCCGGTTCCCCCTCGGCCTGTGTCTCTCCTACTGTTTCCCACTGAGCTCTGACTGTGTGTGGAAAAACGTCGTCTCCGAGATGTAGAATGTGTATTATAGAAGAGAAACACTACTGACTACTCAGGACTACTGACTTGTATCATCAGAACAGATTGTCAGCCTCCTTTCATATTTAGGCTGAAAATCACAGGGCAAGTCAGCAGTGTAAAGCTCCAGCATGTGGGAGGATCTGAAAGTCCAGCTGTCAAGATTTTTCATTTTATATCATACCAAACACCAAAGATATGTATCAATAAATATGAGTTTACAGGTAAAATAGAATATAAACAAATACATTATTAGGCAAAAGGGTGAATTTAATTTCAATCTCGGCCTATTTGAATGTCCGGCCCCCAAGGTGTCTGTTGAGAAAGATTCTGGCCCTTTGACAAATATAGTTGATGACCCCTGCTCTAGGCCACCGTAGTTTCACCTCCATGCATGAAAACCAGTCCGTACATGAAATGTGGCAAAATCTCAAAAAAAAAATCTCTTGCGGCCCTGCTCTTTTTTTTTTTTTTTTACCCCCTTTACCCCACCTCACACAGATCCTTCTCCAAATATCATAACATGCTTGATATTTCAGATAAATACATAAAAATAGAAAATAATAATTTTTAAAAAATGGTTAAATCATAGATCGAGCTACATCGAGTGCCTCCTTGAGCTTTGAGCACACACTGGCCTGCTCCATTCATCTTGGCAACTGAGAGCTCCAGAGATAACATCTCTATTAAAGAGTAAATCCATTGCTGCATGGCAAGTAAGTGTGTTGGTTGCCACCTAACTGCCAACATCTTTTTAGCTACTGTACATGAAGATAGTAGTGTTGTGACGTTCACGAATGAACCGATTCTATTGAACGGCTCGTTAACATGAACGATGGGAACCGACTCGCAGCTGGGAACTGTTCTTTTTTTTCTTTTTTCTTTTTTACATCTCTGTGTGTTCATAGCAGTCAATTGATAGCTTTCAGTGACGTCACTTCCCAGGGACCTGGCGGTCAAAAGCAACATTCCAAAGTGGCCCCGCAATGGACTTTCTATGGACAAACAACCGAGTAATGACTTAAATCATCTGCCAGCAGCCGAGAAAGAAAGATATAAAAACAGCTTTGAAGTTTTGGGCACTTGTGACCCATATTCAACACCAGCTGCTGTATACCAGCTGTTTAAAATGACCAGTTCCCTGCCGAAGCTCGAGTTGGGCGATGTTTACATTTACCTGGTGGAGAATCCATCATCCTCCACCGCTTGCAAACAATATTTCCGGTGTTATGGCTCAACTGGTGTCTGATTAAAAGCCCCATTTTGTAGTTTTTTGATCTTAAAATAATGTTTCTGAACTCGTTGAAGTGGTAGAAATGTACCTGTAACTTTCCTGTGTGGGAACACCGTCCTGGTACCGCAGCTCCACTGAGCTCCACAGTCTGAGCTCCAGCCCACTGAGCCCAGGCTCCCTGCTCCTCTCACCCACAAACCAGAGCCCTTAGCTGGGCTGCACGGTGACCAGCTGCCCCCCCTTTACCCCCCGGAGCTTTGCTACGCACCGCTACCGACGGCAACGATGACGGCGGTCCGATAGCAGCGGGACCGGCGGCGGCGGCGGCGGCGGTAACCCGGCGGGACCGCCCGCCACCGGACACGGCAACAGCACCGCCCGCGGCGGCAGCGACACGGTAACGGGGGTCGGGACCGACCGCGGCGCGGCGAGGACGATGTTGTTATTGTATTTTCAGAGTGTTTTCCATTAGTTCGTAACTTTAACATGACAGGCTTTGTCATAGTGTGCAGTGTTGTGCAGAGTGAGAGTAGTGTGGCGCTGACTGACTGTAGGTTGCCTGAACAGGTTCACTCACAGAAGCATATTCGCTGCAGTAACATGTGAACTGCGGCTTGATTTGTGAATTTGTGACAAATCTGCGGACGGAAGTGCAGCACAGCTGTTGTTCTGTACGGTAACCAGTTAAATCAGACACCAGTTGGGCCATAACACCGGTATTTTTGAAGCAGCAGGGAGCAGTGTGTGTTTTTCTGCCTTGTCCTAACCAGCGGACAGCGGGGAAGTGGATTGTTTTGACCGCCAGGGGGGCGTTCCATACGGGCCGTGACGTCACATGAAAGCTATCAATTGAAGCTGCTCCACCGGCCACGTGAGTGGCGTGCACCCGCGCGGGCGTTGTTGTTTTGCACAGCTGGTCTATTTTATTTCCTCAATGCGCCGCTATGCAGCCCTCCAACAGGTAAAAACTACATAGAACAGCGGTCTTTATATTTACAATGAATCCATTTCAGACGTTAAAATCTAGTCCACACATATCAAATGAGGTTATAATCAATATTTCAGAATAATTCAAACTCAGATATTAGTGGGATATCTAATTTTATATTATTTTGTTCCAAATCTCACCCCATTATTTCCAAGATAAAATGAGTAACCACCAGGCTTGCTTCTTAAAACTTAATAAATATAAAAATCAGCCAAATGAGCCAGTTTTTTGAACGGCTCTTTGAAAGGAACGGCTCACCAAGATCCGGCTCCCCTCAAAGAGCCATAAATCCCATCTCTAGAAGATAGCCACAGCAACCTTTGCATATGGTTAAAGTTTTGCCCGGAATCATCAATTAACAGCATACATTTTGGAGAGAGGTCGATCTCCAAGCCAAGTGCATCAGAGAGACGTTCTACTATTTGCTGCCAGAACTTTTGAGCAGATGGACATGCGGCCCTGCTCTTAACGCAACAGGAAGGCAGCCATTTTGAAATAATGTGGCAATATTTGAGCACCATTTTTGCCACTAACAGGCCGGTGATGTTGCTGCAATACCAGAGTTCAAATATGAAACATGCCTTCACTAGGGGGAAGCCTTCACTAGGGGGCAGCACAGTCCATAATTCAACTTGAGCAGAAAACCAGACCAACTGAGTTACACAATGCACAACACTTTCGATTATTAGACTACACCAGAGGGACTTTGTTAGTCCAAGAGCTTCACCACAAACATCAACAACATTTGACATTTAATAAATCATCTTCAAAACCCGGAATCCTTAAATTGTATTAATTTCTAAAGCTGTAATATAAGAAATAAAAAATAGAGAGGGGGAGAAATTATCAGTAGGTACGGTGACATGATCACCAAAGCTTTACTGTTCTTTTCTCCACTGACCACACACAGATCTGTGTAACACGCTACCTTATGGAGACAGGGACAGGTGGGGTTTTTGTCTCTTAACTGTGAATGGAGAAGATATTTTACTGCAGTTAGTGTGTCCTGTGATTTGATGCACTGATAAAACATGAAGCAAAATTATCAGATGTTGCACAGGTTTGTTGTATGAGGAAGTGTTGGCTTTAAAAGCTAACCCAGGTTTATTATGAACTGTGCACCAACAACTGTGACGACCATATTGAAACTGATGTGTTTATTATTCTACTGCACTGGAAAGTAAATTGTCTTTTTAAGAGTCTAAAACATCCTCAGACAATCATAAAACGTTGCACACTTTATCTTTTAAAGTCTGATATTCACATTAGCTTAATGATAAGTTACTTTACAGTAAAATCAAATTTAGCTCTTCAGCAGGTCGGTTGTGTGTCAGGCCTGTCCTCTCAATGTGTCATCTGTTTTTCTTTTATCTGTGTTGAGACACATCTCATATTTGTTTCAAATGAAAAAACAGTGGGTAGGTGTGTTTTATTATTGTTTTATTATTATTGAACTACCTGCTCACTGCAGTCAGTTCATAAGCTCTTGATTTGATATTTGCTCACACAAAACATTACAATATTATTTAAGCTCAATGGACAGCAGAGGTTTAAACAACATTAAATGTAGAATAGAATTGTAAACATAAATCCTTTGCAGGAAATGATTGTGTCACATCAACTCCAAAAGAATAGAATAAAAAATAAAGATACAATAATTAGGAGAGTAAAATAACTTAGGCTAGCTATAATATTAAGGATACAGTAACAAAACCTGTTATAGAGTTTAATACAATTACAAACATATTAGTTTGAAGACTTATTCATATTAAAACATAATTATTAATTGCTCACAGAAAGATTTGGTTTAGTCACATCATTGATTGTGTTCAAAAGGTAATAATCACTTCAAGATCATTTTTATTCTTTCAATGTTTTTCTCTTTCTCTAAATTGAAGGTCTTCAGATTGATGTTAAAACCTTTGGAGGCCGACTGGTGATTTGTGAAACTGAGCTATAACATGTTCCTCTTCATTATCGGCTCTTAGAGTTGCAAAGTTGCAAGAAAATCCTCAATTTGTCTACTTGTTCGGTCTATCCCTCTTTCTTCAATCCTCCGCAGAATACTGATGCTGTTGCCACGAAAGTAAGATTCAGCCTGTATCTTTGCTGCCTTCATGTGGTATCTTATGGAGTCGTCGCTCCTATTATGGATGAAATACAAATGCTTTGCGTAGTGATTGTAGAGCATCTGAGCCCGTTTAGGATCTAGATCAGAAACGCTTTGTAGCAGCTCCTCATATATCTGGTCAGCCTCAGCTTGGTTGTGGTTTGATCTTGCACAAATGTTTGCAAGGAATATTTTTTTTTTAAGTGAAGAATCAGGGTAAAGAGAAATCACTTCCCTTTGGAGAGTGATCGCTCTGTCGATCATGTTGTTCATCGGGGGACCGTTACTGTTGGATAAGATCCTGACTGAGTAGCAGACTGCAGCACACCTCTTCAGGTAACGATTCTCTGGGTGTCCTATCATTGCCCCCTCTACCAAATTAATAGCCTCATCCTTTGATATGTAGTTGCTGTAGACCCTCAGTAATGGTCCGATACCACTGTAGTTGCCAACTGGGTTTCTCAAAACCTTTGTGGCCAGCTCACGGGCTTCATCTTTAACTCTTCGACCCTTCTTGGCACAAGCTTCAAGGTACAGAGCAGCGAGGTACAGGTTCTCTGGGTCCTGTTGCTTGGCCATTTCCATTTTCTCCAAGATGTCATCCCCCAGGTTTATGCGCCTATCTAAGGGATTTACTAGTGCCATCAGGTGGCTGGTCTGCCACTCCACCATGTCCGGCTGCATCCTGGTGGCTCTCTGGAGGTAGTCTGCAGCCAGCAGCCTGTTGTCTGAGCCAAACTTCATCAGAGTCCAGCCTTTTTCAGCGTAGATCTCTGGGTGGAGCTCATCCTGTGATGGAGATGGATACTTGTTCATTAGCTCGTCAACCTTTGACAAACAAGCCTGGCTCTCAGCTCGTTCTCCCTGGTGGTAGTGCAGCCAAGCCTTGTTTCCATAGTTCACCACCAACCAGGGGCCCTCGTCTGATTTTCTCATCTGACAGAAAGCCTCTGCAGCCCTGCTGAAGAAACTCCAGGCCTGTTCGATGCACCCCAGCTTGTAATGGGTGAACCCTTGCAGGTTGTAAATGTGACCCAACCAACTATGTCCCCCCTCAGTCCCAATGTCTTCCAGAGTGTCCCTGAGCCTGCAAAGTTTGTGCCTTTTAGGCTCCAGGCCCCAGGTGAAGTGGCACTGCAGGGCCTCCAGTCTGTCCTTCAGTGTTGTTTCACTCTGAGCAGAACTGGTGGAGAACAAAAGGAGGAATATTCAATTTCATTCATTCATGGGGGAATGAAGTAAGAAATTCATGCATGAGAGGAGAAAATATCAGAACAGAGAAGTATAACAGTAAAGAAGAGTGGAAGACATGGAAGATGAAAACCTGAAGAGGAGAACAAAGTATTAGGAGGAAAATAAAACATGTAATGATTTAATAATATTAGAAATGAATAAGGAAACAAAGAAGGAATGGAATATAAGTATGGCAATTGATTAATAAATGTAATACAAGGGTAAAAATAGTACAGATAGAAGAAACAAGAGATTCAGTATCAACAAATGACTGAGAGTGAAGGAAATAAGGAATGAATGAAATAGGGGTTTACGGAATAAGAGAAAAAAAGGGAAGATATGGTAGATGTTGAAATCAAGGACGTGAAGAGAGTAAAATGAGTGAAATGAGAGGAAAAATGGAAGGAAAGAAAGAAAGAAAATGTAATATCAATGATGTCACTGAGTACAGGTACGAAAAAGCAGCAACTAACCTCATCTTCCAGCTGTTGTCAGTAGTTTTCTGAATGTAACCGTGTATGATCATCTATTTATATCTGTAGCTTTTTTGGGCGGAGTTGTCAACAATGGTATGTTGAGTCCTGGGTTTAGACTTTCGTTTCCCACTAAAGACGACCTGAAATGACTCCCATAATATGTCTGACAAAAACACGCAGTCATTGTGTTGTATGTATGTTGAGTAAAGGCCTACTACCTGTCAGGTATGCTGCTGAGCTTCAGATGTGCCGCACCGCGTCAGGTAGGCTATGCTGCGAGTGCCAGGAATGCAGCAGGACCAGTTTGTACAGCGTCCTCTCGCACAGGCTGCGATTATTCTGTATTCCTTGCTAATTCCAGGCCAATATCTAAACTACCTTTCCTCTCCAAAGTCCTCGAGAAGATAGTTCATAGTCAACTAACTGCCTTTCTGGAGGAGCATAATATTCTCAAGGCTTTCCAATCTGGTTTTAAAACCCTGCACAGCACTGAATCAGCACTTTTAAGAGTTTTTAATGATATTCTTTTAGCCACTGACTCAGGTGACTGTCTTATCCTTGTGCTCTTGGATTTAACTGCTGCATTTGATACTGTAAATCATGAAATCCTGGTCTCTCGTTTGGAGCAGTTTGTTGGCATCCGGGGCAAAGCATTGGATTGGTTTAGGTCGTACCTGCCAGATCGAACTTTTTGTGTATGTATTGGTGACTCTGTATCCTCTTCTGTTCCTCTCTCATGTGGGGTCCCACAGGGTAAATGGTAAATGGTCTGTATTTATATAGCGCTTTTCCATCTCAACGATACCCAAAGCGCTTTACAGTACATTCACCCATTCACACACTGACGGCGGAAGCTACCATGCAAGGCGCAAACCACGACCCATCAGGAGCAAGGTGGGTAAGGTGTCTTGCCCAAGGACACTACGGCAGCAACCGGGACAGAGCGGGATTCGAACCGCCAACCCTCTGATCATTGGACGAGCCGCTCTACCACCTGAGCCACTGCCGCCCCAAGAGCCCCAAAAGTTCAAACCGCCCGCTCCCGTGAGATTTGGGTTGGGTCCCGCGGGACCCGGCGGGACCCAATCCCAATGCAGCCCTCTACCACAGGGCTCAGTCCTTGGCCCTCTCCCTTTCTCTCTTTACTTGCTTCCCCTTGGCTCCATACTTAGGAAACATGGTATTTCTTTCCATTTTTATGCAGATGACAGTCAGATGTATGTGCCCCTTAAAAAGACAGATACATACTCGGCCAGTGGTTTACTGAAGTGTCTCGAGGACATAAAGGTATGGATGGCTCTGAACTTCTTAAATTGTAATGAAAATAAAACTGAAGTTATGGTGTTTGGTAGTACCGCCGGGACCCCACCCCCCCTGCAGATCTTGGTTCCTTGGCCCAGTACATTAAACCCACTCACAAACCTAGGGGTTAAAATTGACTCTGATCTAAAATTTGACAGCCAGATCAGGGCAGTTGTTAAATCAAGTTTCTTTCATTTAAGGCAGCTGGCCAAAATAAAGCCTACACAACAGCACTTTGAGACAGTAATTCATGCATTTGTTACTACCCGGCTGAATTACTGTAACACACTGTACGTGGGGGTTAGTGGGTCATCCATCGCCCGCCTCCAGATGATTCAAAATGCCGCTGCACGTCTTTTAACTGGCACACGTAAACACGACCACATTTCCCCCATTTTAGTCTCACTTCACTGGCTGCCCATACATTTTAGGATTCTTTTTTTTTGCCCCGTCCTACCTCTCCGAGCTTCTTCATCCATATACACCCACCCGCACTCTCAGGTCTGCTTATCAGCTGTTCCTGACTGTGCCAAAAACTAAGCTGAAGCTCTGGGGGGACCGTGCATTTGCTGCTTCCAAAACTATGGAACGATCTCCCTCAAAACATTAAGCTGGCCTCGTCTCTGCCGGTTTTTAAATCTCTTCTTAAAACCCACCTCTTCTCCTTGGCCTTTGTTCCCTATACGTTGGCTGGATTAGACTTGATTTGATTAGTTTTTTATCTGATTTTATTGTTCCTTTTATTGCACGGCTATTATTTTACCCATGTTATATGCCTGTTAGATTATTTTATCTTTTTTTTTATATGTGTAATTTTTGATGCTGTGTCTTTGTCTCTGGTACTTTTATTTATTATCCTGTGGTCCTCTGTGGATGTTTTCAAGTGCTCAACAAATAAAGTTGGATTGGATTGGATTCTGTAATTATGCGTCATGCAAACAAGGTGGGGTGGGGCTGCCGGTGAAAAGACAAGGCAACAACGCCACACTGTTAGGTATTGTATGTTGGTATCAGGCTTGGCTGAATGTAGCACTACGTTGGCTGTGGATCAATCAGTATTTTTACTGTTTCTTATTTATTGTATTGTTTTTGTATGAATGTCTCTCACTTTGAGCCAAATTTACCTGCGTGTACAAATAAAGCAATCTAATCTAATCTAATCTAATCTAATCTAATCTAATTCCGGTTTAAAAAAGAGGAGCGTCGTTACTTAGGTGTGCCACATCATGTCAGGTATGCTGCGAGCGTCAGGTATCCAGCAGGACCAGTGGTACAGCAGTTTGATGTCAATGTTCACATCAGTCTTATTTGTCAATGCTTTGCTATGTTGTCATGATAATTAATATGCTGAGAAATAAGCTTGTAGCCTAAGCAACAACAACTCCTACAGGAAATAAACCAAATGGTTATGGTTGGTTATAGCCTAGTAACTGATAATAAATGTGTTAATAAGATCTTTAAACACACAAAGATGTTGAAAATGTGTTTTTCTTCTTCTTCTTCACAACTGTTTCTGGGGGGCACAGCTGTCCCTTTGTTCTTTAAGAGGGGGCTCACTCTCTCACACTTTGAAAACCCCTGACCTAGAGGCTTAAAAACGGATACAGAGTGATCAATAATCAATATACTCTCTGTGACCTGATTCTTGAAGTGCTACATCAAAGTAAACTGGATTTGCTGGAAAAACAGAAGCGACAGAAAAGTAAATCCCTCTGATTAATGTGTGTTTATGAGTCTGATGTCAAATTCAGCTGCAAACAAACAACATTGTACTGCACTGTAGATGTGAGCTGCAGCTTTACACATTTAGACAGTTCAAAAATGACATTTCCAGCCGTTGAGCGAGAGCAACAGAAACATCCTCAGACTGAGAGGTGGGAGGGGCATCAACTGTAGGCTACTGAGAAGAATCACAACATTAAAACACATAAAACATTTTCAGAGTCTCTAAGTTCAACAGAAGCAGAAGAAATAAAGGAGAAAACGTGAGATTTATCGTATAAACAGAACAAATTAAGCTGTGGCAGTGGTTTTAGGCAGTCGTATCGTCCCACAATGCAATGCACAAAGGAAGGGAACACTCAGTTGCAGAAAATGAGATGCCAATTGAAAAGAAAAATACAGTAGGCTAAATGGTAAAAAAAAAATAGTGGTGAGAAATCTCTAGAGACACAGATCGTCTGAATTAAAACAGTGGCAGTGGAACTGATAGTACAAAGGTTTGTTTGTTTTAAAATACTACTACTACCAGTATAAAAAAAATCCACTGTTTTAGCTCATTGTGAGACTTTGTTGCTAGGCGACATCTAGTGGTCATGGTGATTATTACAGGAGTGAAACGTTAAGACAAAGAGGCCATGTGTTTTTCTAATTATTCACAACCACGTTATTATCGAAACCATGACAATGAAGGTTATCTAATGTTGAGGAAGAACAATACTAATAGCCTAAAACTTTTCCTAAAGCCAACTATCTATGTCCATTGTTATAGCAACCATGACAACCAAAAGTCTAGGAGATGTTGCTGCTCAAGAGTTTGTCAAAATAAAAAAATAAAAAACCTTGTTGTAGATGTTTTTATTGTCAAACAACTGAAAAAAAGGAGAGAACAATCTTTTCTTTTCTTTTTTTAAAACAGTCAACTGCTCTAAAAAAAACCAAACTGGTGTGTTTATCCCTCTGAGGACTTTTAATTTGAAAAGTCACACAGGAAACATATTCGCTCAGCTACGCTATGCTAATTTGCAAGTGCTAAGTTAATTTGCGAACACAAAGCTAACCAGTAAGCGCTAGCTAGGCTAGTTAGCAGGATGTTTTGTAACTAATATTTTTTGCTTCTTTTACACTAAATTTCACTTTCTTCATCGTGAAAAAATAAAAAATTCCTTGCCTAAAATGGCGGCCATCTTGAACTTCCAAGTTACTAACAGTCTACTAGTTGTTCAGAGTGAAAACCACGGAGGATTTGTGCGTTACAGATTCATTAAAGTGTCACAACATGGACAGTATTTGTAAAAAAGAACCAGTTCTTCTGTCTCAGATTACATTATCATGACTTCACATTAGAATTAAACTCTTAACTTTCTAAAAACAATAATATTTTTACATCTTATTACAATCACAGTGTCAGTAGATCAGTGAATTACAGCAAAACCAGAGCGATGTGGTCTGAGGTGAGAGACGCAGCAGCAGGTGAAGTGAACGCGATGACGGACGACGGCGCTTCAGCTTCACCTTCATCTTCAGCCCTCGCTCTCAAGGGGGCGTGGCGACGACGGAAGACCAAAGTGCTTCTCATAGAATCAAATGCAATAACAAAACAAAAGGCATTTGACACATATATTAAAATCTAATATATCTATATATATAGTGAATTAGTTAATAAACAATATTTTAATATACATTTTCTACAGTAAAGACCTTTTCACACTGAGTCCCGATGTTCGGCACGAAAATTATACAAGTTCAAAGATTTGATCTATAATATATGTGCGTCATTTCAGCAAAAGGAGGGATAAAAATGGTTGTTTGGAGTTTATTTTTATGAGGAAAAAAGAGCTACCTGAGAAAATGTTTTCCCCCTTCCTGTTTCAACCTGACACCCAGGCTACCGTTACACAGACTGTAAATAAAGATGGACGCCGCCTCTGTGAAGCTCAGAGTGAGCTGTTCAACCGTCGCCATCTTGGCAGTGTCTGACAGGCTGTAAACATGTTGATTTCATTTTAACATGGGAGTCTATGAAAACTGACTCACTCTAGTGGACAGGAGAGGAACTGCAGCTTCATTTTCCAGCCCATGATATTGATGCCTGCTCACCCGCCTTAAAGGGCATTTCCAGTGGTAATTGATGTTTACCTCAGATATCAGGTCACCTATGATCACTCCATTTCATACCATATACTCCCAACTGCAGCATGTGGACGTTTATATTCGTTTTTGTTCAAGAATCTGTCGTTTTCTTCAATGTTCATTAATGGGCTCCGGACTAATTTGTTCTGTGGTCGAAAGTATTGTCTGATCTGGACTTACCGCGGCTTCTGCATTGTTCCTTTCCGGGTAGCGATGTGGAAGCCGCGGTACGTCTGAATTTTGATTTAATTTAATTGTAAAGAGAATTTTTAAAATGAAATTAATGAATGAATCATTAATGAACACTGAAAAAACAATAGATTCTTGAACAAAAACGAATATAAACATCCACACACTGCAGTTGGGAGTATTGATGGTATGAAATGAACTGATCATAAGAGACCTGATATCTGAGGTAAACATTGATTACCACTGGAAATGCCCTCAACACCTTTGAAATGAACTGGAGCACAGACAGCGAGTTGGGCCCGATCACCAAACACTAGTGTTGGACTTTAATGATGCTGAATTTTAAATATTTTGCACCAGATGTGTGTATAATACTGACTGTTGATTGGTTTGTTAGGGACTGAGTGTGAAAAGGCCTTAAGGCACGAGAAAAAAACACCAGCAACATTCAGAGGAAGTAACAGCACGCTGTCAGTCAGTCACAGTTCTGTCATGTTACACAAGAAGAAACAAATAAAATACAAAAGTCATTTTCACAGTGCGACACCGTTGGCATTAGGTTGTTGTTGTATCTGACGACTTAGTAGAAAAAAAAGGCAGAAAAATAAAAAGTGCAGCCAGCCCAGAGCACCGGAGTTTCCACTCGACTGTAAGGGGGGGGGGAACAAAACGTCTCAGGAAGGGTCAAAGGTCAGATGGGTAGCTCCCACACCACAAAGAGGTGTCTGGACTTAACAAAGTGACGGAATAAAAACAAAAGATCTTCATATATTCAGAAGTTTAGAGTTTTAAGAGTGGGCAGACAAACTGCTCCTGCCTGATGACCGGTCAGTCCATTCTGAGGGAGTGCCGATCTCGATGGGGTCGATCTGAGGAAAGACCACGTAACACAACCTCTGGCCCACGTACGTCGCCCGCTCTGCAGGAAGACACAAGTCACAAGTTGTTTATCAGCCACGGTGGACAATCCCAGGATCCTTGATGGTCCAAAAAGGAACCAAATTCTCTAAAGTGAAGGTTTTATCATTTAAAATTAGTAATAATTGTTGGTATAGGACGTTCAGGCATAGATAGATTGTGAGACAACCAAACCCCAAACCCTTTGTGGCCGTCATGCATCGGGAAGGTCGAACCAAAATCAGAAGGTTTGGTCACATGTGTCACAAAGCATCGGTCCTTATACCTACTAACCTTAACATTCACTCTCTAAAACTAAAAGGTTTTAAGGTCCCTGTTGTACCTTTTGCTGTTGAACTGAGTCAAAACCCAGTACTTACAATATAACAGGGACCGGGACTCTGTCAGTGTTGTTTGTTAGCCTGGCTAACACCAGACCTCATCTCAATGTAGATTGAGATTTGGTCCACCCGTTCATTTTTTCTACTTAAAACACTTTCTAATGCTGCATCGAGCAACATTTATCGTTTTTTTCCTCATGTTGGTTTCCTTCCGCCATGTTGGATCGACAAGCTATCAACAAAGTTGATTTGGTGGTTTCCAGGCTGACTTGCAGAGTGAATAAATTTGTGCACAAGGCAGAATGGGTAAACCCAGGCTACTTGTTTGTTGTCATTACAGCTACACTATGAATCTTGGGATTGGTTGGGCCCAGGGAAGAAGGTCACATTAAAAGGAGCCTTCAAAAAGCAACAGCCTAGCCACTCCCTCATGACAAAATCAGTCATCTAATGCCTGTCAAAAGCCTCTAAAGGATTCGTTCAATAATCCAAACATGGGTCGAGAGTCTTAAAAAGTAGGATTTGGTCAGTGTTGCAGAAACCCTGAAACCCATAAAGCACTATTGTCAACTCACCGATGAAGTTGTAGATGCACTTTGGTTTTTCTTTCCAATGGACACCCAAGAAGTAGACGGGCACACCAGTCAGCATGATGACCAGGCCGACGCCACAGACCACCGGCTCAGAGTACAGACTGAAGCCGAGCAGCAGAGCCCAGAACATCAGGTAACACACAGGAACCAGCAGGTTCACCTGAAGACCACATGGAACCAAACGGTTACCATAACTCGGACTAATAACGTACTCAAGATGGATTTGAGGATGTGTGTCTTGGCGGTACCTTGATGGGTCGGTACAGGTTGGGTTTCTTCCAGCGGTAGTACAGCAGGCCTGCGATGGTGACGCCGTACGACAGGTAGTTGATGAAGGACACGTAGTTGATCAGGTTGTGTGTTTCCCCGATGCAGAGTATAACAATCGTGGCAGTGCACTGCAAAAGACAGCAAGGCCTCCAGTCAGAGTCAAAGTACTACTGCTGCAAACGGTGACACGCAACATAATCATTCAAACGGTCCTAAGAGGTTCTGAGCCTCTTTTCTGATTGGCTGACTGTTTTCGGACAGAGCCAATAAAAAAAGTGCAGAAAACTCAGAATACCCAAATCCTGCAAGTTTTCATCTGATCTTGATTGGCGTACTTGACTCTCTGTCCATATCTTATTCATACTATATGTTTATATTTCTGTCTGAGATGAACTAACAAACATTAAAGCAGGCAACAAACTGGAATATGCACCATCGGAGAAGACAACGAGATGAGCCTGTACTTACGCAGACCAGGAGAGCAGGGATGGGCGTGCAGTTCTTGTAGTGGATCATGGCGAGCAGGCTGGGCAGGTGGCCTTCTCTGGCCCCTGAGAAACACAACCTGTGGGCAGAGGCACCAGGCAGAGAGTCAGCGACCATGTTGGAGCAGAATCACCAACAACCAGAGCGTGAAGAGGCAGATCGACAGAGCAGAACTCACCTGGAGGAGGTGAACAGGTAACCGTTGATCCCTCCAAAGGTGGACAGAGCCACGGAGATGGGCATGATGACGGAGAACATTCCCAGGAGCTTCTCCCCGAACGTCTGAGTAGCATAATGACAGGAACAATCAATGAAGTGCTTCTACACATGAGAACCAGAACATCTGTGAGGTTGGTTCAACAGGAGAAGACGTACGGTGGGTCAATTGGCCATCTTTAAAAACTACAACCAGGAACTTTGATGCAGCTATGTCGGCATTTAGTTAGAAGGTTCAACATGACACAGAGAGTGTGAGTTATCCAATAAATAATAAATAAATATCATACATGGCAGGAAATATTATTATAGATATAGATATCCTGAAACCTAAGACTGAGATTGGCCAATCAATTTCAAAATCTAAAAGCTATCAAAGACGTTTCATCACTCAGAAACTCGCTGTAGGACAAGAACCTCTACTGGTGTTGGACTAGATGAATTCCACTGAAGCCCTAACATCTGCTACCACCTCTGACCTTTGACCTCTGGTTTGGCTGCCTGTTATGTTCCTGACTGTTGGACACGAGCTCATGGTTGAGACACATTATTACTCACTACAGCCACAGCATTGGACGACAGCAGCTCCTCGGGCGACATGGAGGAGAAGTAGGCGATGTTGGTGAGCGTGTACACAAAGGTCACCAATGGAATGGAAATGTAGATGGCACGAGGTAGATTCCTGACCGAGGCCACACACACACACAAACACACACAAACACACACATGCACAGATGAAACAAAATAAAAAAAATCAAACAAACATGAAAGTTGATCAAAAGGCACCACAAATGAAAAAGAGGGGAGTCAAACAGCAAATATTTGTGGCTTTAATGATCTCTCAGCTTCTCTCTGGAGCTTTAGTAACAACAGGTTGGTGCCAGCCAATCAGAAGAGAGGAGGCTCTGAGCCTCTCTTCTAAATGGCTGACTGTTTTTGCAATTATCCAATAAAATTAGAGCAGATTTCAGAATAAAACACTCAGAAAAACCAAATTCCGCAAGTTGTTGGATGGTGGGTCCAGGTAGAGGCGGGTGGGGCTTTGGTGTGACATAAGAAAGTCAAAGGAAGTTGTGACGGTTGGTTTTAAGACTCAGTTTCTGAAGTCTACAGTTTTAATACAAACATCTACCTTTATACTGTATGGGAGTTTTAAAAAGACAGCTTGGATTTTCACCAACATCCACAGACACTGAGAGAGTGTTATGTTTCCTGCTGCAAGAAGAGATGATGATGCTTTGCAGGGAGTAAAATGGAAATAATGAACACTGATAATGTGACAAATCAAATCTAACCCAAATCAAAAGTGAAATGAACCTGAAAAAGGTTGAAATGCTCGAAACGTGGGGACGAGCAGGAAAAATAAATGGGTAAAGATGGAAGCTGAGCATTTGCCACATTGCATCATTATGAAATATTCACCGTCTGGGTTCGACCACTTCCTCCGTGACGTAGTTGAGGAAGTTCCAGCCACTGAAGGCGAAGGACGCCTGCAGGAAGGCCAGAGCGATCTGCCCGACCGACGGTGTCCTTTCCATTGAAAAGGCCACCTGAGGGGTCAGAGCCTCGTAGTTCCCTGGGAGAGATAAATAACACGTTTGATTCATGTTCATTCAGGTTTTATTTTGTCCTCATAAACAGTCGTGAGTGAATGAGTGAACGTTACCATTGCAGATCTGCACCAGCCCGACCACGATGATGAGACCCAGAGCCATCAGCTTCCCCACGGTGAAGGCGTCCTGGATCCTGGTGGCCATTCGCACGCTGGAGCAGTTCACCCAGGTGAGCAGCACTGAAACACACAGACCTCAGATCAGTTAAAGGCAATGGACAAGCTTCTGACTAATCGGATCTATCAGTAACGTAGCGTCATCAGGTGCATTTGGCATTTGGACAAGACCTGGAAGTTTTAGCTCCAGGAACTAAAAACTTCCCATGGCCCAATGTTTCCTACATTTCCACAGTGGCTTTAAGTCTCGTTAACAATACGCAAATCAGGTTGAGGATGTAGGAAAAAGCAATGGAGTTTAATGCACTGCAAGTCCATGAAAGTAGGTGGAGGAAAGAAAAAGACTAAAGCTTTACAACAACAATGACTCCAAAGGCCTTTTCATTACGGATCGTCGATTCCAGTTCCCATTGGATTGGATCTTCTTCTGTATAACTGCTGAGCAACACCTTCATCTTGTTGTTGGTCCATTTGTTGTACGCAGTCTTCTTGGACTCGAACCACCATGAAAAAACTGTCGCAAATCAAAACAAAACAGTTGGCGAGTATATGAGCAGCATTGCAGACCACAGCCCTAAAGGTCCTGATCCTGAACCATTGGGAGGTTTCTACCGCAAGACCAGAGACTTTTTTTTTGGGGGGGTAGATCGATATAACCTGGAACTAAACGTAGATCCTGCTTCCTGTGGTCCAAACACACATAAATGAGTCCCTTAAAAAGGTTCCTGGTTCCTGAGATGGGAATGAGGTCACTGTTCTTCCACCACCTGCTGCATGTTGTTGGGTTTTCCATCCGTTCGTAGGTAGGTAGATAGGTACGTTCGTCAACATCTTGGGGACACGATATCTCTGCAACACCTTGAGGGAAACTCTTGACATTTGGCACAAATGTCCAACTGGACTCAGTGATGAACTTGAACTAGATGTTGGAGAACAAAAGGTCAAAGGTCAAAGGCCAAGGTCATGGCGAACTAACAGTTTTGTGAATGTGAGGTGAGTTTCTTTGTATTTGGTACAAACGTTTAGGGAAAGTTACTAAACCTTTGACGGCTACGTTTCTTAAGACTTAAAGGGACAACGAGGAGTTTCTCCAGCGGCAGAACGAAAAATTCTGCGACAATAAAAAAGTCTCATATTAATGTGGATGAATCTACGTTACCCACACTTGGTAATGGGTCCATTTTCGATAAATATATCGTTTTGTCTCTATCATTATTTTTTGTTATTATTAGTGGTGGCGGAAATGCTGGGCGAGCCGACCAGCGTTTCCTTACTTTCGGTTTCGCGGCGAGTAATGAGAATAACGCCGTTTATAGTCGGGACTACGACGGTATATGATCGTCTTCGAACCTCTGACTTTCATTGTTGATGAATGAAAACATGAGTCTGTCTCATAAATGTAGTGTGAAAATGCTTCGCTTTTCCAAAACTCCTCGTTGTCCCTTTAACACTTTGATACTTCCACAGTGTTAATAATATAATCCTACATTTCCTACAATGCACCAACCACGGTGACAATGACATCATCAGGATTATTCTGCACAGAGTAAAATAGGGGTACAGAAGGGGGACATTTCTGTACTTAAAGGTACAGTTCTGTCCTACTGTAGCCTATAGGGCCAATTATTGTACTCTAGAGTACCTATGTGTACCTTTTGGGGGTAGAAAAGGCACATAAATGTGTGTTAGAAAAAAATAGTAGCTTAAGTAGGAAAGTAGGGATAATAATTAAACATTCAACTAGTAATTATTTTGTAAATATATGTAAAGGAGGTCTGCAGGTGTGCCCCAGTCACGAGGTACCAGTAAGGAGAAGGTCTTGGCGAAGCGGTTAGCATCGTCGCCTCCGGTGCAGGAGGTTGTGGGATCGACCCTTGCTCAGGGCAGGTCCAAGAGCAAACACACACACCGGTTACATGTATACCCAGGGTATATATGTACAAGCACAAGTAGTACAAGTATATATTGTACAAGTACTGTACTTAAGTACAGTTACTTAAACTGGTGCATTTTGAAAAGGTACAAAAATGTACCGGCACCAATGGGTACAAAATTGTCTCTAAAAAAGGTACGCCTGGAGCGACAAGGGTTTGTACCCTTTTGAGTACATTTCTGTATTTCTATTTTTCTCTGTGTGTGGACAAACCATCACCTCATTGACTTTTTAAAAAAGTGGTGGAGTGCTCCTTTAAATACATCAGTGTCAACATCCCTCCATCCCTACAACACTGGGGTCCCGGTGCCGGTGTCGCTCGGTGGCGGCGGTGGGCGGCAGTAGCCCGTTGCCATGGGAGGCAGGAATGTGGGAAACGGGCGAGTGAGGGAGGGGGCGATTGTTTCACCTCGTCCATCATTGTCACCGGCTTTGCCCCGCTCTCTCTCATGGTGGCCTCGCTCCCCGGCACAAAGACGAGCTGTCAGCCCCACAAAACAAAAACACTTCCGTTGCGAGGGGGCAAACAAAACGTGGCGAGTCCCTCCCCCCCACCCCCACACCTCCTCCTCCTCCTCCTCCTCCTCCTCCTCTTCCTTACCAGAGGAGGCCGCCGGGCATCGCTCACATTTCAGCAGCCAGCTTTAAAAAAAACAAAAAACAACCAAAGTGTGAAGGAGACGAAGAGTCACACGCTGAAGTCTGGTCGTCATTCACTCGCTGCTCCGACAGACAAACTGTGGATCAATGGAGGAAGACACCGAGTAATTAGGCGGCGGCACGACGGCTACACAATGACACGAGGTAACGTAACGTCAGCTCAGGGCGGCACACAACAGTTGAGATGTCCTTGCAGAGAAGTTTCCTTTATTTTAGTTAATACCTTTTGACATGAACATCTACATTTTTGAGGAGCTGCAACTTCATAAAATCTGCAGATACTTCAGGAACAACATTGTCGAATTCCTCTGGTCCTCTGAATATTTATATCCAGAGCGGATGAGCTGCCTCTGAAACCTCGACATCTCTACTACCTCCACGTCTTTATTTATGAATGAGACTTTGGTCAAAATGAAAATTCAGTATTTAGAGAATTTGGACGGTGATGAAACAAATAAACAAAAACAAAAGATCAAACGGTGTCCATGAGAAGATCTAAAAACCATCTCCGGGTAGTTTTCCATCTCCTCTCTCTCTCAGCTTCTCTCTGGAGCTCTAGTACCAACAGGTCGGTGTCAGCCAATCAGAAGAGAGGAGGAGGCTCTGAGCCTCTCTTCTGATTGGCTGACTGTTTTCTAAAGTGATCCAATAAAAAAACTGAGTAGATTTCAGAATAAAACACTCAGATAAACCAAATCATGCAGGTTGTTGTTGGATGGTGAGGGGGCGGGGCTTTGTTGTGACATCACAAAGTAACAGGAAGTCCTGATTTACTTTTACACTTTACGGGACCTTTAAACTGTATTAATGTATCAGGGTGTTGACGTGTACTTGGAATTTCTTCTTATGTAACATCAGTGTGTGTGTGTGTGTGTGTGTGTGTGTGTGTGTTGATGTGTGTGTATGTGAATGGGAGGGTTGTAAAGTGCTTTGAGTGGTTAATGAGCCCATTTCAGTCTATTAGTATAAACATCTTCACTCAGACCTCAGAGGAGTTCAGTTGTATTTAAAGCAGCATTAACTCTCTCTAACCCTATCCCTATTATGTGTGTATATATACATTAAGAGTTCATTTACAAAAACAGATAAGTGCCATTTTGAAAAAAATGAGCTGAGGCTTTGTAATTATTCTTTGCATAGTGTTGTTTTCAATAAAACTTTATTTTTTTGAGATGTGTCTGTTTTGTTACATCTCAAAGTCACTCATGGTTTGACTGATATCACCATATGTAAATAAAAAATAAAAAATGATGATTCTAGAATTTTTTTTAAAATGGAGTTATCTGCTTTTGCAAATGAACTCTTCATATATATATATATATATATGTATATACACACACACACACACACACACACACATATATACTATCAGGAGCAGCTATTTCACCACCAGAAACTATAGAAACGTAAATCTTCATCCTGTCTTCCCACCCCTCCTCCTCCTCCTCTTGCATTTTTTACCACGGCCATAAAACAGGTTTTTAAAAGCGTCTGCAGTTACATAAGAGAAACTTTACACGTGACCACGGACGACCTGTGGTGTCGTGGTGATGATGATGAGGAGGAGGAGGAGAAAAGGATGAAGGAGAGGAGAGGAGGCTCAAATAGTCCTTCATGAAAGATGCAAACAGCAGCAGGAAGCGCTAAGAGCAGGAAGTGGAGGAAGTGGCCGTTAATGCAGCCTGCACCTGAACGCACCACGCTGCAGCGGTTGGTTGGTTGTGTGTCTGTGTTTTAAACTCACAGAGGCAGGTGGCCGACAGCATCCGGGTGGCCATGTACGGAGGAACGCAGTTGGGGAAGACGGGCTGCAGGACGTAGTTGGAGAAGGTGAGGGCGATGACGGCCAGCGTGGTCGGGTACATGATGAGGACGGCGCTCCACAGCAGCAGGAACCTGCACAACAACATCGACAACAATGAGTCTTTGTATTATAAACTGGTTTGTTTACATGTGATTTTTAATTCCAGTATATTTCCTCTGTCATTTGGTATCGACACAATGAAAACTACACAATTAAAGAAACTGTACTTCTTAAATCCCTAAAATAAAACCTATGTGTGAAAAAATACTGAGAAAAACAAACACAAAACTGTTATCTTTTGAAGGAAACGTTCAACATTTTGGGAGATAAGGGTCTGATTAGTGTTTGTGAGGTTTGGATGGGTTGGCAGTTTGTAGTTCCTATAAATAAATGTAAACATTTTGATTGTTGGTTCTGATTATTTAGTAGAAAATATTGATTATTACAGAGAGAAACCTTTAATAAAATCACTGTTGAAATTCAGAATTTCAATATTTTCACCCCCCAAAAAATCTTTTTTTCCCTGAACGCCTCATGTGTTGTTTTATATACACTGTTTCCCATGAAGTTGGAATAAACTACTATATTACCTCTTCTCAGCAGTAGATTCGTTACCTTTAATTGTTGGTGCAAGCTATTTTTAGAACGGCGGAGCAGAGCCGTGAGCTGCTCAGAGCTACGCTACAGAGGCTCATTATGGGATTTCTTGGTTTCCCTCATCAAACTCATCAAATACACAATCCAACAACTCCACAACGCTCTGGTGGACAAGTTGTGACCTGCACATTCACCACGCTATGAGATAATAACACAACGTTACCAGACAGAGTTGTTTTAGAGGGAAATACAGCAGCTCGCTGCTCTGCTCCGCCGTTCTAAAAATAGCTTGCACCGACAATTAAAGGTAACGAACCTACTGCTATGACTATAGGGATTATGGCAATGGGCCAATTTGCCAAAATGTTGAACTATCCCTTTAAGTGTATATCTATCTCAAAACTTTCATTGATCAATCTCTTCCAAACATATCACTGTGAAAATTAAACCACAATTTTTTTTCCTTTTATAATAGGAATAAAAAGATGAAAGTGTCTGAAATCAAATTTATTACTGTGCATATATACTATATCAATATATTCATAAACCCGTCTTCACTCACCCCATCAGGCCTCCGAAGATCTCCGTGACGTAGGAGTAGTCGCCCCCAGACTTGGGGATGGTGACGCCCAGCTCAGCGTAGCACAGCGAGCCCAGAGCGGCGATGCAGCCGCCCAGCACCCAGACCACCAGCGCCAAACCCACCGAGCCCGAGTGCTCCAGCACGCCTTTAGGAGAGATGAAGATCCCCGAGCCGATGATGTTTCCTGAGGAGGAGAAGTTACACAACATCCTGCTTTAATTTAACTTCCTGAAAGAAACACAGAAGGAAGTTGTAGTTGTCTTCAGCACCAACGTCATCTTCAGGACGTTTCAGCTTTAAAGTCCTGAGACGTTGGTTTTGATTCAGATTGTTGTAATTTATGACGGTTTTTTTTGTTAATAGCAGCTGAATCATGAAAAAAACTCTGAACTGAATCACATTTCTCTTATATACACTTATACACGTAGAAAATAAACATGAAACCTGTTAGAAACTGGAACAGTTTGATACAGTGACGTGTCTGGACCACATACACATGTCTGTATAATAGATACTTGAAAATATCATGTGCTGTGTATGATTCTTTATAAATGCATAATATATATATATAACACATACATGGATTTTACCAATAAAAAAAAATCTATGTATGTAGTTCATGCATATGTATATGTATGCTATGCTTATATTAAATATAAAATGTCAGACATGTAATCATAGGAAAAACACATTGTTTTAAATAGATTTACATATAGTTAAACATACTAGATATTAACATATTTAACTCTTCAAAAAAGTTTGGAAACGTTATTTCAGTCAATCATTTCTCCCCTTTAATAAAACCAATTGATGTTGTACTTTATATCGTTGGAAAGCCTGATTAGTCGCCTTTACAACGAGGTACAAGTTGTAAGAGCCGTGTATTCGTGGAATGAGCAACACAGGTAAACGTGTGAGTGAAAAGGCAAGGCAATTTTATTTGTATAGCCCGTTTTTACAAACAGTTTGTCTCAAAGGGCTTTACATGACTTATATTCAAGTGCAGCCTATATTTGTATTTTCTTTTACAATTTAGCTAGTGTGCCTTATACTTAGGTGCGCTCTATAGTCCAGAAAGTACGGTATATAACTATACAGTATGTGTGTGTGTGTGATAATAGGCGGCACGGTGGCACAGTGGTTAGCACTGTTGCCTCACAGTAAGAAGGTCCCCTGACCAAAGGCCCCTGACCAAAGGCACTGGCTTATAATCTGGAGTTGGTCCCCGGGCGCTGCACCGTGGCTGCTCACTGCTCCTCAGGGATGGGTTAAATGCAGAGAAAGAATTTCACTGTACTAGCTGTTATATGTGACAAATAAAGTACCTTTAATATATTATCCTCTATATAAAGCCACATGTGTCATATATTTCTGTATGTTTAAACTTTCCACATGATGTGACCCATTGGTTTGGGTTTTAAGGTGGATCCATATGAGCCGGATCATCTCCAACATTAAAACCCCCTCCTCCTGTGAGTCTATACAGAGGGCGTTAAAAACACAAAGCAGCTCTGGAGCAGCAGAGTGAGTTAGAGGAGGAGGTAAAGGCCCATCACTCAGGCCCAGAGCCCCAGAGCCTCAGTATGCAGTGTAGAGGAGCAGCAGAGTGAGTTAGAGGAGGAGGAGGTAAAGGCCCATCACTCAGGCCTCAGCCTCAGTATGCAGTGTAGAGGAGCAGCAGCACATCCGACACATTCAGCTCCGGCGGCTCCAGTAGCACGGCAGGAGGCAGCCAAGTGGCACAGACGGACCGCCGTTACATAACCACACATAAATTACCCAGCAGCCCCGGCGAAGGGACCGCTACACTTCCTCCTCCTCCTCCTCCTCCTCCTCCTCCTCCTCCTCTTCCTGATGCTAAAGGAGCCCGGTTCAGGATGTGAAGCTGCTTCATCGTACTCTGGTTCTGGTTCTGGTTCTGGACCAGAGAGAAAAGAAGGTTTGTGACCCAGTTAGACTAGTTGAATCTGAACCAGAGAGAGAAAGAGAAAGAGCCTCTCTCTTTCTGGTTCAGATTCAACTAGTCAACTAGTCCCAGATCCAGATCCAAACCGAGCGATGGAGGCAAGACCATCTACAATCCAAGACCAAGACCAAGACCAAGATCAAGACCAAGATCAAGATCAAGGTCAAGATCAAGACCAAGATCAAGATCAAGGTCAAGATCAAGATCAAGACCAAGACCAAGACCAAGACCAAGACCCAGTCAAGATGGAGACCAAGACCAAGATCATGACAAGACCAAGACCAAGACCAAGACCAAGACCAAGACCAAGACCAAGACCAAGACCAAGACCATGACCAAGACCATGACCAAGGCCAGAACATACAAAGAACAAGACCAAGACCAAATCAAGACCTAATCAAGACAAGACAAGACAAGACCAAGACCAAAACATACAAAGACCAAGACAAAGACAAAGACAAAGACCAAGACCAAGACCAAGACCAAGACAAGACAAGACAAGACAAGACAAGACAAGACCAAGACCAAGACCAAGACCAAGGCCAAAACATACAAAGACCAAGACCAAGACCAAGACCAAGACCAAGACCAAGACCTAATCAAGACCAAGACCAAGGCCAAGACCAAGACCAAGACCAAGACCAAGACCAAGACCAAGACCAAGACCAAGACCAAGACCAAGACCTAACCAAGACAAAGACCAAGACCTAATCAAGACCAAGACCAAGACCAAGACAAAGACAAAGACCTAATCAAGACCAAAGCCAAGACCAAGACCAAGACAAAGACAAAGACAAAGACAAAGACAAAGACCAAGACCAAGACCAAGACCAAGACCAAGACCAAGACAAAGACAAAGACAAAGACAAAGACCAAGACCAAGACCAAGACCAAGATCAAGACCAAGACCAAGACCTAATCAAGACAAGACAAGACAAGACAAGACAAGACAAGACAAGACCAAGACCAAAACATACAAAGACCAAGACCAAGACCAAGACCAAGACCTAATCAAGACGAAGACCAAGGCCTAACCAAGACCAAGACAAAGACAAAGACCATGACCAAGACCTAATCAAGACCAAGACCAAGACCAAGACCAAGACCATGACCAAGACCATGACCAAGGCCAGAACATACAAAGAACAAGACCAAGACCAAATCAAGACCTAATCAAGACAAGACAAGACAAGACCAAGACCAAAACATACAAAGACCAAGACCAAGACAAAGACAAAGACAAAGACAACGACAAAGACCAAGACCAAGACCAAGACCAAGACCAAGACCAAGACCAAGACAAGACAAGACAAGACAAGACAAGACAAGACAAGACAAGACAAGACCAAGACCAAGACCAAGACCAAGGCCAAAACATACAAAGACCAAGACCAAGACCAAGGCCAGAACATACCAAGACCAAGACCTAACCAAGACCAAGACCAAGACCAAGACCAAGACCAAGACCAAGACCTAATCAAGACCAAGACCAAGGCCAAGACCAAGGCCAAGACCAAGACCAAGACCAAGACCAAGACCAAGACCAAGACCAAGACCTAACCAAGACAAAGACCAAGACCTAATCAAGACCAAGACCAAGACCAAGACAAAGACAAAGACCTAATCAAGACCAAAGCCAAGACCAAGACCAAGACCAAGACCAAGACAAAGACAAAGACCAAGACCAAGACCAAGACCAAGACCAAGACCAAGACCAAGACAAAGACAAAGACAAAGACAAAGACAAAGACAAAGACAAAGACCAAGACCAAGACCAAGACCAAGACCAAGACCAAGACCTAATCAAGACAAGACAAGACAAGACAAGACAAGACAAGACAAGACAAGACCAAGACCAAAACATACAAAGACCAAGACCAAGACCAAGACCAAGACCTAATCAAGACGAAGACCAAGGCCTAACCAAGACCAAGACAAAGACAAAGACCATGACCAAGACCTAATCAAGACCAAGACCAAGACCAAGACCAAGACCAAGACCTAATCAAGACCAAGACCAAGACCAAGACCAAGACCTAATCAAGACCAAGACCAAGGCCAAGACCAAGGCCAAGACCAAGACCAAGACCAAGACCAAGACCAAGACCAAGACCAAGACCAAGACCTAACCAAGACAAAGACCAAGACCTAATCAAGACCAAGACCAAGACCAAGACAAAGACAAAGACCTAATCAAGACCAAAGCCAAGACCAAGACCAAGACCAAGACAAAGACAAAGACAAAGACAAAGACAAAGACCAAGACCAAGACCAAGACCAAGACCAAGACCAAGACAAAGACAAAGACAAAGACAAAGACAAAGACCAAGACCAAGACCAAGACCAAGACCAAGATCAAGACCAAGACCAAGACCAAGACCTAATCAAGACAAGACAAGACAAGACAAGACAAGACAAGACAAGACCAAGACCAAAACATACAAAGACCAAGACCAAGACCAAGACCAAGACCAAGACCTAATCAAGACCAAGACCAAGGCCTAACCAAGACCAAGACAAAGACAAAGACCATGACCAAGACCTAATCAAGACCAAGACCAAGACCAAGACCAAGACCAAGACCTAATCAAGACCAAGACCAAGACCAAGACCAAGACCTAATCAAGACAAGACAAGACAAGACAAGACAAGACGAAGACCAAGGCCAAAACATACAAAGATCAAGACCAAGACCAAGACCAAGACAAGACCAAGACCAAAACCAAGACCAAGACCAAGACCAAGACCAGAACAAACCAAGACAAGACCAAGACTGAATCAAGACCAAGACCAAGACCAGAACATACCAAGACAAGACCAAGACCAAGACCAAATCAAGACAAAATCAAGACAAGACAAGACAAGACCAAGACCAAGACCAAGACCAAGACCAAGACCAAGACCTAATCAAGACCAAGACCAAGACCAAGACCAAGACAAAGACAAAGACCTAATCAAGACCAAGGCCAAGGCCAAGACCAAGACCAAGACCAAGACCAAGACCAAGACCAAGACCAAGACCAAGACAAAGACCAAGACCTAATCAAGACCAAAGCCAAGGCCAAGACCAAGACCAAGCCCAAGACCAAGACCAAGACCAAGACCAAGATCAAGACCAAGACCAAGACCAAGACCAAGACCTAATCAAGACAAGACAAGACAAGACAAGACAAGACAAGACAAGACAAGACAAGACAAGACAAGACAAGACAAGACCAAGACCAAAACATACAAAGATCAAGACCAAGACGAAAACCAAGACCAAGACCATAACACACCAAGACAAGACCAAGACCAAGGCCAGAACATACAAAGACCAAGACCAAGACCAAGGCCAAGGCCAAGACCAAGACCTAATCAAGACAAAGACAAGACAAAGACCAAGGCTAAAACATACAAAGACCAAGACCAAGACCAGAACACACCAAGACAAGACCAAGACCAAATCAAGACCAAGACCAAGACCAAGACCAAGACCAAGACCAAGACCAGAACATACCAAGACAAGACCAAGACAAGACCAAGACCAAATCAAGACCAAGACCAAGACCAAGACCAAGACCAAGACCAAGACCAAGACCAGAACATACCAAGACAAGACCAAGACCAAGACCAAGACCTAATCAAGACAAAGACAAGACAAAGACCAAGACCTAATCAAGACAAGACCAAGACCAAGGCCAAAACATACAAAGACCAAGACCAAGACCAGAACATACCAAGACAAGACCAAGACCGAATCAAAACCAAGACCAAGACCAAGACCAGAACATACAAAGACCAAGACCAAGACCAGAACATACCAATACAAGACCAAGACCAAGACCTTAAACATGTGGTCTCAAGACTGGTCTGAGTACTACAACACGGCCCAAACCCCCCAACAACCAGGAGATTGTTGTATCCTTCACAGCGAATCAGACGGAGAAACCAGTTCGCTGTTGATCGGATTCTTCCGTTGGTGGCACGGTGCTCCAGTGGTTCTGGTCCCACTCTAAAGCCTATCAGCAGGTTTGATTCCCACCAGGTCTTCCTATAGGAAGGAGTTTTGCATGTTCTCCCTGAAGAAGGTTTTTCCCAGTCCAACACGACTGTTTTTTACAGTGATCCAATGGGAAAAAAGAGCAGATTTCTAAATAAAACACTCAGAGAAACCAAATTCTGCAAGTTGTTGTAGGATGGATGTTTGGGTCCAAGTGGTCAGGGGGCGGGGCTTTGGATGAATGCTTTGTTGTGACATCACAAAGTGACAGGAAGTCCTGACGGCTGGTTATAAGGCTTTAATGGAGCTTTAACAGAAACATCTACCTTTATTCTGAAGGAGCTTTAAAGGCCCCATGCTGTGCACTTTTCTCTGGGTTTATTTACCTGCTGATATCCCTAACAAGATGTATCATTGGTTTTGAGTACCTGTGATCTGCTTAATATCGTTTCTACTGCCCCTTTCTGTTGCCTCTTTCTGGAGCTCTAGCAGGCACAGGTCATTTGGCCAATCAGAAGAGAGAATGAGAACCTCTCCTCTGATTGGCTGACTGTTTTTAAGTGGCATGTGGTCGGGCCAATCACAGGCAAGTAACTGAAACCTAAGCTGCATTCATACAAATTGAAAAAAAAACAACTGGTCACGGTGGGCGGAGTTACCTTGTGTGTGACATCACAGAAAGAAGGAAGTGCTATCAGCTCGTCTTAAATAGAATGTTCCTACAAATGGGCGGTGTGCGTTTCTCCGTTTATGACCAGTTTGATGCATGGGGCAGTATATACATGGCCCAGAGACCTCCCCAAGCACGAAAAAATAACCAAAATCACATTTTTCATGCCATGGGGCCTTTAATACAAGAATCTACCTTTATTCTGAAGGAGCTTTAATACAAGCACCTACCTTTATTTTGAAGGAGTTTAAATCGAAACATCTACCTTTATTCTGAAGGAGCTATAACAGAAACATCTACCTTTATTCTGAAGTAGCTATAATAGAAACATCTACCTTTATTCTGAAGGAGCTATAATAGAAACATCTACCTTTATTCTGAAGGAACTTTAATACAATCATCTACCTTTATTCTGAAGGAACTTTAATACAAACATCTACCTTTATTCTGAAGGAGCTTCAATACAAACATCCATCAGCCTGCATGATGCTCCTATTTACTGCGCCGTGGTGTGTTTAAGGTCCCTGCGGTTCATTCTAACCCAACTCCAGCCTCCTCCTCCTCTTACTGCTGCTTCATCCACAGAACCAGAACCAGAACCAGAACCAGAACCAGAACCAGCTCAGTCTGACCCGAGTCCACATGCAAACAAACATGGAGTCAGTCGTTCAGTTCAGCTCAGTTTTTATCACCACAGACTTTTTCCCTCCTCCTTCTGTGGAGTTGGAGTTTTTTTAAAAAACTCTAACTCTGTTAATGAGGTTAAAAACTGTCATTAATGTGTTTTATATTTTATTTTATTCTATTAGATCTGATCCCAGAGCAGCTGCAGCTCTGACTGACTGAATTTATTTTTCTCTCTCTCTGCCTCACCTATGATGATGGTGCAGGCGCTCAGCAGCCCGATCTCCTTCTTCAGCGTCACTCTGTCCGGGATCTTCTCCTCCTTCTTCCTCTTCTCCTCCTCCTCCTCTTTCTTCTTTTTCCTCTTGTCCATGTCCGTCCTTCTGCCGTCCGGTCCCAGTCCCAGTCCCAGTCCCAGTCCCAGTCCCAGTCCCAGTCTCGGTCCTGTGAGTCCTCCTGTCCTCCTGTCCTGTCCTCCCAGTGCTCCCAGTGCTCCTGTCCTCTCCTCGCTCCGTATTCATGCAGACTCAATGGGCTGCGCCTGCGCAACAACCTGCCGCTGTCCGGGGCAGAATGTTAAATACCCCAGGACTCGGCGTGGTGCGTTCACGGACACCGTCCTGATCCGGTGTTTACGTTACACACACACACTGCACCTGCACGAGTTTTTATTTTAACCCTCTATGGTACGCTGCATTATGACGCCAGTGGGGAAAAAAATGTTTGGACTGTTTTTATGTCTCAAAATAGACTAAATAAACATAATCTAAAGAATTTTTTTTTAATTATTTATTTTTGGAAGTTTTGGGGATTTTTTGCCTGTTCATCATATACTGTATTAGAAACAGCAGTCTCTGTAGACTTTCACCTTCACTGGCCTCATCCTCATCCACATTCTCATTCTCATCTTCCTCATCATCATCATACTATAGCCTGATGTTTACTTTACTGCATCCAAAATCACATTTATTAAGGATAAAAAACAAAATTATGATGAATTATATGTTTTTGAACATTATATTTACACCTAAACACACACTACCATAGTCTCATAATGCAATATTGATTCCATAATGGTCCACTGTCGCCTCAAGGCAACATTGCAATTTTCTATAATGGTACGTTGTTGCTTTTGGGCAACAGGTGCATGTTAACAAGTTTCATTTATTTAATAAGTAAATAAATTGCATGGAACTATTAAAAATTAAACTTTACTAATCTATTAGTGTAAATATATTTTTTTCCAGATGAAAAAGGGCCAGGAAGTTACTGTATGTTTTCAGTGGAGCAAAATGGCAAACCTGTTTCCTTTGAAAATGTCTGCAAAAAAGGGTTTCAGTGGCTTCTTGAAAGTCATGTGATAAATTAAAGCATTGTTATTGGTTCTCTAAGGTCTCCTCTCTTTTTTATGAATTGTGGAGATGTGACAGGACAAAAAGTGGTATGTCGCCTGAGGGCAACATGGTATCATAGAGGGTTAAGGTCGTATAGGCTGTGATGAATGAAAACAGGAAAGAAAATCAGCAGTTTGTAAGATTTGTTTTGAAAGGTGCTATAGAAATAAAGTTTATTATAAGAGGATCTTAATCAAATCTTTATCTAGATGTTTAATTGTCATTCACACCTTGAAACACGAGGAACAAGATGCAGTGTTGCTTTCAGTACTATAGTAATACAATAAATAGACAACTAGTAATAAGTTAACATACTGAAATACTAAAAGTCCATATGAGTAAAAGTGAATAAAAATATATTCTATTGTTCTTTGACAGTTGAAGTCGAACAAAGCAACTTCAGTTTATTAAAAGTTTCTTTTCTTTGTTTGTTTTGCAGGAAATTCTGTTCAATGCTGCAGTTTATAAATTAAACTGTGTTTTATACAGTAAATAAAACAAAGGTTTATCTCAATAAATTAGAATATCATGGAAAAGTCATTTTCCAGTAGTTTTGAGATACAGAATTTAAGGTCTAAGCCATAATCATTACAATTAAACAAAATTAAATAAATAAAGACATGAAATGCTTCATTCTGTGTGTAATGGATCTATATAATGTATTAGTTTCACTTTTTGAATTATGACCTGTATAGATTTCAAAATTAGCAGCTAATATTTTACACCTTGTTCAAGGTAAAGTCATCGTAACATTAGATCATTTGTTGTGACAGCAGCTAATGTTATGACACCAGAATCATCGTTATGTTCATTTGTCTTTATTTATTACCACTGTTAACAGCAAAGTTCAATAATAAAAAGTCTGTAGACTGGAAACTACAGCATTCAAGTAAAAAGAAACAGTATATATATTTCTATTAAATACAAAATTAAACTTTATCTTATCTGCCATAAAGTCCTGTTCAAAGACCTGCAGACGAACACAAACAGCCCCGCGGTGCGTTCACGGTCCACTCCCATCATGAAGAAACAAGTCTAAACCTCGAGGAATCGAACCTGTTTCAGCCTCGTTAAACATGTGAAGATGATGAACGTTGATATTTATGTTTTTATCCTGGATATGGAAAAAAAAAATCTCCAAATTAACGAAGCCAACGCTGCAGAGTCTGGTTTTTAAAGGGACAGTTCTACATTTTGGCAAATTGGCCCATTGCCATAATCCCTATAGTCACAGCAGTAGGTTCGTTACCTTTATTTGTCGGTGCAAGCTATTTTTAGAACGGCGGAGCAGAGCCGTGAGCTGCTCAGAGCTACGCTACGGAGGCTCATTATGGGATTTCTTGGTTTCCCTCATCAAACTCATCAAATACACAATCCAACAACTCCACAACGCTCTGGTGGACAAGTTGTGAGCTGCACATTCACCACGCTATGAGATAATAACACAACGTTACCACACAGAGTTGTTTTAGAGGGAAATTCATGCAAAACCGCTGATGCACGTTGCATTCAGGGACAGTTTTTCATCAACAGTCTCTGTATTTCCCTCTAAAACAACTCTGTGTGGTAACGTTGTGTTATTATCTCATAGTGTGGTGAATGTGCAGCTCACAACTTGTCCACCAGAGCGTTGTGGAGTTGTTGGATTGTGTATTTGATGAGTTTGATGAGGTGAAACCAAGAAATCCCATAATGAGCCTCCGTAGTGTAGCTCTGAGCAGCTCACGGCTCTGCTCCGCCGTTCTAAAAACAGCTTGCACCGACAATTAAAGGTAACAAACCTACTGCTAAGACTATAGGGATTATGGCAATGGGCCAATTTGCCAAAATGTTGAACTATCCCTTTAAGAAGTGTAGTCAAAATAAGATGCTTCAGCCTACACCTTTTCCGTCAAAGTGCATTGTATTGCTTTTTTGTGTTTTATTTTCAGTCCGACTGTCTTCACTCCGCTTCACGTCCCGGTGGCGTTGTTGTCGGTGGGTCTGTGGAAGAAGGTGTGTATCTGCTGGGCGGCGGCGCGGCCCACGGCGGCCTCCAGCTGGGCCGGCGCGGCGCTGCAGAGCTGCTGGACGCTGGGGAAACGCTGCAGCAGCGACTGAGCTTTGACCCGACCGACCCCGGGAACCTGCTGCACCAGAGACAGAACCACCGGGTCCAGCAGCCGCGACGAGCTGGACCGCCGGAACGGGTTCTCTCTGCTGTCGCCGTGCACCTGGACACCGGACAAAACAGACCAAATCAGACATACAACACAAGTTTTTGCCGGAGTTACTACTTGATAAAAGTAATTAATTACAGGGAAGGTAATCATTGTGATTTTTAAAATGTTATATATTACTTGGACTTCCCTCCCTAACCCCCGTTTATCTGGAATTATAAAACGGAAAGGGGAAATCCGGCAATCTGATTGGTTGTTAACCGTGGTATAATGAGCATATACCATTCTACTATTCTAAAGCCTTATCACAGCGTAGGCTATCACTCCGCGTCAGGCACGTATGGCTGGTATGAATGGAAGTTGTTGTCATGTATCCATGACAACGGACTGTTGCAGTCCGTAGCAAAAGACAGTTGATGTTTTTACGATGTTAAAAAATGGACTAAAGTAGTTGAATTGACATGTTTAAGGTGAACTTTCACCTCCGGGGAGGGTTAACAATGGTAGAGGGGATTGAGCAGTGACTTTCACCTGAAAAAAAAAGCGGAGGAAAAGACGAGATGAACTATTCCTTTAATCCTCATGGCTGACTCACCATCTGAGCGATGAGCTGCGACGCCTCCGTCTGGCCGCCGACCGGCAGCAGCGTCAGGCCGAGGTCGAACACCACGAACTTCTGCACGGCGGAGAAGTACTGCTCGCTGAGCCGCGTGTTCTCCACCAGCACCAACTTCTGGAAGCTGCTGCCGGCCTGGACACACGATGATGCAGAGAGAAACCAATCACATCAATCAATCACATTTTATTTGTAATTAGCCCTTTACAATAGAGAATGTGAAGCTGACGTCACGCCGCTTTGCGTTGTGGGACGTCGGTGCCATCTTTGGAGGAACGCAAACGTAAACAGAGAGTGGGGACTGGATTCAAGAGCCAGATTTACTCCCTCCACTGACTGATCCAGACATCGTGAACTATCTTGTTTTTGGTATTAGTGCTAATATATACTACTGTGGCATTTTTTTACGCAGCAGTACTGTCCCACCATGATTACTTTTAAGCGACTTTTGAGGAACTTTTTTTAGGGAGACGAGCAAGTGTTTACATCCGCGATCCTCTAAAGATGGCGCCCAACGTCCCACGGCGTGACGTAACTTCACATTCTCTATAGCCAGACGGTACCCAAAGTGCTTTACATCAGTGGTTCTCAACTGGTGGGTCGGGACCCAAAAGTGGGTCGTGGACAACTGGTCAAAAAAGTAAATAATATTTAATGCACATCTGATGTTGGACATGTCTTTTATTTTGAAAAATAACTTATATTGAAAGGCACACGAGACATGTGAACACATGCAGTTGTAATGCTCCTCCTCTTATTAATGTGGCCTGAATGCAGTGAATCTTGTTTTGTTTTGTGGGTCTTTATTTTGTGCAATTTGATATTTATTCACTTTTGTGAACATGCTCTGAATGCAGAGATGCATTAGAAGTCAAATATATCGTTTTGTTGGTCTCCATTTTGTGCAGTTTGATATTTTTTTATTCAACTCCTCAGTTTCATTCATGTGCTCTGAAATGCACTTTGCTCAATAAAGAGCAAAATTAGTTTTTAAAGGCTTTAAAATAAAAAAAATCTTGGTTTGAATTCTATAAAAGTGGGTCGCGACTTAATGACCATGGGAAAATGTGGAGCCCAGAGTGAGACTAGTTGAGAACCCCTCCCCATCAAACCAATAAAATAATACATAAAAACACAAGGAAGTGCTACTAGTGCTGCAGGGTGTTAAAGGTCCTCTAAAAGTGCATAAAGTAAAAAAACAGGTAAAATAAGTCCACCTACCTAAGAGCAGGACTTCCCTAAGTTTTAGTAAAAAACAGTTAAACTCACGTTCCTGTAGCGGACCAGTTTCCTCCTGTAGCTGTTGGCTGCGATGACGTCGCACTCGGACACGTACAGGATGCAGGTTTTACTGGCCAGGTGGAAATCTGCTACGCCGAGCTCGCTCTCAAACTGGATCTTCACTCCTCCACCTGCAGCACAGGAGGCAGCACATTTATTATTCATATATATAGTATATATTTTTATTATTATTATTATTGTTTGTGTGTCTGTTTGTTAATTCACTGTTAAAAATCAATAAAAATAGTTGAAACAGGAGTCAACAGCACATCACCTCCACTTCATCTCTCTTAGACTTAGAGATACTTCATTCATCCATTCATATAATATAATAATATAATGTACTGTAATATAATAGAATATAATTTAGTATAATATAATACAATATAATTAACATAATAGAATGTAATGGTAGAGTAGAATAAAACAGAGGTAAGAAAAGTAAGAAAGAAATATACACTATATATGTCATGAGATAAAATACTATAGAAATAGAATAAATAGGGGGAAAAAAGTGTTCTGCCATGTGAATACACTTATTTATGAATAAAAACATTATTTATTTCCCAGATTGATGCATATAATTATTACTATCATCTCAGACTTCATTGCTAGTTAAAGAAATTGAAGTTAACGTTAAAAAAGGATGAAGGAAAGCAGCAAATATTCACATTTAAGTGGCAGAAAACTTCTGGTTTCTTACTCAGAAACTGATTCAAAACTCTTAACACAGATTTAATAAGGGAATATACATATAATTATTCTATAATTCATTATTAAACAGGTGTTTATTCTGTGCTTTAGTACACAGTTTTCATTTGTGCATTAAAACCTTCAATTTACCTACTTATTACTCATTAAAGAAATTGAAGTTAACGTTAAAAAAGGATGAAGGAAAGCAGCAAATATTCACATTTAAGTGGCAGAAAACTTTTAACACAGTTTTAATAAAGAAATATACATATAATTATTATATTATTCATTATTAGTACACAGTGTTCATATGTGCATTAATACCTATGCTTATGTAAATGCAAAGTCTCATATTTCCCCTACAGTTGCTATGGCATTGCAGTGGTGGTGGTTGTGTAAATTGTACTTTTATTACTTTATTGAGACATTTTTAGTTGAAGGTTTCTGAGCCGAATTAAACACTGGACCTGTTCACACAAGAAAACATTTAGAGTTTCACTTTATAAAGTTTATTAAGACTTATTTGCAGCGAAACAACATTAAATAGAGATTTTTGTCAATTACATTTCCGGGTTTGGTATCACAGGGGAAAAAAACAACATATAGGCCGATATCCTGCAGGATTGGTATTAAATATAGTGATTTAAAAGTGAAGCTGAGGTGAAACAGGCTAAATGAATTAATAATTACCTTTCAGACTTTGTATTAAAGAAGAGTTTCTCCATTTCTCTCCGACTATAACGTGTCCGTAGGGAGGAACAGCGTTCACCAGCAGCGGGGCTTTAGTCTCCATCTGCTGCAGCTCATTAGAGTTTATAATAAACCTTTAACAAACTGTGTTGTCTGTTTGTTCCCACGTGTTTTTATATTAACAACACAAACTGACCCGTCGCTTCTGTTCCTGTTTGTTTTGGTTTTGCCTCCAAGTGTTTAACATCTCTTCCTCTCCGTCTCTTCAGTTGATCCAGTCGCAGAGAGCGCGCCGCCATGTTTCCCCCCAGAGGACAGGAGGGGAACTGCAGCCTTTAACGTCAATATACATTAAAATTACAGAAAAATACATAAAAAAAGGAAAAGAAAGAAATAAGACAGTAAAAGACGATAAGAATGATTAAAAACATTAAAATGTTCAAATCAAAAACAGAAAAATACATTTAAAAGAAGCTCAGAAGCTGTAGATCACATCTGTATTTGTATTTGTATTTTTATTTAGCACATAAAAGATATATAAAACAGCATATTAAAAAGTGGAACAACAAAAAGACATATAAGTATACAGTAGATAAAGCAAATGTGCCGGAGAAACCAAAAAAAACCCCTAAGGGCTTTTCAAGTGGTCCTCCAAAAGACAAACATTCAACATGAATTTAATTTACAGAATGAAAAAAACAACATAAAACAATTAAAAAAAGAGAGAAAATCAATATTGTGTGAAAATTCAAGATAAACATTCAACATAAATTTATAAAGATAAACATTCAACATAAATTCAGTTTACAGTCATGTGAAGAACAACATAAAACAATTAGAAAAAGAGAGAGAGAAAATCAAAGGTGATGTAAAAAGTATGTGGATTATGCATTAATCAATTGGGCCAATAGAAAGTGAATTATTTGTTTCTTAAATTAATTTATACTTGTGCAGTTTCTAAGGTGGATTGGTAATGAATTCCAAAAGTGCGGAAATCCTCTAAATCTAATTGAGAACTGAGAGAAAGTTGAAACTTGAAAAAAGTGGGATGAAGATTATTTGCTGATGTAGTATTGAAATTATGAATCTGGGAATTGAACTGAAATACACTTTGGAAACAAATTGGAAGTAACTTGTGAATAGATTGATAAACAAAAATACATATTTGAAAAGTATTTACAGCAAAAACAGGAAGAATACTCAGGGATTGAAACAGAGGTGTGGATCTAGTAAATCTGCTAGAAAATGTTATCATTTTGATTAATCGCTTTTGTAAGATGAGAATACAGTTGATGGAGCTCTTGAAAGTGCTTGCCCAAATAATATTACAATATGAAATGAAAGGATAGATCATCGTATAATATAAATTAATCAAGATTTTACCAGGCAGGAGTTGATGTATTCTTCTGATAACTCCAATATTCTTTGCAATCTTGTTAGAAATAGACAGAATATGACTCTTCCAAGTAAGATTTTCATCAGTTAAGATACCTAAGATCCATGAGCTGAAGGCAATTAGGGGATCTGCCTGAGTTTATATGGACATTGTATATATGACATGCATTTTTATTTTAGCTAAAGTAGTCGTGGTGAGGAGAACATCATTGTTTTTTTTTGTCTTGAAACCTATTTTATTGGATTCAGTGACCTCCAAAAATGTACACTTTGACACCAAATGAGTTATTATAGCCACAACAGAAGCAAAGATATGGGCCTTTCAATATGGTCGGCGGCCAATTTCTAAAACATGGGGGCCAAAGGGGACCTTTGCATCATGACTTGAAGTCAAAGGCCGATTTTTTGGGCTTAACCTTCCTACTATAAGACAGTTTAAAAGATAACTAGTATATAATCTAATCTATAGATGATTTTTGTTTCGACTCACCACCAGCTTTTCCCGCTCTTACCGTCGCCATAGAAAAGCGAATTCTGGTTCCTGTCAACCTTGACAACTTTTACTTTTTCCCATACTTAGGATTTTAAAGCTCATTGTTGTAAAAACTGTACCATTATTAACTGTAGAATTTAACTTTAACACATGACTATTGACTGTATGCTGTTTGTTTGCTCACATTACCAGTGTTAAAGTGAAACATAAATTAATCAGCATTAAGAAAAAACACAACAGGGATTTATTTATTTTTTTATTATTTGAGAATTAGACAGAAAAAATGTTTATTATTACACCTTTCAACAGCTACTGAGGTTGGTTCGTCAACCAGAGGAACAACCACGTATTTATAACATAAACATGTATAAAATAAAAGGAAAGAAAATCCAGCTGTTGATGAACAAGGCAAGTATGAACAAATAAAACTATACTGTGCTACGTATTTTATTTTAAATTGGGCAAACCCTTCAGCAAGTGGAAGATGAAATGATCTCCAATAGGTATAAAGTTACAGATGACACATTTCTTTATTTTCATCTTTTACATTTTCAAAATGTGAGAAAAGGAAAAAGGACCCTCAGCAAAGGCTTGGGCCCCCTGCACAGTTAGTACCTCGTAGAAAAAATAATACACTGATATTGCTTAAAATAAACCTATTTGTGCATTTTGGAGATCGTTTAATCTTCCACTTGCTTAACTGTTCACATTAGACATTTTAAACCAGTGGTGACCAAACTTTTGCATGACACTGTATCTATCCATCTATCCATCCATTTTATGGCGCTTTTCCACTGGCGCGGCGCGGCACGGCACGGTCTGCTTTTCCACTAGCTTTTTCCACTGATTGGCCAGAGCGTCGTCACTGGAAGAGTGCGAGCGCTACGTCTAGACTAGAGCACTGGAATATGAGTAATGACGCTTGCATTGACTCCCGTGGTAAGGGGTTTTGTGCCCCTAGTGGCAGGATATGGGTGTTGCAAAAGCGCCCAGAAAACCCATTCACTCCAATGTATGTGTGTTGCCCACTTGCTTGTAAATTGATGAAAACGGCCGTGTTTTTGTTTTTAGGTGTCTTGGTCATATCAAATTACACTTACAATTTGTTTATTATAAAATGTAGATTGAAACATTCATGTAAAAAACTGATTTTTTTGTTTTTTTTACTCGCCTATGTGTTAATGTTTATCTATAAAGGGTCCTCAGTGATGTTATTAACGTGGGTGGTCTAGAAATGTCCTTAAATTATTAAGAATTATTTACAATGAACAGATCAGTCTAATAAATTTTATTTTGTTAAATCAACATGGTTACTGTACATGGCAAAGATTATTACCACTTTATGACTTAAAATTACTCTGTATTTCTATGGGAGTCCTATGGCCGTGTCGCCACTCTGTTATAGACCTTTTCAGAGAGTATAAACAAAGACAGGTGTGGCTCATTAGAAAACGCTCTGGTACACTAAATGGAATGGAGCCTTAATTAGTATCCTTGGTAACACCTGTATTTGTTTATACTCTCTGAAAAGGTCTATATCAATCGCTCTGGTCGAGGCGGCGTGTTTCACTGCTTCCCTTCTCCCGACTTAGCGTATAACTGGAGCAGAGTGGGTGAGTTGTTTTCGTCTCTTTTCAATAGAAACCAGGCTAAGCTAACAGATGTTTGATGCCTTGTATCATGGGCTGGGACCTTGTTTGTACTGTTGATAACGTTTGGTGCTGTTCTGAGCATTATTTGTGGCTTTTTGATCGGAGCAAACCAAAGCAATTGATATAACAGAGTGGCGACACGGCCATAGGACTCCCATAGAAATACAGAGTAATTTTAAGTCATAAAGTGGTAATAATCTTTGCCATGTACAGTAACCATGTCGACTTAACAAAATAAAATGTATTAGACTAATCGGTTCATTGTAAAACATTTATTTATTTACGTAAATGTGGTGATTTCAGTACGTAGCAGAGGCAGCCCTGCTCACTTTTCATTCAAACAAACTAATGCAACTGCCACAGTGAGACCAACATTATTCTCCTATAGGGATTATGGCAATGGGCGAATTTGCAAAAATGTTAAACTATCCCTTTAACTTGAACTAAAACTGCTCTGTTAGTGGAGGTCTGAGAACCAGATTCAACTCTTTAATGTAACAGGAACTAGCTTCGACCACTCGATAAACACAAGATCACAACAAACCAAAACATTCGCACAGAGCCGAATCTAGAAAACAAAAACCTAAAACTTGTCAGAAAAATCAGGTTTCATCCTCAATAAAAAAGTACAATATTACAATACTAAACAGAAACACTCGAGGAATAAATAAATAAAACAACACATCACATCAGAGCGAAAGCTTCCAAACACTTTAAAACTTAACTTGAACAAAACAATCATTAAAAAAACAAAACAAAAAAACTTTTCATCTGCATAACTTCCTTTAAACCTCAATTTTTTTCTTTTAAATAACATTCGGCAGTAAATGTTCAAATTAAATCAAATAAAATTTTTGACACTTTTGATTCAGTTACTCATTATTTTTTAGACATCCCCACATTTTCTTTCCTTCGTCATCACCAATATCTTAAACGACAGGAAGTGACCTATAAACTTTAAATTAAAAATGAAGGGATAGTTCACCCAAAATTCAAAGTGAAATTTGAAACTCCAGACCCTACCTTTAATATTTTTTTTTTAATATCTTAGTCTTGATGGCAAATTTGGATCATCCTCTAACTTCTGGACTGATTTTTTTTTTCCCCGTCCATGAACGCAACATGTGAAATCCTGATTTGTATCTATTTATTTGATTCTCTCTAGGAACTGCGGGGAAGAGGAGGAGCACTTCCAGTACACTGAGCATCATCACTACTTTGATTAGGCGACATATATCAATATTACTAAAGGAGGCGGAGGAAGAACCGAACGTTAGATACAGTGAAGAGAGAAAACAGGATATAGAGAGAGGGAGAGAGGGATGTCGTCACCAATTGATAGCTTTCAGTCACGTGACTTCCCAGGGACCTGGCGGTCAAAAGCAACATTCCAAAATGGCCCCGCAACGGACTTTCTATGGACAAACAACCGAGTAATGACTTAAATCATCTGCCAGCAGCCGAGAAAGAAAGATATAAAAACAACTTTGAAGTTTTGGGCACTTGTGACCCATATTCAACACCAGCTGCTGTATACCAGCTGTTTAAGATGACCATGGCTCCAGTTGGGCAATGTTTACATTTACCTGGTGGAGAATCCATCATCCTCCACCGCTTGCAACCAATATTTCCGGTGTTATGGCTCAACTGGTTTCTGATTAGTTTTTTGATCTTAAAATAATGTTTCTGGACTCATTGAAGTGGTAGAAATGTACCTGTAACTTTCCTGTGTGGGAACCGTCCTGGCACCGCAGCTCCGCTGAGCTCCACAGTCTGAGCTCCAGCCCACTGAGCCCAGGCTCCCTGCTTCTCTCACCCACAAACCAGAGCCCTTAGCTGGGCTGCACGGTGACCAGCTGCCCCCCCTTTACCCCCCGGAGCTTTGCTACGCACCGCTACCGACGGCAACGATGACGGCGGTCCGATAGCAGCAGGACCGGCGGCGGCGATGGTAACGGGACCGCCCGCCACCGGACACGGCAGCAGTACCGCCCGCGGCGGCAGCGACACGGTAACGGGAGTCGGGGCCGACCGCGGCGCGGCGAGGACGATGACCGGTGTTGTTTAGCGTATTTTCAGAGTTTTTTCCATTAGTTCGTAACTTTAACATGACAGGCTTTGTCATACTGTGCAGTGTTGTGCAGAGTGAGAGTAGTGTGGCGCTGACTGTCTGTAGATTGGCGGAACAGGTTCATTCACAGAAGCATATGGCTGCAGTAACATGTGAACTGCGGCTTGATTTGTGAATTCGTGACAAATCTGCGGACGGAAGTGCAGCACAGCTGTTGTTCGGTACGGTAACCAGTTAAATCAGACACCAGTTGGGCCATAACACCGGTATTTTTGAAGCAGCAGGGAGCAGTGTGTGTTTTTCTGCCTTGTCCTAAGCCGCGGACAGCGGGGAAGTGGATTGTTTTGACCGCCAGGGGGGCGTTCCATACGGGCCGTGACGTCACATGAAAGCTATCAATAGAAACAGGAAGTGAGACAATTCACCGAATGACGCTCAGGTGGTGGTGTGATACAATTTATGTTTAGGTTACATTTAAGAGTGAGAGAGAAGTGACGACAGTAACAAAAGTTCGATTCACAACTATTTACAATGAGCAGCAGCTGCAGGATGCACAACCTGGAGGGCTTTTACTTTGAAAGGGTTACAGGAAGTGTTGAGTTTGACTGACAAATGATCGAGGTCACAGGAAGCTAAAGATAATAATAATATGACTCAGCATTGTTGTGCATTGATCTGATCAGTAGCACGTTGCTATGGAGACATGTTCATCATCATCATCATGACGTCACCGCTTTTATATCTTTTCAAGAGAGAATGAAGCAAAAAGCGATGATCGTGTTTTAAAGGGATAGTTAGTAAACATTTTGGCAAATTGGCCCATTGCCATAATAATCCCTATAGTCATAGTAGCAGTAGGTTCGTTACCTTTAATTGTCGGTGCAAGCTATTTTTAGAACGGCGGAGCAGAGCCGCGAGCTGCTCAGAGCTACACTACGGAGGCTCATTATGGGATTTCTTAGTTTCCCCTCATCAAATACACAATCCAACAACTCCACAACGCTCTGGTGGACAAGTTGTCCATGCAAAACCGCTGATGCGTGTTGCCTTCAGGGACAGTTTTTCATCAAGCAGCCTCTGTATTTCCCTCTAAAACAACTCTGTCTGGTAGCGTTGTGTTATTATCTCATAGCGTGGTGAATGTGCAGGTCACAACTTGTTCACCAGAGCGTTTTGGAGTTGTTGGATTGTGTATTTGATGAGTTTGATGAGGGAAACCAAGAAATCCCATTGGCAATGGGCCAATTTGCCAAAAATGTTGAACTATCCCTTTAAGCTTCACGCAACCGTGTAAAAAAATCTAAATAACATGAACTTGAGGAGCTCCAGACCTGAAGATGATGAGGGCAGTGTGGTGGACAAAATAATAGAAACACCAGTTGATACCACACATCACTCAGGTTCATGAAGACTAATGATATTTCCTCTGATGTAAAACATTAAAGTGAACGAGAGGGGAAAAAAACTAATCTCATTCTGTTGTTGTAGTTTTGAAGTTACCTCAACAGCTGTGACGTTTATAACTTCATAAACTCAAATATCAAATGAACTCAAACTATAAAGTCACAACACTTGGAACTGCAGGAGTTGTTGTGTCGTGTTTGTTTCCGTTCCCTCGTCTTCAGTCGCTGTCGCTGTCGGTCTCCGAGACCACGTACGAGTTTTCTTCTCCCGTGTTCTCCACAAACCACTGACCTGAAATTACAAAAAACTGCATCACTCTACTATGGCTAAAAACAAACAAAACACTAAAACACACTTCTATGTTCAATGTTTCCTGTTTTCAGAGACGATGTTTCTCACCTCGAGGCGCTGCGTCCTCGTCCTCTTCAATGTGCTCCATGTCGTAACTCACAAAAATGTTCTGAAAACAGAAAATAAAAAAGTGAAAATTTGTTTGGAATAAATTATATTTGAATATATCTTTATAAATGTAATGTAGAACAATGTATTGACTCCAGTACCTTGTTCCTGGTCAGTTTGTCCCACTGTCCCGGCTGCTGTTTGACCAGTTTGATGACCGGTTCGTTGGACTTCATTTCCCAGCAGCAGCGGTCCGGGACCACCTCGGCTCTAAGCTCCAGCTCGGCTCTGTAGGACCGACCGTCCACCCGGCCCCTGAACGCAACACAGACAGAGAGACAGAGTTAATGTGATCAAACTGTTTCCTGGTTTCTGTCGTTCTTGTCGAGGCCTCCACTGTCTGTCTTCAGGTAAACCTCAGTCTGTCCATAGGGACATCTCTGTCCGTCTTCAGGTAAACCTCTGTCTTTAGGGACATCTCTGTCCGTCTTCAGGTACAGTGGGTACTAGTTTCATTTGGACGTTTCCCTCACGTAACGCGTGATTCACGCGTTGCGTGAAATTGTAGGTCACACTGTAGCCACTAGGTGGAAGCATCGTACTGAGATGCAGCTCAAAAGATTTTGGGATAATTCCATGTTTGACCACAACGTAGCTGCAATGGAGAGTGGCGCTGTTCATAGGCCATAGGTACTTCATTTGCAGCTGTGGTCGAGAGAGCTAGAGAGTGAGTGGAGAGAGGGACCGCTACGCCGGTCAATCAGATCAATGTTGTTTTTTTTATTGTTTCACAGTGGTTACAGTAGCCTACGTTCAACAGGATCAGTGGTTCTCAGCCTTTTGGGGGTCCCCTGCATATCTCTCCTGTAGCCTGGCTGGGTGGCTCCATGTTTGAGTAGTTTGAGTTCTGCAAGTTCTGGTGAATGTAACAATCCACTCATAGCCCACGATCGCTATGTCCGTGCCAGCAGCCTGGACCCGATGCTGCTGGACTCACGAGCGGAGCAATAATGCACATCTGTCAGCAACTGCTCTTGAAGGGACAGACTAGATGCTGATTTTGTTAACAGTGACTTTGTTGCATCCAAACATTTAGCATATCTGTCGGGTGCTGTCTCTTATCCGGTACGAAGTGGGAGATGATGACAGAACTACTTTAATCGAGGGAAAGCTACATTGTTGCGAGTTGACTCCGGCCGGCGTGTGCACATGCACTAAGCCTGTGAATATTCTCATTTGTCCCGGAGTCATAGTTATCTCAAGGAAATTTAAATCGAATGCAACTGGACTTGGTTATTTGTCTAGGAAGACGTTTCACCTCTTATCCTCATAAGATAGATTACAAGTTACAGTTGCATTCGATTTAAATTTCCTTGAGATAAGTGCACACTGTTCCTGCTGCTGTCAATTCGGTCATAGTTCATTTGTAACGTGTTTTCTTCATTCTTCATTAGGCTAATGTTAACACTAGAACCACCCAGATGGTCTCACACAGACGTTTGTGTTTTTCTTACGTAAATGACTTTGTTTACATTAAAACTACAGGTCTCTCAGTCCGTGACTTTTCCATGTGTGATGGTTTCTGAAGCTTACAACTTACACAAATGAAACATTCGATTTCTGGGCATTTATACCTCGGGCCGACAATAGCTTATCTTTTTCTTCAATTATTGTTTTCATCTACAGTTATATTTATCATAATATGCCCAATTCGGGAGGGAGAGAGGGGGGAGAGAGTGCCGCGGTCAAGTTACATAATGTAACAGTTTCCAGAAAAATACAAAACAGGATATTTATTCATGTTACCCTCTGTTTAGGTAGATAAAGGTCTCAGTCACATTTGAATAAAAATAATGCTATTAGGCTTAAGGCTTTTTAAAGATAGGCCTATTTTATTTTTAATTCCATAATTCAGAGATGATTTTCACTTAATGAAATGAAACGAAACAATGAAGCCTACAGTTTTGTCCTCCGGCTTATGAAAAGTGTGAGGAGAGGTAGCTACTGTAAGAACCGGTTTTTCTAAGCTGACTGAACAGCTGTGTGAAGTTCTGTGGGGGGCAGGGCTGTAGCCTACTTTAGTGAAGTATCCACAAACACACCTATTGGTCTAAGGTGCTAATGTGTCGCTGATGTGTCTATTAAGCTGGTCCTACAGACCGCTGCATATAAACCACACTGTAGCGATTTTCACCCAGCCTCGCTTTCAATAAAACACACACACTAGCATTCTATAGCCTAATTGCAATCAGTGAAATATATGAAATCAATATAAAACACAATTTAAATATGAGAGTTGCTGTTGCTCTAGTTTAATAGCGCTGCAGCTGCATTTACCGTGCGCCCCTGTCTGTATGTGAACCTGTGTCTGTCTATGTGCAGGCAGAGATCAGAGATGGTGTTTTTTTAATAGGTAATCATGTTAGCGTTTCACCATCTCTCATCTCAACTCTCAGCAATATTCCATTGATAAATCACACCGGACCCAAGAATGGTGCAGACATGAACACACCTCATACTCCACCCCCAGAATGCCTCAGCACAGCACAACCATATATGGTCAGCACGTGCATAATTAAGTAGCCATGTGAGCTCTGTGGAGCGGCAGCAAAGACAACACCCGGAATGATGCTTCGGCGGACCTGCCCTCGCTTTTGAGGTCGGTTGTGAGAAAAATGCCTACTGTCCAGACAACTGTGTTTTTTTTAAAGCACCCCTGCATTACACAAACACACACATACGATATATAGCCGCACATATAGGCTATAGCCTATCAGTGATCATAATAATGATGATAAGAGAAAATGCATTGTTCACTAAAACTGCACGTTGGCATCCCAGACTGAAATAAAATCTTTGCTTACAGTGAGAGCTGCTTTACTAAGTGAACTATACCTTTCTTGCGTTACTAATGTTATTGTGTCTTGAGTGTTTCAGAGTCGGCCGGCTGTAAACCAGCTGACCCCGACTGACTTTTTTTTTTGCGGTCACATCAGCACGGCTGCATCTTCGGTCGCGGCTGCTGTGGCATTTGCCCATATTGCCCTATGGCCAGTCCGTCCCTGTCACTGGTTGTTTGTGTTGTCTGTCAAAACATGGATGAATGAAACCCACACATCTTGTAGCCTATTTCTATCGAGGGAAAGTTATTTCAGGATATCCTGTTTTATCGCCCAGCCCGAAAGTGACATAGGCTATTGCCCGTTCATTCATGAGAAATCATCCAGCTACACTCTCAGTCAAACAAGGTGGGGAATGAACACTACTGTACAGTAGTTGGCTCATTTTAAAAACACACCGGCAGCATCGCCCACTGAGTTAATTAACTGCTGTGTGGAAAACCACGCTGTGGTCCGTAATCACGGTGCAGATGGGTGTGTTTGGAGCTGACAAGAGGATCGATAAAAGAGAGTGAGACGTATAGCTGCCGTCGTTACATTTTTCTCATTGAAAAACTATACTGTATTATTATTATATTGCATTCCCCATTCGTGTTCACTGCTCCGTGCTGCTGTCTTATAGAGGCGATCTGCTGCTCACAGATGCCACCTGGCGGTTGTTTTGGCACATTGCAGCTTCTGGTGAAAACACAATTACTCCTCCACAAAAAATCCGCGTGAGCCTCCCGTGACTCACGCGTGAATCTCGCGTGAAACCGTCCAAATGAAACTAGTACCCACTGTAAACCTCAGTCTGTCTTCAAGTAAACCTCAGTCTGTCCATAGGGACATCTCTGTCCGTCTTCAGGTAAACCTCAGTCTGTCTTCAAGTAAACCTCCATCTGTCTTCAGGTAAACCTCAGTCTGTCTTCAGGTAAACCTCAGTCTGTCCTTAGGGACATCTTTGTCCGTCTTCAGGTAAACCTCTGTCCGTCTTTAGGGACATCTCTGTCCGTCTTCAGGTAAACCTCAGCCTGTCTTCAGGTAAACCTCAGTCTGTCTTCAGGTAAACCTCAGTCTGTCCTTAGGGACATCTTTGTCCGTCTTCAGGTAAACCTCAGTCTGTCTTCAGGTAAACCTCAGTCTGTCCTTAGGGACATCTTTGTCCGTCTTCAGGTAAACCTCAGTCTGTCTTCAGGTAAACCTCAGTCTGTCCTTAGGGACATCTTTGTCCGTCTTCAGGTAAACCTCAGTCTGTCCTTAGGGACATCTTTGTCCGTCTTAAGGTAAACCTCAGTCTGTCCTTAGGGACATCTTTGTCCGTCTTCAGGTAAACCTCTGTCCGTCTTTAGGGACATCTCTGTCCGTCTTCAGGTAAACCACTGTCTGTCTTCAGGTAAACCTCAGTCTGTCATCAGGTAAACCTCAGTCTGTCTTCAGGTAAACCTCAGTCTGTCTTCAGGTAAACCTCAGTCTGTCCATCTTCAGGTAAAACTCTGTCTGTCCTTACTAGGAACATCTCTGTCCATCTTCAGGTAAACCTCCATCCGTCTTCAGGTAAACATCTCTGTCCATCTTCAGGTAAACCTCCATTTATCTTCACCTCCGTCTGTCTTCAGGTAAACTTCCGTCTGTCTTCAGGGACATCTCCGTCTATTTCCTTCATTTGTCCAATTTCAGGTAAACCTCTGTCTGTCCTTAGGGACATCTCTGTCTGTCTTCGGTTAAATCTCTGTCTGTCCTTAGGGACATCTCTGTCTGTCTTCGGTTAAATCTCTGTCTGTCCGTCTTCAGGTAAACCTACATTTGTCCATCTTCAGGTAAACCTCAGTCCGTCTGTCCGTTATAATGGGTGTGTATTGCACGGAATGTTCGTGTCAGAGTGGGTGACATCATCGGTCAGAGTGGGAGAGAGCCAAAAAGAAAAATCTTCCAATTTTTCTCTTTCCACACTCCTCCCGGACACAATTTACGCTCTACACACATGATTTTTTCCAAATTTCTAGACAAACTTGTTCTGTCTCTCACAATGTGCTCAAAATATCAGAGAGATTTACAGAATTTGAATTGTCAGCCTCTAAGTGCGGCCACATCTGCCTCTGCTCCTCATTGACTCCAATACAAAGATTTTCTGAGAGAAGCAGAACGGACCCCTGTTTTAAACTCGTAAGTGTCTCCAAAATATTTACTGTAGAAACACCAGAATCACACCAAATCGTTCAGGAAGTCCTTACAGTGATGATGGTCTGTGTTTTTTTCTGATAGGAGCTACCGTTTTGTCAGAATAAGCCCAAATGTGAGACCAGTGCAGAGGCAGAAAATTGCTCTTTTTCTCCACGTTTGTGTCTGCCTCAGTCTGGGGGGCCTCTATCGTCATTGGCAACCACCTCAAGTTGCTGCAGTAACCTCTGAGCCTCAGACCAGAGCTTGTTAAGGTTTATCCACCTGGAGCTCATTAACATGTTTATAAACACACACACAGCTAAATCAGACTGACACAGGATGCAGCTCATGACATGTGTCTGATCAGGACAAATTATCCAGGTGTCACCAAAGACATCAGGACAGTTTCAACTAATTCTTAAAAGGGATATAGTCACATCCTCCTCTCACCATAATCCCTATAGTCATAGTAGTTGGTTCATTACCTTTAATGGTGTTCAGAAATGGCCGTTTGTCCTGTTTGTCGGGCCTCCTTCCACGGGTTTCCACGAGTTGCTGCACAAGTTTACCCGAGTAAGGAAAACGAATTTGATTGGTCGTTATCGAGCGGGCGGGATATTCAATGTTTGGGACGAGACCGAGCTCGGTCTGAGTGTGTTTAGCTAACGTAGCTAACTGTTAGCTAGTAGGCTTGCTTCGTTATAGCTTGCTAACTTAGCTAGTGAGGCTAAGAGATGGAGCGCAGGGATCTGGAGGAGGAGAGTGGAGTAGAGACGGAGGAGAGTTTGTGTCGGTGTAACGTGACGTATAATTTGTGCGCCTGCATTATCCAATGCGGAAAAAAACTAGGCCTACCCCTCTTTCACCCCAGATTTACTCAAAAATAGAATTTTTCAAATTCAATTTTCTTTTCTGAATACCTTTAATTATCGGTGCATGTTGTTTTGAGATCGGCAGGACAGGGACGTGAGCTGCTCAGTGAACGGTACAGGTCCCCTGTCCCTCATCAAATACACAATCCAACAACTCCACAACGCTCTGGTGGACAAGTTATGACCTGCACATTCACCACGCTATGAGATAATCATGTAACATTACGACACATGATGCAAATACTCTAAACCAGCGGTACTCAATAGGCGGCCCGCGGGCCGCATCCGGCCCGCCGAACCTTCCAATCAGACCCGCGACTGAGTTCCACTAGTTTACATATTACTGTATACTGTATTTCTCGGGCTCCGTGCGCCTGTAAGTCAATGCGCTGGGACATAGAAACACGTGCGGAGCGTTTGTGTGTGCCTGTGAGGCCCTGCACTGGGATACAGAAACGCTGACGAACCCAAATCACCATGCGCGAGTGTTTGGGGAGCGGGCTGGACTGCAGGGTTTTCCCTGCCTGTCTGCAGAGACCGTGGGTGATTTTCACCGCCGTCTTGGTTCAACTGTGTGTGCATCATGCATGGGGGCCGTTCAGATGAAGCGTCTTTTGCGCGCGCTCAAACCCATTCAATGCAGCCGCGAGTCATGCACGCTCACAACTCAAAAGCCGTAGCCGCGCGCATTTGATGAGACGCAATTGTTTTTTCGTGCACATCAGCGGCGCACAGCTGCACGACCTGCTTCTCCCCCGCTGTTGTGTCCCGGTTCCATCGGCCTGTGTCTCCTACTGTTTCCCACTGAGCTCTGCCTCGTTTGAAAGGTGAAGGAAGCCCGTGTGTGGAAAGACGTCGCCTCCGAGATGTAGAATGTGTGTTATAGAAGAGAAACACATTTCAGGACCAATGACTTGTATCCTCAGAACAGAGTCAGACGTCCTGTGATGGTCAGCCTCCTTTCATATTTAAGATGAAAATCACAGGGCATGTCTGAGGATATGTTAATAATATAACTACTGTTATTGTGTGGATTTTTTCTTATTCTGAGGATACAAGTCAGCAGTGTAAAGCTCCAGCATGATATGTAAATGATGATATGACAATGTCAAGATTTTTCATTTTATATCATACAAAACACCATGAAGTGTATAAATAAAAATTATGTGTTTACAAGTAAAATAAAAAATATTTAAATTATTAGACGAAAAAGGTGAATTTAATTTCAATCTAGGCCTATTTGAATGTGCGGCCCCCAAGGTGTCTGTTAAGAAAAATTCTGGCCCTTCGAAAAATGTATTTGAGTACCCCTGCTCTAAACTTTCACTTTTGAAACCACTCTGAATGTAGTTCCGGCTGCATTTGACTCAATAACAACTCTGTCTCGTAATGTTACATGATTATTTCATAGCATTTCATGTTTTGTGAGCTGTAAAAATTAGTTTGAAGTTTATTTGGATAATTATCAAACTGTCTGGTATTTAGCAGCAGAAGCATAATGAGGTTGTCAGCTGTAAAAACTGTGATGTCGATGACGTGCAGCTGTTGAGCAATAACCATGTGACACTACATCACAAATTTTTTAAAACATTTTATTCCAAAAACTAAACTCAAAGAGTTTTTTACAGAAAACAACTGTAGTGAATTAATCTACGAACTGAAACAACAGCGTCTCAGAACTGAGCAGTTGATCTGAATGAAAATTGATCTGTGGATGAACAGTTTGTCTCCCATGATAACATAACAACAGAATCACTTTAACGTTAGTGGATGAAGTGGTTTCATTATGAACTGTGCTTTGTGTGTTGGTTTAAACTTGTGTGTGTGTGTGTGTGTTCATGTCACACACAGTCCGGCCCTGCTGAACATGTACCCGCTCCCCCCGGTGTACAGCGCCCTGGAGGTGAAGCTCCACTGACTGTGACGGGCTGTGATGTAGAGTGGGTGGGGGTGGGGGTAGTGGGGGGTGCTGCTGCTGCTCCTCACACACCTGTACACGACTCGGTCCCGCAGGACGTCGCAGCGCTGACTCTCCGGACTCGTCAGCTTCACCGTCACCGTCACGGCGTCCGACGTCTGGTGCCAGCGCACCTGAGGATGGAAACTGAGACCGACAGGCGGCGGTCAGGTGAACTGGGCTCCTACACAGTTTAACCGACTAATTTCTATGACTTTGCAGCAGGTTTCAATGACTCTCAGGGCTCTAGTCTGCCCCTAAACGGAGGCAATTTGCCCCTGAAGTTTGAGATGTCATCTACTAGCACATGTGCAACCATTTATTTTATTTTGACACAGGTAAAATGTGGAAAGAACGACATTTAAGAATCTGCAAATCTACAAAACAACAATAACACAACTACTGCTAGGCGAGCAAAACACTGTTGTGCCACAGCCTCTCGCAGTGGAGGTGATGGTCCATCTGCCCCACTGGTCTTTGAACCAGTCACTAACTCGTGGTAGCAAGCCATAACAGTAGATTTAAAGATATGGGCAGTTTAGTCGCCTACAGGGTTTCATGCGCCACTGATTCAACCCAATGTGGTAACGATCAAAAGCCGAATTATGACAAAATGTCCAGATTGTGAGTTTTCATGAGGTTTTGATCATCATCTATTTCAGTTCTGTTCATCACAGAGTTCCCAAATTCACACATAAGGTTTGTTAGAGTGTTAAGAGTTTTTTTTAAATCAAAAAACGTAAAATTACATTTTAGGCGCTCAATGAGTTAATGTCAATTAACATTGTGCACCCCTCAATTTTCTACTTGTGCTCCCAAAATTTTAAGTTAGTGGTTACTGTGTTCCAAGTAAAATAAGTTAGTCTGGAGCCCTGACTATAAATGAAATAGAGGAATAAAACTAACCCTAACCCCAACCCTTCTGCAAAGATGGAAAATCCTCTCAAATGGTTCTATTGATACTGTTTAAAAGAGCAAGAATGGGAGGATTTTTATTTATTTATCCATTTTAAATCAACCAAATAGGGCTGTTGAAATTCAATGACTTCTCCAAAACTTTTGGGGTGTACTGAAGTTTCTAAGAAGGAAAATGACATTTAAAATTCCAGGACTCTTCCAGTGTTTTTTCTAAACGTACGAACCCTGGGTGTCAGTCAGGTGTTGGTCAGGTGTCACAGTGACCGTTTGTTTACAATAATCAGACGAGTTGTTTTTCACCTTTTCGTGGAGTCGTCGCTGTCTGTTCCATTAGAGTTGCTCTGCTCGCTGCTGCTGTGACCGTTACCTGCAGACAAACCTACACACACACACATACACACAAAGAGATGTTTTAACTCTATCAGGATTAAATGTGTTGAAGCTGAGAGGAGTTAATTCCTATATTTTTTTTTACCGTTTTCACAGCAGTGGGGAGGAGCAGCGAGGAGGTCGGTGTGGGGAACTTCTCCTGCATCTCTGCTCCTGTTTAAAAACCAACAGGTCGACAAACTGAGTCAAACACCGGGACGGATCAATATGGGATGTTGCTGTTGTGTCACATGTTCTCAAAACAAACTAAACAAGAATAGAAATCGATATTATTGCGATAATAAAAATATTGCAATATGCTGCTGCGATATATTGTGATGTATTCACTTTTTTTCAAACTGCAAATGTCGCCGCCAAATGAAAACTTTGTTGATATCTGTTTCCTTTAAATGATATAAACTTCTTAGTCTGTTCAGATCGATACAATATCGCCATGCAAAAATACTGCAATAACTACGTTGTGTAGATTTTTTCGTCCGCCCCCCTGGTTGAAACACTGAATTTCTCTGCAAAAACGACACATGAAGCACTTTCATCCCATAAATACATGATAAATTTGATGTCATGACCTGTTTTTTGAGAGTGGAGCAATCTTCTTTTCTTTTCCATGAACCGGTTCATCTTTTGTTTTTTAATAAAACAAATAAATTCACACACTTCCGCAATGTTTTTTACGACTCAAACTCTTGGACAGCTAATTCAGAAAAAATACCTTCAATATTTAAGACTTTATAAAGTTGTGAAAAGACTTTTTAATACTTTTTAAGGGTCTTCATTTTCCTAAGATTGATTTATCACCTTTTAATACTTTTCAAGACCCCGCGGATACCCTGTTGTCATAAAGGAACAAAGAAACCAGAAATATTCATATTTAAGAAGCTGGAATCTACAGAAGAGCATTAGGGCCAACAACAGAGATTGTTTTTTTTAAGATTCTGAGATAAAAAGTCAGAATTTCAGAGTTAAAAAAACCCCCAAAAACTCCATTGCTGGCCATAATGCTCTTCTGTAGAAATAAGAGAATTTTGACTTTTGTACTTAAAAAAACAACTCAAACTGATGACTCAATTATAAAAATAGTTTGACGATTAATTTAATAATCAATTCTTGTGCAATTAAGAGTAAGAATTTCACTGTACTGTGTGGCGCTGTCTTCGGTGCATATGACAATAAAGATTTGAATTGAATTGAATTAATCGATTAATTGTTGCAGCTCTAATATTTGTTAAAAAAAAAAAAAAAACAAGTTCACGAATGGTATAAAAAAATGTTGTGTTGCATGGCTCAGGAATTCTCCAGGATGACGAGCTGATGGCGGATGATTTTCGTTCATTTTATTCGATTGTTTTTCTTCTTTTGTTTTTGATACAAACATTATCTTAAAAAAAAGGGGGTAGACAACATAATTTTGTTTCTTTCTGTTTCTGTTGTATTCTTTTCTGTATTAAATTGTTTTAATTTACTTTGAAACAAATAAATGAACTAAACCAACCCCAACACTAAGCTCCAGTTCACCCACTACAGCCGAGTGTCTTTACCCAGAGGCGTCTCCTCCGTCCTGGTTAGTGCAGACCTCCTTCTGCTCCTTCTGCTCCTTTTGCTCCTCCTCTTCCTCCTCCTCCTCCTCCTCCTCCTCTTTGCACAGCGCCCTCAGCAGCTCCACGTGCTTCGGGTTGCTCATTCCCATCCCGGTGTTGATGATCAGCGACTGGACGTTGTGCTCGTTGATGACGGTTTTCGTACCGGGAACCTGAGTCACGCGGACCTGAGAGCAGAGACAGATTCACTTACTGTTAAAAACAGCAGCAGACGGTCGACAGGTTGACTGTTTTTACACCGGACAGGAAGGAGTTAAAGGGATAATTCACCCAAAATTCAAATTTCACTCATTATCTCCTCCCCCTCATGTGGACTAAGGGCTGGGAGAAGTTTCAGAGTCCTCCGTGGCTTCTCTGAGTTACAGCGGGGCTCCGTGCAGCACTGCATGTCCATATGACGGTAGCGAACAGGGCTCACTTTTCTTCGTCCAAAAAGACACACCAAAAAACATCCAAATACCTCCATGCTGCTCGTCTGTAATGTCCCTCTTGTATTGAAGCCCCAACATGAGAAATTGTTCCGAAATAAGTCTATATTTCAAGCTTGTTTGTAGCGGAAGCTCCCAGTGTTGCTCTTCCTGGTCCGTCCAAATCTCGCGCGATTTGCATTGATTCAATACAAGAGGGACATTACATACGAGCAGCATGGAGGTATCTGGATGTTTTTTTGGTGTGTCTTTTTGGACGAAGAAAATTGAGCCCCGTTTGCTACCGTTATATGGACATGCACTGCTACGCCGAGACCCCCTGTAACTCAGAGAAGCCACGGAGGACTCTGAAACTTCTCCCAGCCCTTAGTCCACATGAGGGGGAGGAGATAATGAGTGAAAGTTCAATTTTGAGTGAACTATCCCTTTAAGTGCTGAACTCACCATGGGATCCACGAACACGGTGTTTCCCAGACTGAGCACGGCTCTGGCCCGGTGCTGCAGACCTCGGATCTTCTGGCTCACGGCTCTGGTGACCTGCAGGACACGACAATCCCCCGACAGGACACGTTATGAAGTAGTATTGTTGTTTTTTTGGTGGGGTATTTTGTGCGTTACTATAAAGCAAAATTAATGATAATCGCTCCACAAACTGTGTGAAATTGTATCATTTTCTTGTTTAGCCCCACGGCATTCAGACAAACTCAATCTTATATTTCTTATATATCTTATATTTGTTGGTGCAAAACCGTGAGCTGCTCAGAGCTACACTATGGAGGCTAACAGGATTTCTTGGTTTCCCTCATCAAACTCATCAAATACACAATCCAACAACTCCACAACGCTCTGGTGGACAAGTTGTGACCTGCACATTCACCACGCTATGAGATAATAACACAACGTTACCACACAGAGTTGTTTTAGAGTAGCCTAGAAATCTAGCTGCACCCTAGCGGCAGTAAATCTCTTTGCTCCGTAGGTCTAGAAACGAGCCATAGGAACTTTTTGAGTGTCGGACACCGTTTGTGTTCACCAATCACAGCGCTCTATCTGTTTAGAGAGTCGTTGGGCGGGCTTAACGCCATGGCGACATACATTTTAATTGGCTTGTCAGGCTAACGTCATCCTGCTCTTTGCTCTGATTGGCCTTTAGTGATATAGTCTGGCTTGTCAGGCTACTTTTAGAGGGAAATTCATGCAAAACCGTGGATGCGCGTTGCCTTCAGGGACAGTTTTTCATCAAGCAGTCGTGTGTCTGATCAGCTCTGTCTTGACCTTAAGATCGTGGGTTTGATTCCCATGTTGACAGAGATGGCAAAACCGGCAGTAGCCCCGTGGGCCTTTCAACATTTCCCCAGAGGAAATTTTCTAGTTATCTCATAGCGTGGTGAATGTGCAGGTCACAACTTGTCCACCAGAGCGTTGTGGAGTTGTTGGATTGTGTATTTGATGTTTGAGAAGTTATTAATTTAAAAGCATGAAGTCGCCTCTAAACAGTATTAAAATGCTGTATATCTGTCTAGCTTCTTGTGATGTTGTCCTGGGAATGTCAGTAGTGTGAAGTGTGTTGGTGTTGGTGTTGGTGGATGAACATGAACCTTGGGGTGCCAGTCGACCTCCTCGTCGACCGGTTTGACGCGGCAGACGACCATCTCCACGGCCTGCGGCGGCAGAGCCTGGAACTGCGGCGGCAGCTGCAGGATCTGATGCGACTTCACCTCCTCCTCTTTCCCCACGTCCAGGAACCGAACCAGCACCCGGAAGAAGAGCGTGTCGGGTCGGAGCGGCACGGACAGGACCTTCACCCTGGAAGAGCAGCAGAGTTTTTTATTGGTTTGTTTTGTTTGTTTGACTTCTGTGTGCAGGGTTCCTACAGCTTAAGCCAAGTTAAATTTAAGACTTTTTAAGACGTTTTTAATGCCACTTGAAATGAAATTTAACTCATTGAGTGCCGCGCTCCTTTCCAAAGTTTTAGTCAAGTGTACCGGCAATTTAGACCATTTTTGACTTTTTATGTAGAGCCATAGTGTATTCATTATTATTGCCACCAACACATACTGTAGCTCAATTGAAAGGTTTAACTTTATGCTTCAAATGGCCACAAACCGTTTGTTTCTACGTGCCTCTGTTCCTGAGAAAAGTCAAGCTAAACATGGCTGGGTTTCACCAAAATCCCTCCTTTTTTTCTAGAAAAGGAGATAGAGCGTCTTTTATGAAAGGTGCTCTGTTTGTGTCTGTCGCTCTTCTGACACTCGCATTTCTGGATCAAAGGGCTCGTATAAGATAAATATATACAACAATTATTGTTCTATTCACAAAACCACCATCGGGGGGGGGGGGGGGCACTAAACAACAATAACACAGACGCACCGTGCCGTGTCACAGCCTCTCGCCGCGGAACGTGAGGGTCTGTCGGCCACAGCGGCTCGCGAACACCGGTCCCGCCGGTGGTCGCGGTCCGTCTGTGGTACGGGTCGGTGGTGCCGGTCTGCTTTGGTCCAGAGACCATCAGATTTTACCACGGGGGGACTTTTGGGGAGGACACGGTGTTGCTCCAGATGAAGAGCGGGCGGGACAGTCTGAGAGCTTCCTGTTTCTGCTCCGAGCAGCTGGAGCAGCAGCGCAGGTGAGAGCAGAGCAGCTGCGGCGCAGCTGCGCTGCATCCACATGCAGAACTCCGTTTGCAGAAGCTGAGTTATGATAAAAACTTCCAGATCATGAGCTGTCATGTGACTCTCCTCGTCGTAGAGTCCCCAAATTTACATATAATGTGTATGAAAGGGTCTATTTTCATAATTAAAAAAAAAAAGCAAAAAACGAAAAATCTCGTTTTTGGCACTCAATGCATGGGAACGAAAAACGAGAAATTACGTGGTTGGCACTCAATGAGTTAAGACAGACTTCACAATAAACACAAATGCAAAAAAAAAAAGAAAAAATGTCATCACATACATAGGGTTAGGGACAATTTTACCCACTTTCCTATGTGGTCCAAGGTAAAGTGACTGCTACATGAATAGGGGGAGTGACATCATTTAACAGCTGTGTAGTTGTGGAGAGGAGATGATAAACTAAAAAGGACACGCTTGCTCGTTCGTATGTTTCCATACGAAGCGCATTAAAAGAAATTTGAGTTCTGTGTGTTTCCATTAAAAGTACGGACTTTGGTGAAAACTACAAACTCGCACGAGTTTTCAGCATCTGTCCTTTCAAAATAAATGCATAAAAAGTCAAAAAAAAAAAAAAACACTGACTCTGGAGCTGGTGGCGGTGAGAAATTTAGCGGTGACGGCCGCCACTAACTTCTCTATGTCGAAATGTTACCAATTATTTTGAGATTTGAGACTAATTACAACCATAAAATCCCACTCACCATTGTGTTAACATTTCTAAATTGATTTAAGACATTTTAATGCCAATTAAGGCCTTGTTTTTAGATTAAAGGTGTACAGAAAAGAAAATTGAATTTAAGCCCACTCTGGGTCATAAAATTAGTGTAATAACTCATCTATCAGACGATGTAGGCCAAACTTTGTGCAAAATTCTATTTTTGAGTAAATCCGGGATGAAAGTGTGTATTTTAGTGTAGTTTTTTTTCCGCATTGGATAATGCAGGCGCACGGATTATACGTCAGCCTGTACACGATTCATCAGCCACTGATATTGGATCCGTAATCCGTCATTCAAACGTCTGAGACACACACACACACAGAGCTTGGTCTCGCCCCAAGCTTTGAATATCCCGCCCGCTCGATAACGACCAATCAAATTCGTTTTCCCTACTCGGGTAAACTCGTGTTGCAGCTCGTGACAACTCGGCACGACAACCAGGCCATTTCTGTACACCTTTAATGAATTCAATGCCTTTTAAGACTTTTTAAGGATCCGTAAGAACCCTGTGTGTGGCGATCGCCTGTTCGATGCCGCCGTCAGACCTGTGGTAGACGTCCTTGTCGTCCTCGGCCTCCTGCACGGCGTACATCGCTCCCTCCAGGATCTCCGCGGCTCCCGGCTTCTTGTCGGCGTAGAACGACGCCATCTCGGACACCAGGACGTCAAACGGGACGCCGCCGCCGCCGCCGCCGCCGTCTTTCCTGACGATGCGGCCGTAGAAGAGCGACGCCGTCTTGATGTAGACGGGGACGAGCTGAGGACGACACAGAGTCACTCTATCGCTACGTTTCCATCCACTAAAGAGGTGGGTAAAAATATCAACATGAATGAAGCTGGTGAAAGTTATTTGATATGAAAGCGTATTTCATACAGTTGAAAGAAAAAAAAAAAAAAAGGATCTGTTTTTAGAAGTAATTATGTTTTTTTCCCCCTGTTTTTTAGTAATTTTCTTTCTGACAAAAATCCTGTGAGAAGCTCAGACCTGCTAGTAACGTTTAACCGCAGCCTCCACTTCATCATGGATCTATTAGATCTATGATATGTGTAAGCTCTCTTTGCTTGTCTGCTTTCCCTCATCAAACTCATCAAATACACAATCCAACAACTCCACAACGCTCTGGTGGACAAGTTGTGAGCTGCACATTCACCACGCTATGAGATAATAACACAACGTTACCAGACAGAGTTGTTTTAGAGGGAAATTCATGCAAAACCGCTGATGCGCGTTGCCTTCAGGGACAGTTTTTCATCAACAGTCTCTGTATTTCCCTCTAAAACAACTCTGTCTGGTAACGTTGTGTTATTATCTCATAGCGTGGTGAATGTGCAGCTCACAACTTGTCCACCAGAGCGTTGTGGAGTTGTTGGATTGTGTATTTGATGAGTTTGATGAGGGGAAACCAAGAAATCCCATGAGCCTCCGTAGCGTAGCTCTGAGCAGCTCACGGCTCTGCTCCGCCGTTCTAAAAATAGCTTGCGCCGACAATTAAAGGTAACGAACCTACTGCTATGACTATAGGGATTATGGCAAAGGGCCAATTTGCCAAAATGTTGAACTATCGCTTTAAACCATACGTTAAACGTTACTTGCAGGCAGGAGCTTCTTGCAGAATTTTTAAATCGTGTTAACTCAGAAATTTACTTTGAAAAACTGGGGGAAAAAAAATTACAAATATACAAAAAATATAAAGTTGTGACCGTCCTCACCTCGATGACTCCGGCGGCAGGAAGCTCAGACCGATCCAGACGGGAGATGAACCTGTGGCGGTCGGGACACGAGCTGCCGTCTCTGCAGAGGAGACGAGACACCGAGGTTTAAAGGGATAGTAGCATTTTTTTAAAAAGTGGGGTTGTATGATCTACAAATAGCCCCTAAGTACTTTAATTGCAGTAGAAGACTCTCTGCACTCCTCCCGTTAGCAACGCCAGCCCATAATAGCCCTGCCCAGAGATTTACAACATACAGTGTTGTGAACAGACCCAAAGAAACGGCCTATTTTCACGGCCTAAAAGAGGTTTTACCTGGAAAAAAAAACACAGTTCCATTGTTCGCTATAATATAATTTTTTCCAGCCCTTCAAAGTGCAGGAAAAACACAGTTTTTATTTGGACCTAACCAACTGCTGATCGGCGGGTGCTAACCCTGGGCGGAGGGATACGTGAGTTGGTTAGCTCCAAATAAAAACTGTGTTTTTCCTGAACTTTGAGGGGCTGGAAAAAATTATATTATAGCGAACAATGGAACTGTGTATTTTTTTCAGGTAAAACCTCTTTTAGGCCGTGAAAATAGGCCGTTTCTTTGGGTCTGTTCACAACACTGTATGTTGTAAATCTCTGGGCAGGGCTATTATGGGCTGGCGTTGCTAACGGGAGGAGTGCAGAGAGTCTTCTACTGCAATTAAAGTCTTCCCCCTCTTCCTCCTCCTCCTTTTCTTCCTCCCTCTCCTCCTCTTCCTCCCTCTTCTTCCTCCTCTTTCTCCTCCTCGTCCTCCTCCTCTCTCCTCCTCCTTTTCTTCCTCCCTCCCCCTCCTCTTTCTTCTCCTCCTCCTCTCTCTTCCTCCTCATCCCTCCTCCTTTTCTTCCTCCTCTTTTTCCTCCCTCTTCCTCCTCCTACCCCCTCCTCTTCCTCCTCCTCCTCCCTCTTCCTCCTCCTCCTCCTCCTCTTCCTCCTCCTCCTCCTCCCTCTCCTCCTCCTCCTCCCCCTCCTCCTTTTCTTCCTCTTCCTCTCTCCTCCTCCCTCCTCCTCCCCCCTCCCCTCTCCTCTTCCTCCTCCTTCTCCTGCTCCTCCTCCTCCTCCCTCTTCTTCCTCCTCCTCTCTCCTCCATCTCCTCCTCCTCCCCCCCTCTCACCTGCAGACCCCGTAGCTCTTCATGTAGCTGCAGAGCGGTCTTCCGGTCTTCCGGTCTTCCCGCGCCGAGCGGATCCCGCGGGCGAAGGACAGCAGCTCCGGCGTCGGCACGGCGTCGCTGCGTCCGAGGTAACGCAGCACGCCGACCACGTGGCGGGAGTTCCTCTCCGAGATGAGCAGCACGGAGCGGGCGACACGGGGACGACACGGGGTCTGGTCCTGGAACGACAGAGGAGGAGGAGGAGGGGGAGGAGGAGGAGGAGGAGGAACGTTAAAGCTGGATCACATGACTATAGTTCATTATTTAAAAACAGGAGGAGGAGAAAGAGAGGGAGGAGGAGGAAAAGAAGAAGAAAGAGGAGGAGAATAAGAAAAAGCAAGAGGAGAAAAAGGAGGAGGAAGAGGGAGGAGAAAGAGAAAGAAGAGAAAAAGAAGGAGGAGGAGAGGGAGAAAGGGAGAAGGATGAGAAGAAAAAGGAGGAAGAGAACGAGAGGGAGAATAAGGAGGAGGAAGAGGAGAAGAAAAAAAGGAGAAGAAGATGAAGAAAATAAAGGAGATAGAGAGGAAGAAGGAAGAGGAGGAGAAGGAGAATAAAAAAAGGAGGAGAAAGAGAGGAAGAGGTGAAGCGGAAGAAGGAGAAGAAAAAGGAGAAAGAGAAGGAGGAGGAGAAAGAGAGGGAGAAGGAGGAGGAAGAGGAGTAGAAGAAGATGAAGAAAAAAGAAGGAGGAGGAGAAGATGAAAAAGCAAGAGGAGAAAAAGAGGGAGAAGAAGGAGGAGGAAGAGGAGAAGGAGAAAAAAAAGGTGGAGAAAGAGAGGGAAGAGAAAAAGAAGGAAAAGGACGAGGAGGAGAAGAAGAAAAAGCAAGAGGAGAAGGAGAAAAAAAAGAGGAGGAGGAGTAGAAAGAGGAGAAACCAGAAGAAAAAGGAGGAGAAAGAGAGGGAAGAGAAAAAGAAGGAGTAGGAAGAAGGAGAAAAAAAGAGGAAAGAGGAGGAGGAAGAGTAGAAAGAGGAGAAACCAGAAAGAGGAGTAGAAGAGACAGCGGTGTGCTCCCTCTGACCCGCTCCGCCAGGTTCCTGAAGTTTTCCGCGAGGCAGAAGAGCCGCGTGCCGAACACTTTGGGCGACGTGGGGAAGTCGAAGTGGACGACGCACGTCGCGTCTCTGATGCCGAAACACCGGAGACACTCGTTGGTCGTCACTGCAGGAGGTCAAAGGTCAGAGGTCAGAGGTTGAAACTCTCTACAACAACAGCAGCTACAGGTATCCACCACTTTCCGGAGAATGACGCTGGGTGTCGCCATGACGATCCATTCCACCATTACTTAATTGACCCTTTGTCAAGGCCCCGCCCCCCCACGGTTACTGTTGCTAGGTTGGACAAACAATGGTCACGGAAGGGTTAACTCCCATTGGAAACCATTGAAAATTAGGCAGATTTAAATTGCTTGTAACGGGGTGTTCCCACCAAACGCGATGACGCTTCATCGCGCGTCGAGATTACATGTAAAGTCAATGCAAACACGCGATTAGTCGCGTCATCGCGCCGGGCGATGCGATGGACGCGATAGCGCGGCGCGATGGACGCGTTGGCCGCGAAAAATCGCCTCCATCGCGTCGCCCGGCGCGATGACGCTTCATCGCTCGAGTTCAAATAATTGAACTTTTGCGGCGAATTCGCGTGAAGACGCGCCGCGACAGCCAATCAGCTTCGAGATCGTCACCGACGTGCTGACGTACGGACGTACTGGTGTTCCCTTGGCAGTTTAGTCAGAGCGAGTCTATTGACAATATTAGAAGTTTTCTGGTTTAGTTTAGTTTATTATTCAGATCCCCATTAGCGGCAGCAAAGCCACAGCTCTTCACTGTTGCTTTTCCGGTTTGGAGATTCGGACCTGAAAGCCCGTTATCACTGCTGTGTTCAACCAGCGGGCGCTGCGAGCCGGCCGCCCCGTCCCAAAGCACTCAACAGGCGGTCAGTCACACAGTAGTTCACGGAGCCGTCTCCTCCTCCTCCTCCTGCAGCCAGAGACACACACCGCTGTTCCTCTCCCATCTACAGGGACAGGAACAGTGCAGCGACGGTGGTTATCTCAGCCAGAGAATGAAATAGTGGGAGAAATGTTGTTGTTTGGGCGGGCTCGTCGCGCGACGCGATGCCGCGACGAGGCGTTTTTTGCATATTGAACCAGCGTCAAAACTGGAGCGTCTAGCGCGACGCGATTTCATTTGACGCGCGATTCAATCGCGTTCATCGCGTTTGGTGGGAACACCCCGTAAGGAAAATTTGAATTAACTTATACATCAGAAAAATAGTGTCCATGATAGAGGACAGATGTGGCTCAATAGCGGTTGAACGGGCATTACCTGACTTTTCCGAAAAATGGGGGAAAATCATTGTTTTGGTCACTCACTAGCTAGTAGCTAACGACGCTAGCTAACGTTAGCTACAAGCTAATCTCCGCCGATCTCCCGTTTCTCCTCGTAAAACTTCACAAAGTTCAAAAGACATTAGTAGCGGTAATGTTACGTTTGCGAGATAACTTTGAAGGTATTAGATCTTCTCTGTTTATGAACACGACCAGAGAGTGGACTGGAGAATGAATGAGCTTAGCACTTCAGTACAGCCAGGGAAAACGGGCTCACTTCTCATGAGGACTGCACAACAACAACAAACAAACCTATGCAATTAACCCCTGACCTATGCCTAGAGCTCCCCCTAGTGGACCACCCCCAAACCCTATTATTAAGCTCAACTAAATACATAACAGAAGGTTAAAGTAATATGTATACAGTAGCCTACATGTTTATTGATGTCTTAGGTTTGGGGAATGGGATAAAAATGACTCCATGAATACGTTCCAGATATCGTGAGTTGCTACTGCAGGAACCCCAGGCACATTTTAACTAGGGGTGGTGAAAAAAATCGATAATCGATTAATCGCGATTATTAAATGACCGATTATGAATCGATTATTAATTTTCCAAAAATCGATTATTTATATTTTTCAAAAAAAAAAATTTTTTTTTCAATTTTTTTTTTTTTTTATATTTTTCAAATTGTAATACAAAGGCGAGTCCTCCTGTTACTGGATGTCATACAGGATTTAACCACAAGGTGGAGCGGTCTGTCTGTCATAACAAGAGGCTGTGTAACTGAGCCAGCGAGCAAGTGTGTAGGTGCTAACAAGGTGCTAACGGTGCCGGAGCGAGACAAAGATCGATACAATTGAGTGGCGACAGCTTTTGATGTCGCCGACAGCGCGGTCACGTGGTTCATGTTCCAAACTAGGCTGCCGCTGTCATGTTTTTCTATGGGACAGACAGCAGTGAGCTTGCTTTTGAAGCATAAAGTCCGCTAGCTTAATGCTAACGTTGTATAATGTAAAACACCATAGACGGGCTAACAGAAATTAGCATCGCTACAACAGTAGCAGTAAAGCTGCTAAAAACTGTTTTAATTCTGGCTTTAGCGCTGTTAACACGTCACAACATGAGGACCAGCTGGTCTTCCTCCATAAGAATCTGGTTGCTCCAGAGCAATGATTTGATCACTGAAGTTGAAGTTACACAGCTTGCTCTGTTTTTATAACAGTAGGCTAAAGTAAAATGTGTGCAAGCTGGTTGTTCCAGAGCAATATTATTTGATCACTAGTTACGTGTGTTGTGTTCTGTTTTTATGTGTACATTATCTAAAGCCTACAGTAAAATATGTGTTGCATCTGTCTTTCAAAAAAAGTGACTTACTAATTTAAATCTCCTTTGTGACACGTCCAAAAATACAAAGGGTCCATGATCAGTTAAAGTAACTTATTGTAACAAAAAATCCAAGAATCAAAAAATGAGCCAACAAGCAATCAACGCACAAAGAGAAAATTAATATGTGGTTTTCAATAAATAAAAATAGGCTAATAATAATTCAGCAACTGACTGATAATAATCATGACAATAATCATTGATAATCGAAAATCGAATCGATAATCGTTAATAATCGAAAATCGGTCTGTAATCGAATCGAGACTTCAATAATCGTAATCGAATCGAATCGGGAAATTGGGCCAATTAACCACCCCTAATTTTAACTATATTGAAAAATTATAAAGTAGTTTTTGCCGAAAAACTTGCTGTCTACCTATCTTGTTTCATAGGGTTTCATTCCAGGGTTGTCCAACCTTAGAATGTTGCGCAACACGTGACATGGGGAGGAGCGCTCTGATTGGTGGATCAGCAACCAATCAGAAGGCCAACAAAGGGTCAATTGTTGATAGCATAGACTGGTTGATAGACATTGGCCGTGATGACTTTATTTATAATCATCACGTAATTTTAATGAGAACAATACGGACGAGGTTTTAGCTTTATGTCACATTTTCACGTCACTACATCACCGTTGCAACTACTCTGATGTTTATGAAGTCTATAAAACGAATTGTTGAACAAACATTTTAGATTAGCTGGGCTAACCGTTAGCTGTTAGCCGTTAGCAGTGTCAATAAACAATAACTCAACAAACGGTCCATGAAAAAATATTTTCTCCAGCGGATATCCTAGTTCCAACATGACTGAGCTAGCTGGAGTAGTTTCATGTCGTGTCCAACAACGGGAGGGTTTTAACAGCTGACGTCCTGATGTTAGCTTAGCTACCGCCGTTAGCTGTCAGCAGCAGCAAAGCTAACAACTACGATAACCATGACTAATTACAAAAACGTGCACACAGAAATAGTAAATTTTGTTCAATAATTTGTTTTGTAGACTTAACAAACATCAGATTTAGTCACAACGGTTTTGGCAGCCCGGAGCCCCCACATTTGGTACCTACACCGGTGGCTAATGCTACCAGTTAGCCGCTCGCTAGAATGCTACTAAAACCTACTTCCGTTGTGGTGTGACGCAATGGATCATGGGAAAATTAAGTGGTGGATAGATTTATATTTATTATCTATCTCAGCTCTGCTCCGTTTTACCCAGAATGACGTGCGTTCCCGCGCCGACGTTTTTGCTCCACTGCTGAACGACGAAGTCAAACTGATGCGTGGCCTTCTCATGGGCCTGGAGGCAGAGGACGGACTTACTGTGGACGGCCTGAGGGAGAGAGAGGAGAGAAGAGACGCTGTGAGACACACAAACAACATCTGGACCAACATCTGGACCGAGACCTCAGGGACTTGTCGTCTCGGACTTTGAATTTCTTCTCAAAACCAGAGCTGCAGTCACATCTTTGTTTTATTGAACCAAAAATGTCTCTGTCACTCACTCACTTTGGTTTCTGTGATGTAATTTAATGACTTAAAGATAATGAAAATTGTTCTACAAAAGTATATGTATATTTGTATAATTAATCTGAAAAACTTGATGTCTGTTCAATCCACTGTACCAGAGTTAGCTCAGAGCTACTTTACATCTGCATGGTGCTCAACAAAGACAGAAAAACCGCATGGTTCTATCGTTAGTGTTAAAAAGAGTCAAAATATAAAGGAAACTGTCGGATCCAGAGCCGCGTTCATCAGAGAATTTACGGTAATTAACTCATTGAGTGCCAAGCTGTTTTCCAAAGCTTTAATCCTGGCGCCAGCAGTTTAGACTACTGTTGCCATAGCATATTCTATATATATATATATATATATATATATATATATATATATATTATAGCTCCTATAGCTTGAAAGGTGAAACTTTCTGCTTCCAATGGGGACAAACTGTTTATTTCTACATGCCTCCATTCCTGAGCAATCTCAAGCTAAACAGTGGCCAGTTTTCATCAAAATCGCTACTTGTTTTCTAGAAATGGAGATAAAATGTAGCGTCTTTTATGAAATATGCGCTGTTTTGTTTGTGCCAGTCACTCCTCTGACACTTACATTTCTGGGTCAAAGATAAATATTGTTGTTCTATTCACAAAACCACCATGGGGGGGCACTACAAAACAGTTTTTGATCATCATCGATTTCAGTTCTCTTCATCATAGAGTTCCCAAATTCACACATAAGGTTTGTTAGAGTGTCTATTTTCTTAATTTAAAAAAATAACGTTTAAATTATGAATCTGCAGCAGAGACAAACTGAAGTGAAGTGCAGCAGGAAATCTTTCACCTTGCACACGGCCTCCACCTCCTCCACGGAGCCGGTGATGATCAGCGTCTTCTGTCCGACGGGCGGGTTCAAGTCCAGCGTGTTGAGCAGCTCTGAGATCTTACTGCTCTCCTGAGTCATGAGGATGATCTGAGGACAAACACACACACACACACACACACACACACACACACACACACACACACACACACACACACCGACGCCTCTAAGCTCTCTACACCTCAGACACAGCTCCACGTTCACAGATAGAAACCTGTTCTTAGTGCTGCAGCCACCGACCTGCTGCACGTCGCCGTACAGAGCAGCTTCCTCGGGGACCGTCATGACGATGCAGGGGTACGGCATGTGATTGGTCACCAGGGCCTCCATTTGACTGGTCCATCGCTTCGCCACGGCGACCAGCTGCTGAGGACACGAGGCCCTCTCCTCGCTGGACGTCACCTTCTGGAAATGCTGCAGGATGGTCGCCATCTGACCGACAGAGAGAGAGAGAGAGAGAGAGAGAGAGAGAGAGAGACAGAGAGAAGGTCCAAACTGTTTCGCATTAGGACTTTCGTGTTTCATTTTTACCACGCACTGCTGTTATGCATGCGCGCTTGTGTGTGTGTGAGAGAGAGAATGCAAAAACAGAGCGGCGCTACGCGGAGATGAATGAATGGAGTGATATCGCGTTGATAGAAAAAAAAGCAGAATCAATTTGTGGCGCTTGGTCTTGGTTCTGTGCCGCTGCAAACAAACAAATTGGTCTATGAATAGGAAACACTGTATGCGGAGCTGAATGAACGGAACAATGTTGCGCTGGTCGAAAAATCTATTCATGGCGGACGTAATTTACTGTTAATGCCGTCAATTGACCACCTAAAATAAAAAAAATACCGGACTTCGACAGATTTTACCGGTCAAAGTCCGGTAATTACAGGACAACGGAAACCCTGCTACAGGCAAAAACACTGTTTTCTCATGCACTGATCAATTTTGAGATTTGGGGCTATTTTTCTTCCTCAACATGTATCCTTTCAGAAAAGTCAAAAGAAATGGTAGAAAATCCACATTAAGGTGGTTATTTTTTACTTGATTTTGTCTCTTTCGTCAGTAGATTTCTCCTAAAATCAGAGAAACAGACAGAACGATAGAACGATAGATAGATAGACTCATTCACCTGTTCTGGGGCCAGAGTGAACAGCAGGTCGGCCTGGTCCAGCACCAGGTGATACAGACGCAGGAACATGAAGCAGTGGACGTTGAGCAGCCGGACCAGACTGAACGGCGTCGTCACCAGAACCAGACCTGCAAAACACAAGGCGTTTCCATGACAACCTCTCTGATCGGTCGGCGACCACGGTCGACCGCGGACCGAACTCCGATCTCTGATCTCTGCTCACAGTTCTTGGGGATCCTGAAGGTCTTGGCCTCGTCGGCGCCGGCGCCCAGCAGCCCCGACGTCGGGTGCAGGATGCGAGCCAGTTTCCCGTCGTCCAGAAGGTCGAACACACGCTGGACGCGCTCCCAGCCGGGACACAGCAGCACCGCGATGGGCTGGACCGACACACACACACACACGTTAAAGCAGTGGTTCTCAAACCTTTTCACATCTAGGACCCCGAGACCACAGACCCCGAAGCAAACACCAAACATACACAGATATTTGTAGAATTGTATTGAAGAACGTTTTAGTCAATCTACATTCAAATTAGGGCCAATGGCATGAATTTTTGGAAATATTGTAGAGAAATTTCTGGAAAAAGTGGTACAATTTCTCAAAAAAAAAAAAAAGAAAGAAAAAAATCTAGAAAAAAGTGTTAAGATTTCTAAACAAACAAAAAAAAATCTAAAAAAAAAAAAAGTGTTAAGATTTCAAAAAAAATCTAGGAAAAAGTGGTAAGATTTCTAAAAACAAAAAAAAAAATCTAAAAAAAGTGGTAAAATTTCTAAAAAGAAAAGAAAATCTTTTTAAAAAAGTGGTAAGATTCTAAAAAAAAAAAAAAAAATCTTTTAAAAAGTTGTACAGAAATGGCCGTTTGTCCTGTTTGTCGTGCCAAGTTGTCACGAGCTGCAACACGAGTTTACCCGAGTAAGGAAAACGAATTTGATTGGTCGTTATCGAGCGGGCGGGATATTCAAAGCTTGGGGCGAGACCGAGCTCCGTGTGTGTGTGTGTGTCTCAGACGTTTGAATGACGGATTACGGATCCAATATCAGTGGCTGATGAATCGTGTGCAGGCTGACGTATAATCCGTGCGCCTGCATTATCCAATGCGAAAAAAAAAAATACACACTTTCATCCCGGATTTACTCAAAAATAGAATTTTGCACAAAGTTTGGCCTACATCGTCTGATAGATGAGTTATTACACTAATTTTATGACCCAGAGTGGGCTCAAATTCAGTTTTCTTTTCTGTACACCTTTAAAAAAAGTGGTAAAATTTCTAAAAAGAAAAAGGAAAATCTGAAAAAATAAAATAAAAAATCTTTTTAAAAAAAGTGGTAAAATTTCTAAAAAAAAAAGAAAAAGAAAAAAAAAAAGTGGTAAGATTTCTCAAAAAGTTTAAAATTCTAGAAAAAAGTGGTAAAATTTCAAGAGAAGGTTGTGGACCCCCTTAAATCCTCTCAAGGACCCCTGGGGTTCCTGGACCCCACTTTGAGAACCACTGCGTTAAAGGGCAATTCCAGCCAAATTCAACCTGGGGCTCTAGTTTACTAATAATTCAGCTCTAACAGAATGAATGTTTACATTTTCTTTTAAATGTCTCCTGTTGAATTTGCCTGGAATGCTCCTTTAAACCAGACAGGAGGTGGAGGTCCAGATGTTCCAGCAGCAGCAGCAGCAGCAGCAGGAGGATGAATGAGACTCACCCCGGAGCTGGAGGTGAGCGAGCTGAAGACGGAGTTGAGCAGCATGTGTGTGAGCAGCGGCGCCAGGTAGCTGAGCGGCTGCTCGGCGCCGGGCGACACCACCACCGTGTTGAAGCCTCGCGCCACAGCTGGCCAGCTGTAGCAGTCGGCCGGGGACAGAGCGCCGTACTGCTTCTTCCTCAGCACCTGCAAACACATCAGACATGATTGGTTTTTTTTACATGTGAATAAATAACGGCCATTTCGCTTTTTTCCGTTGCAATAGTAATTTCTTGGGAGATTCAGGTGCTATTGTGACATTAAAGTAAAACGTACTTTCAATATTTTGTCATCATAATATGCATCACGTCAGGTTATTTCCACCATCAACTACATCAAAAGCTTTACATCAAAACTCTTATTAATGAAAGAGAAAATGCTGCAGCTGACTCTACAATGCAGAGTTTTCTCTGCCGATCCTCGGTTAAAGCATGCGTGTATATGCAGATGTAGCGTCTTTTGCTCGCACAGACCCTTTACTTTCAATGTAGACGCACGTCATGCAAGTTCACAACGATTTGAATGATGCCGTGACTGCATTATGTCAAAGGTTTTTATGAATGAATGAATGAATGAATGAATGAATGGATGGATGAGGTGACACTGTGCTGCTTTATATATTTATATTGTCAGTTTTCCCGTTCCAGCTGCCAGACGACGACCGACAGCTTCAACCAGAGCAGGTTGACATCAGAGTAAAGGCCTTTGCACACCGAGTCAGTTTCTTTCGTCCGAAATTGCCGCACGTCAAAAAATAAATTCGACCTCATGTTGTGTCGATCACGTTTACACACCGAGTCCGAAACTTTCGTCCGTCATTAAAGTTTTCGGAACAGGTTCGACTTAATGCGTTTTTCGCATCCGTGAAAAGTCTTTTGACCAATCACATCAGTGTTTGGAGGCTGGAGAGAGAGAAAGAAGGGAGGGTGGGGGGGGATCACTGCTGAGTGAGTGTGTGTGTGTGTGTGCGTGTCTGTGTGTGTGTGTGTGTGTGTGTGTGTGTGTGTGTGTGTGTGTGTCAGCCGCTGTTCAGGATCATGGAAATTGTCCGTCTTCTGTTTACTGTGTGAGCTAATAATCAATATCTATCCAACTGGACACTGACATCCTATAATAAACAGTTGAAGTGATCATGATAGTTCCACTGCTCATTAAGCAGCAGATCCCCTCGCTACTGCGTCCTCTCAGGATGGACACAATATTTTAATGTTTCTCTTCCATTTCTCTACAAGTGAGAGAACCACAAAGTGCATCACTGTGTGACGATTTTGTCTCCCTCTCCGAAATTTGGAACACAAAATAAAAACGCATGCAAATAAAACGCAACGGACTCAGTGTGCAAAGACCTTAAAGACGCTGTGTGAGCTCATCTTAGTGTTGAAGAGAAAAACTGGACGTTTTGTTTCTGTAGCTGGAACTGTCTCCACGGTATCAGTCAAAAATAATACATGTAATTAGGGCTGACCCAAAAAAATCGAAGCCATGGTAATCGATCATGAAGTCCGTGATCGATTGTTTTTTTCTCTTCCTTTTTTCCTTTTTGACACCAGCTCTCATCGGCAATTGTTACGTTACAATGAGTAGGCTACTTGGCATCCTGGAAACCTGCCTGATTTTGGAGACATGCAGTGTTTGTTTGCCATCACTTTCATTATTTCCGCTACGATCGCGCACCCCCCCGGCCGTCGAAGCTTCGATTAAAAACGATTTTATGTCCGCGAAGCTTCGATTATCAAAATATGATAATCGGGTCAGCCCTATGTGTAATAATAAATATAAAAACATGATTCTTCAGAGTCTCTGTCTGAACCTCCAACTAAACTCAGAGCTCCTTGTTGTTGTTGTTGTTTACCCAGCGGAGAGCGTCGGTGATGGGGGCGTCGTCCAGACCGGAGCAGGGCTCCACGGGCAGCGCCGAGTGAACCAGGACGCCGCTCCTCCGGGGGTCTCTGGGGACGGCCTGAGGTCAAAGGTCAGAGACATTAGACAGCGCATATGAAGTCAGTTTGTCTCGTGACGCTGCGTCAGGTTCAGGGTGAAATCAGACATCCTACCACGTCGTCGTCGTCGGCAACAACAGCAGCACCTGGGTCGCTGTTCAGAGGATCCGGGTTCAACCACTCCAGCAGCCTGAGGACACGACGAAACTCACATTATTATCCACATTTTCATCTTTCTAATCTTTACCTTTATCCTGTTAGATCTAAATTATTATTATCATCATCGCTATAATTATTACAGATTCTGCAAAGTGGTTAAAGACATAATATCACACTACAAACACATATAAACTAATAGAAAAGGGGCAGCGTGCCTCCTCCTCCTCCCTCACCGTGAACAGATGACGTCCTCCTCGCTCCTCCACGTCCTCCCCACCTCCGCTGGTTCTGACTCCAACGATGAACTGGAGCTGCATCGACACAAATCATTTAAAAAAGGAGCTCACGTTGACTCAATGCAGTGACTTTAAAAGGGATAGTTCAACATTTTTGGCAAATTGCCCATTGCCATAATCCCTCTAGTCATAGCAGTAGGTTCGTTGCCTTTAATTGTCGGTGCAAGCTGTTTTTAGAACGGCGGAGCAGAGCCGTGAGCTGCTCAGAGCTACGCTACGGAGGCTCATTATGGGATTTCTTGGTTTCCCTCATCAAACTCATCAAATACACAATCCAACAACTCCACAACGCTCTGGTGGACAAGTTGTGACCTGCACATTCACCACGCTATGAGATAATAACACAACGTTACCAGACAGAGTTGTTTTAGAGGGAAATACAGAGACTGTTGGTGAAAAACTGTCCCTGAAGGCAACGCACATCAGCGGTTTTGCATGAATTTCCCTCTAAAACAACTCTGTGTGGTAACGTTGTGTTATTATCTCATAGCGTGGTGAATGTGCAGGTCACAACTTGTCCACCAGAGCGTTGTGGAGTTGTTGGGTTGTGTATTTGATGAGGGAAACCAAGAAATCCCATGAGCCTCCGTAGCGTAGCTCTGAGCAGCTCACGGCTCTGCTCCGCCGTTCTAAAAATAGCTTGCACCGACAATTTTAAGGTAACGAACCTACTGCTATGACTATAGAGATTATGGCAATGGGCCAATTTGCCAAAAATGTTGAACAATCCCTTTAAGAAAGACAAAGGGAGAGTCTGCAGCCTCCTCACCTCATATGAAGCGCGTTCTCCACTGGTGCTGCCGCCGCCTCACTGTTGTGAAAAGGGCTCAAACTGTGCAGCAAAACAAAACACACAGAAATAACACACAAAGTGACAATAAAGAGAAACTGATATATAATCATTATCATGTGTCGGACGCGCCTTTATTTTTTAAATTCCCGCAGCTTTTCCTCGTCTGTTGAACTGAACAAACAGGGATGAAACCTGTGACTTACAGTCCTGACAATCCTGACAGGATTTTTGAAGACATGCTGGTGCCGTTCACTTCCTGTTGCGTGCAGCTGCTGCTGGAGGCGGCGGCGGTCGTCGTCTCCACACAGTCCTCCAGCTTTAAGGACAGACGGACAGACAGACAGACAGACAGACAGACAGACAGACAGACAGACAGAGAGTCACCAGGTTGTGATGTTATGTTAGATATGAACCTGTTGAGCAGAAGTAGAGGAGGAGAACCACAGACATTTCATGTCCTGCCTTGTAATGTCTGATATTGTTTGTGCTAATGTTTTAGCTCTGTGTGCTACTTGCATGTGTTTCTAGCTGCACTTTCTTCTCTTGCTTTCTCTCGCTCTTCTTCTCCCTGTCTGCATGTTATGTCTGCATGCCATGAGCTTTTGTTATGCTGTATGTCAGACTTCTTACCTGTTTTATTTGTTATTATGAGCTTTTACTAGGTAGATTGTTATGTAAGTTGTGTTTTGAAAGTACTTAATTGTTGCCCCTTTTTTTGGCTTTTAGGTTGCCTTTAACATCTGGCCAGGGACAACGGACGAAAACTAGCCTTGTTGGCTAACTCTGGCCCACTTACAGTTTTTCTTTTAACTCTGTTGATTAGTGGTGCACTGTCCCTATGAAATAAAACGAATAAATTAAATGAAATGAACAGAAGCAGAGTGAACTCACAGTGGGAGGAAGCTGCTGCTGCTGCTGGTTGTTGTTGCTGCAGCTGCTGTTGTTGCTGCCTGGATTCAAGAACTTCAGACACCTGAATGAGAGGAGGAGGAGGTGTATGAGAGGTCAGGTGAGAGGTGCTGGTGTGTGTGTTACGTGTGTGTGTGTGTGTGACGAGCTCTCACTTGTACAGACTGAGGTTGCTGGTCAGAGCTGCAGCCAGAGACGAGTCGGTGTCGTCACTGAAACGACACGACAACAAGTTGTTTTAGATTCACACATACGTATTACCTGAGGGCTGTTGCACAAACTGTTCCACCACAGACATCACTGCCACTATAACACTTTAATGGACCTTACATACATATTTACATTTTCTGTGTATGTAATGTTTTGGCAGCTTTGGTGTTTTCTTTATCTGGATTCCTTTAAAATTCTTAACTATTTTAACTTAGTTTGACACCTGGGTGACTCTGCACAAAAAATCCCATTGTTGTAAAAAAAAATATTTAATGATTGTGATCGGCAATCACTTAATGTGTTTGTTGAAATCAAATCCTGGGGGAAAAAAAAAAAAGATTATTTTGACATTACATTGCTGAATTCACCAAGGATAACCGGAAAAACCCCGGCTTAATCTTCTTTCTCTTTTTAGTGCAACAGCCCCCCGGCGTCTCTGACTGAACCCAATGTGAGCTCACCTCTCTGCAGCAGCAGCAGCAGCAGCACGACCACAGCTCCTCTCTGATTGGCCGCCTGGAGACACCTTCTCTGTGACGGCTGACCTGCCGTCTCCGTCTCCGGTCGTCAGCTCACGATGTTGGTTCTGAAACAGCAGAGAGGTCAGAGGTCAGTAACAAAAAACACAAACAAAAACAAAAAAACTCAGTGGTCAGAGCTTCTGACCTGAAGTAGAGACGGTGCTGTCAACCAATCACACGCTGCGCCTGCAAACACGCCTTGTGACATCACTGGGGGCGAGATCAGAGCTGCGTTTGGGAGGAAACAAGGTGAATATAAATGAGGTGAAGAATCAAACAGGTGAGTCGATTAAAGTTAAGTTCTCCAGAACCATTAAGAAGAAGAAGAATAAAGCCCTATTCGCACTGGATTAGTTTTACCTGGGGACCTCTGGTGATTTGTAAATTACCCCCCCATGTCTGTGTTTCTTGCGGTGCATTCGCACGGGATAAGTGAAGTCTGTATTTTACTCGAGTTTACTGACATTAAGGCTCCATATGACGTCAAAGCTGTGCACGTCCTAACATCAGCTGCTGTCACATCCATGTGCGAAGCAAAGCAAAGCAAATGTAAATGAAATGTCAAAGCAGCAACGTGACTTTGCAACAGAGTGCAGTTGTTGTCGCAGTAACGGGCCGTCATGGCATTTGTATTAAAAAGCCGCATGTCAATATCCTCCGAAATTTCGCTCTTTTTATGGATCTGAGCTGTTTCTTCAAATGGGTCTCCAGTACCGAGACCAGACTGTATTTGCACCTAAAATTGCCGCTCATAATTTCATAATTTCAAACGGGAAAGAAGTAGAAAACAAAAAATGCCCCTCAATTACCGAGACGCAGATTCGCACGGGACTAGTTTTACCACGGGACGTCGGTCTTTGGTGAAATATAGTAGGTCATTTGCGGGGGAATTTTTACTTTACAAATTACTGACATGGCGCATTCGCACGGGATTAAGATCACAGACGTCCTCTGCAATTATTACAAATTACCAGAGGTCCCCATGGTAATCTTGTGCTGTAGGGCTTAAGAAGGACAAGAGGAGATGAAGAGGAGGAAGGAGAAGAAGATGAAGAAAAAGAAGGAGGAGAGGTTGTGTTTTCACCGGGAGCTGGTTGTGTCTGTGCTGCTGGTTGTGTTTGTGCTGCAGGTTTGTGCGACGCCGTCTGGGTGAAGACGTTCCGGGACAACATGACGGGAAGTCGGTCGACCTCGTCCAACCAGCTGACCTCCTCCAACTCCGACTCTCTGCTGTAATACGCAAACTTCTTGGCCACCAGGTCGTCGTTCACACAGATCTGACAAAACAAACCAGCGAAAAAAAACATGCATAAAACTCATACACACATACATTTGTTTATGTGCATGTTTCTATGGGGTCAAAGTTCACCTTGATGTCCCTGACGGTCAGGTAGAGCTCGATGGAGGTCGACTCCGACTCAGATCCAAGCACCATGGCCTCCGTCCACGTCGATGCTTTAGTTTTTTAAAAAAAAAAAGAGACAGAAACTTTTAAAAGTGACTTCACAAGACTGGGAAACACATTTTAAAGTGAGACGCTGCAGGTGAATAGTGTTAAAATTAATTAAACTGATACAGAATCACCATGAATCTTCCCAAATGTATCACTTACATTAATACAAGTATTTTTTGCTTTACAAGTTTTGTCAAATTGTATGTTTTAATGTGTAAATGAGGCAATATCTAATCAAATATGCGCTAGTTTGCATACATTTCTAGAACAGAAATCTGACCAATGGATAAAGCCCTTTTCAAAAGTCTTGTTTTATTTTGTTGACACATTAGGGTCAGAAGTTTTTAAAGAGGGGATTTTGGATATCTCTTTTTATCACTCTGTAAATGAGAAAATACCGTCACCAGCCCTACAAAAAAAAACAAATGTCTCCATGTTTTTAGTAATAAAATGTTGCATAAATGAGGCTGTGAATGATATATCAACAATCCCCTCTGTAAAAACCTTCAGAATATAGAAAGGGATCAAAGTGGAAGGTTTGGTGTCTGTAAGTGCTGCTGAAGTGGAGATTTCTAGCTCAGAGTCTGAGTCTGAAAAACTCTTTCTGAGAAAACAGCCTTTAAAGACTTGGACTGTAAAATTCCATAAATTGTTATTGTCAATCGTACTTTTACAAGTTGTTGCTGATACAAAGGAAATTATCATTTTGCAGCCAACATTATTGTTCAGGAGAGAGAGCTTTACAATGATACCTGACACGACATGGGTCAGACTAACTTTGAACTTGAATTTAGCAGAAATCTACCAACAAAAGAGACAAAATGAAGTAAAATAAAAACCTTAATGTGGATTTTCTACCATTTTTTTCCCTCTAGTCTGAAGAAAGTCATGTTAGAGAGGAAAACAGCCCAAAATCTGCACGTAAACACAACGTTTTGCCTGTAGTGTCTCGCCTTAACAACAGTTCAGAGCACATTAAATGTTGTTCTCACCTTGCAGCAGGTTGTGCAGGTAAAGCGTGGCTGAGCTGTCCCACTGAGTGGAGCGACTACCGAGGAGAGGAGAAACACATCAGACGTCAGTTTGATTGAACAGTGTCTCTCCTGTGGTGAGGAGGCGTTCACTCGTTCGTCTTACGTGATCTCCGGATTCTCCTCGTACACGGACACTCGCAGGGTTGTTGGTTTGATTCCCGCCAGGTGGAACCTCCTCACCCAGAACGGCAGCTGGAGGAAGGTTTCTACAGGGACACGGATCCTGGACGGACAGAGAGCAACACAAAACACAAAAAGTTAAAGTCTGTGTACAAAAACGAGATTTGATTGTAAACATATTAAATAAGTTTGAATATGGCAATATGAAAAGATTGATAACTGTAAAGTACTGAACTGTGGAGTTTGAGGGTAAAACGTTTTTTTTTTTGCTCCTGCTTTTAAAGCAGAAGTAAGTGATATATTTGTGTTAATATAAGTCTTAAATAGTTATATTTTCCGACAGCAATCACTTACATAGAGTGTTTGGTCTGAAACACGGGTCTGTCAGTCACTCTGCTCTGCTCTGAGTCGAGGAGAAAACATTTATCGTATCCTACAGTTTTTATCCAATGAGGAGAGAGAACAGCATGCAGGGCTGTGTGTGCAGCCAAGGGACGCCGTGAATGTGGCAACGTAGGGACGAGGACTGTTATGGTGCGTTCAAGGAAACATGTATTTTTCCGACCGTGAAGTCGTACCAGTTCGATCTGGTACGAGTTCACCGGTCGGAAGTTACGAGTGGCCGTTATAGTGACTTTCACCGGTAAAACAGGTCGGAAAAACACGAGTGGGTTGCCTGGAACGCTACAAAGTCGTAAGTTGTGACTTGAAGCTGTAATTTACGATTTCAAAAGCCTGCCTGGAACGCAGCATTAGCGAAAACGACCGGACCACTTACTTCTGCTTTAACTGTGTTTTTTTGTTTTGATGCTGTTTTATGCTGTTCTTTAAAAAAAAAAAAAAGTTTTGTCTTCATGTAAAGCACATTGAGCTGCCTTGGTATGAAATGCGCTATATAAATAAAGATGCCTTGCCTTGCCTTGCCTTTGACGACGAGGATTTCTCAGTTTTTTGGGGGCAAAACTAAAGATGAAGCTGGCTACGACCTGCACCACTCTGCCTCTATTTCAGACTTTATTTACTTTTCTTATCCTCCTTCTTCTACTTTCTTTCTTCGCTGCTAAGTGTGTATTTGAAATATCCAGAATCAGAGCTGGACATAGCTGCATTGATCTGATATAACAGTTAGCAACATCCATTATAGACGTCGTTTGGTTTGAAATTTGACAACTGTTTCATTCTGTCATGATTTTAAAACCTAATTTCACATAAAAGGACTTTTCTTGCATTCAAATTTGGCAGGATGGTTAATAAAACATCACTCTATGATGTGACTAACTGAGAAAACAAATCTAGTTTCACTTTATACAGACTTAAACATGTGTTGTTGTGGTCTTACTGGTCCGAGGGGACGATGATCCGTTCTCCGTGGTCGACCAGGATGCAACGAGCTGCGCAGGACATCGAGTCCATGACGATCGACTCCACCACCGCCCGACACCAGGACTTCATGATCGACCAGTACACCACACACACCTGAGAGAGAAAACAGGGTCACACACACTTCCCACCTCGCCACGCCACCAAAGAAGACCACAGAGTTGAGGATGAACTGCTGTGTGACCTACTGTACCTGTCCCTCCTCTATCGACCTGGGCTTCAGTTTGCGCAGGTCCTGGGTAACGTCATGATAGAAGAGATTCATCTCCATCATCAGATTGTCGTACTTTGCGGCCATCTCCGCGTCGCTGCCCGACCCGCCGACGACCCGGCCCCAGAGACAGGACGGGTTTTCAACCTGCAGAGGCCAGAGAAAGAAAAAAGCTCTAAATTAAGCAGATGACTGATGACTGAAACAAAAAAAAGTTGCAGTTTTCCACATATAATGAACAAAAACAAGATTTATTGATTTCCATATAAATGCAGACAAATGAAAACCTTTGTTAAACTCTGCTCTGAGCGTTCCACCAGAGCTTTAAGATCTGTCTCAAGTGGAGATTGTAATATTCCTAAGCGTAGCTCTGCCTTTGCTCAATCTGCCTTTTCTTTTAAATCTGTCAAACCATGGAACAATCTTCCAACTAATCTGAAACTTTGTACAGACTTCAATGTTTTCTCCCGGGAAGTCAAACAATGGATCCTAAGAAATCAGTCATGTCAGCATTAATCATGAGCCTAAATTATTTTTAACCTTGGCAAAGTGTGAAGTATTTTAATAACTGTATGTTTCTTTCTGATATGAAATAGGCCTATATGTCCTGAGTTTTTGTGATGTGTGAGAGGGTGTATACATATGTGTATGGATGTTTAGAACGCTATGTAAATTGATCATTCTTAGCTTTCTATTGTTTTTACTTAACCTGCCCAGGGACTACGGATGGAAAGTAGCTAGTAAGCTAAATCCGGTACAAGGCATCTCTTCTCATCTCAAGACTAATGTTATTTTGTACATTGTCCCTGATACAAATAAACTTATTATTAAATCTCAAAATAAACACACTGTGTATGGCCAAATTTTTTGTTTTTCCATGACTTACACTTGGTGCCAAAGCTTAGTGCTATGACATGCACTACTTCAAAACAACAAGTTCACTTTTACACACCTACATTGTCCTTATAAAAGATGAGAAAGATACATTTTGCACTTTCAAAACAAGTTGGTGGATAGGCTTACATAGGCTGGTTTGTTTTGGTTTTGTGTCACAACAACACAATAAAGGCGAACATTTTATGACAACATCAATTTTATATTTATATTTAGAGACAACAACTTAAATATTTGGTGTAAGTGGCTAGATTTCATTTAATACGACACACAACATCTAAAAAGATCGTTATAAAAGAGACACGGAAAAACATAGCGTTGATCGACAAAAAAAAACCTGTTTTAACGGTCGTGCATTTTAAATTTCAAATTTTGATGTGTCAACGGTTAACGGTTGAGGTTAGTTTATGTTATTAATTGCAGAGTAACGTTAGAGCTCACTCACCTTCAGGATGGATATTTTCAGCATCGTTTGTGGATCCATCTCGACAGCCTCGTTGTGAAACCCACACACGCTGTAAGAAAACACAACCAGCTCACTTCCTTTTGTTGTTTTAACACTCTTTATCAAAGTCAAATTCTCGACGTTGACCTCAGTGACACCTGACCGATTAGCCGCGGCTAACGTTAGCTAACTGCGGCTAGCCCTGTTTAAGCTAACGTTAGCTCGTCGGGCGTCAAGTTATCAAGCTGTAGCTGCTAAAATCACTCAAAACAGAAGCTGAGAAAATGCTGTAAACGTTAGCGGGGATTTGATGGGTGTCGTTTTGTGTTAACTTAACTCAACAACACAGTTATCGTGTAATTTAAATTAATTCGTACCTGTTTCTGGGCGGCACCCGCAGGCTAACAGTCGGTGAACCCCGGCGAGGTAATGGAGAAAGACCGGTTCAGTCCGCCAGAGGTCGCTGTTCCCAGGTAGGTGTGTTGACTTTTTTTTTTGGGCAAAATATCACTACTTTTCCTGCCAACACGTTTAATAAAAACGAAACTTATCAACCAGCGCATCCAGTATTTACCATTAATAATAAATGCGTCTCTGTGGTGGCCGCGCTAATGTGTTCAAATTGCACCGTCTGACGGGGGGTCCGAGTAGTGAAAATGGCCGCCCAAGTCGAGCCACAATCAACGGGGCAGAGTCCGTTTCACAAAGCAGGTTCAGCAAACGGTCTAATCCTGGTCTAAACTCTGAGTTGATTTCTCTCTGAGATAGGAAAAAGAGTTCTGGGTTTCAGAACAGGTGATAACAGTTCGTTCAATCAACTCTGCGGTAACTTGACCCTGAACAAAGATAATAGATTCACCATGGCAACCAGCAAAAAAAAGAAAAGAAAAAAAGCCTCGCCCCTCCCACTTCTCACGGTGAGTGACGTATGACGCAGAATCACGTAGTATCAGATCAAAAGCCCAGTTTAATTTATGCTGGAAAAATGTTTTGTTTGGCTACACTGAATATGATAAAAAACTAAATTCTCAGTTTTATATGATTAATTTGTTAATTATTTTATCCAAATTTTATATACATAAGTCAAAATTTTCTGGTAAGAAGCCAAACTTCTTGGAACTGTCTGCATATGTTGGTCAATAACGTTATATTTCCTCCCTCTGTGATTGTGAGAATAAAAAAGCTGTTAAAACGTATGATCTTTGTAAGCTTTACAAAATATTATTAATTAATATTATGTTTTTTCTGTCTTGTTGTCATCCCCTGGCGTGTTTATGATGGTTTGGTTGTGTTGTATTAATGTTGCATACACTTATTTCATCTAACTGTTTTCAGTCCTGTGTATACTCTTGTTGTCAATAAAGTTGTATTAAAAGAAAAGTTCAATAAGTTTTTAAATGGAAAAAAAAAAGAAAAAAGTATCAGATAAAAAGGAGAAACTCATAGTGGATGAAATGTGCACTTTTTGTAAAGATGAACCAGAAACAATTTTACATTTATTTTGTATTTGCCCATTGTCATCTGTTTTTTGGAGAGACATGGAAAACTTTGTATACAACAAAACTCATAATAACTTCATAATAAATCTCATGATTCTAATCGGAAAGTTCCACATACACTAGAAGAAATTCTCCAAGTCCCTTCCTAACTTTAATGTTTTCACAGATGAGTTTAATGTTTATATAAAAACCTTGTCACTGATGCTAAACAAGAAAAGTGAACGCACACTGATATACTTGAACTCATTTTCACTTACCCCAGAATAAGAAGTGCCTTATTAGGGTCCGGGCAGCGCAGCTGCCAGGACACTATTGTATTCCTAGGAATTCTTCTTCTTCTTCTTCTTCTTCTTCTTTCTTTCTTTCTTCTTCTTCCAAGGAAGTCATACTTCCCATGGGCGAAAACTCACCAAACTTTGCACAAAGGTTCAGTCCCATGCCAGATTCACTCAACTCCAAGGACATGTGCCCCCCCCTCCCAGGGGGGGCACAATAAGCGTTTAAATTTAAAAACTTTAAAAATTCCTACCAAACCAACAGTACATGCTACAGTGTTGAAACTTCACCACAATGTAGCCTCAATACTGCTGAAACTTTTGTCAACTTAAACTTATTACAAATTATGAAGTCCATCACTCTGTTTTTTTCAATAACTGTAAAACTTTTAAAATGTATCTCCTCCCACAATTTTTGCTCAATTGTCACCAAACTTGCTACAGATCATCTCCAGACCGTCCTCCACAAAACTTGTTTCTCGGATTTTTGATTAAGCAAAAATTGAGCCGACAGTGCATGAAAACGTTTGACTGTAAACGGTACTATAAACATATACCATCAAATTCTTGCTAAATACATTTTCAAACTTCCTGAAAAAAAATGAGAATATTCTGGAGTCATGGTTGATGAAGTTTGGCAAATATCAGAATTTTAATTCAAAAACTGAATTTTCTAGAACATTTTGAATTCTGCTCTCATGGGAACAACTGCAATCAATGTGAGTGTGGAATTTATAAACATCAGATTTTCTCTTATGAAGCAAAACACTTATCATTAAAAACAAATCACCAACATTTCCATGCTGTCAAGATGCAATTTATGTATTATCAGATTTTTGTTTAGATGACTGAATTATTGACATTTTGACCATTTCATCACAACAGCTGCCCGGGCACTGACTCACCTGAGTGGATAAATGAAGCTACACAGCAGGTCTCACTACCAGCCAATTAGCTCAGTGAGTTAGGAGCTGGTTCTTGGTGTCAGAGATTGTGAGTTCGAGACCCAGCGAGGGTGAAGATGATGATGATGACAGTTCGAAATGGCAGATGTCCTCAAGCTATTTTGCTGTCTAAATGCAATTTATGTATTAAAGCAGAAGTAAGTGATATATTTTTGTTAATATAAGTCTTAAATAGTTATATCTTCCGACAGCAATCACTTACATAGAGTGTTTAGACTGAAACACGGGTCTGTCAGTCCCTCTGCTCTGCTCTGAGCCGAAGAGAAAACATTTATCGTATCCTACAGTTTTTATCCAATGAGGAGAGAGAACGGCATGCAGGGCTGTGTGTGCAGCCAAGGAACGCCGTGAACGTGGCGACGTAGGGACGAGGACTGTTATGGTGCGTTCAAGGAAACTCGTATTTTTCCGACCGTGAAGTGGTACCAGTTCGATCTGGTACGAGTTCACCGGTCAGAAGTTACGAGTGGCCGTTATAGTGACTTTCACCGGTAAAACAGGTCGGAAAAACACGAGTGGGTTGCCTGAAACGCTACAAAGTCGTAAATTGTGACTTGAAGCTGTAATTTACGATTTCAAAAGCCTGCCTGGAACGCAGCATTAGCGAAAACGACCGGACCACTTACTTCTGCTTTAACAGATTTTTGTTTAGATAACAGAAATCTGCGTTCACAACTGCTGCCCGGACACTGACTCCCTGAGTCTATTTGAGAAGACACACACCATGTCTCACCACCAGATAATTAGCTCACTGAGTTAAGCGCTGGTTCTTGGTGTCAGAGGTTGTGAGTTCAAGACCCAGCCAGGGTGATGATGACAGATCAAAATGTCAAATGTTCTCAACACGAAACACAAGACAATTGTCCTAATGGTGGCATCACAGCAAGCTTCTAAATTTAAAAATCCAAATAGCTTGGACTGGACCATGTGCGAAGGCTCCTAATATCTTAGACTCATAGTAGATGTTTGACAAATACATATCATTATTTTACCTCAAAAACGGATTTTTCTTTTTCTGCCTACACGACAGTGAATGGCTTACTCAATTTGTGAAGCCACTGTTGAATGCAATTTGTCAATTAGCTCAGTGCGATAGACAACGGTTTTTGGTTCCCGAGGTTGTGGGTTCAATCCTCAACTGATGCAAATTGGACATTATAAGGACAACTGTCTTGTCTTCCTATTCTCCTGTTTGTTGCTCAGAATTGCCTAAATTTGCCCAAAAGTAGCCCGGACCCGACCCATCGCTGCGCAGCAGCTATAATCTATATATTATTTTCCTTTATATTCCCCTAACCCTTCCTTTATATTTATATATGATATATGATATATTATATTATATTTATTTATTATATTATATATTATATTATTATACTATTCATTTCATTTCATTTATTAGTTTATTTCATAGGGACAGTGCACCACTAATCAACAGAGTTAAAAGAAAAACTGTAAGTGGGCCAGAGTTAGTCAACAAGGCTATATTATATATTATATTTCCCTAACCCTTCCTTTATTTACTTACACAGTACATATATTTCAATACATGCATTACATATTACAGTTACATATATTTTTCTATTTTATATATTTTATTTATTTATATTTATTTTATTCCTTAAAGCAGATATCAGTGGCACGGCCGTTTCGGCTAATGCTGTGTTCAAGGCAGGCTTTTGAAACCGTAAGTTACAGCTTCAAGTCACAACTACGACTTGGTAGCGTTCCAGGTAACCCGTAGCTCGTGTTTTTACCGTCCTGTTGTCTGTGAAAGTTCCCTATAACGGCCACTCGTAACTTCCGACCCGTGAACTCGTACCAGATCGAACTGGTATGACTTCACAGGAAGGAAAAACACAAAGTACGAGTTTCCTTGAACGCACCATGAGTTAGCAGCCCCCGCCCTTGTCAGGCATCAATTGGTCCTCGTGCTACGTCACCACATTCACGCGCATCCCTTGGCTGCACACACAGCCCTTCATGCCGTTCTCTCTCCTCATTGGATAACACTTGTATCCCACAAGGAAAATTTTCTCCTCGGGTTACAGCAGAGCAGAGTGACGGAGAGACTCGTGTTTAGGCTGAAATACTTCATGTAAATGATTGCTGACGGAAAATAGGACTATTTAGGACTTATATTAACAAAAACATTCCACTGATATCTGCTTTAATGCTGACCCTTTATCTGTCGGTGTCTGTTTCCATGAACATTCTGATTGTCTGTACTTTTTCAAATGTGAAATAAAGATTTCATTAAAAAATTTTAAAAAAATGAAAAAAAGGAGAAACTCTGAGTTGGCAAATAAGACTCCTGTTTAAAAGGGATGCCACCAGTTCCATACGTGATCTCATACTGGAACAAATTTATGGAGGACACCGACTGGAAAAAGATTTGGCTCTTACCCAACCGATACCTGTTAACTAATAAAGTGAGAGAAATTTCATTTAAGATTATTCATAGATTTTATCCATCCAATGACCACATTGTAAAAATATTTTAAAAAGACATTGACGTGAAATGTACTTTCTGTTCTGTACATACTGAAACTGTCTGTGACCCATTTGTTTTGGCTTTGCCCTATTGTGTAAAAACTATGGAGTGATACTTGTAATTTTGTTGCTATCAATGTTGATGGTGATTTTATTTTGTTTTGGAGGAATGTACTACTGTTTGGGCTCCCTGATCTAAAAAACAAAACAAGGAAAAAGCCAACATAACTTTTATTATCAACCTTATTATTTTAATGGAAACATTTCATATTCACAAATGTAAGTTCATTAAAAAAAAAACTTTCTTTACAAGGCCGTAGCTACCATTGAGGACACCGAGGTCATGACCTCGGTATTTTTTTCGGCCTAATGAATGAAAAAAAAAAAAAAAAAAAAAAAGTGCAAAGTATTATGGAGGACAGATGGAAGGTGACTGAGTGACTCTCCTCTCTTGTCCAAACAATTCCGGTAGGCCTATAATGCTCTTGTTTATTGACGCCCTCACGTACGCTGGTGTTTGTTTACTGGTCGCGGGAAAAAAGGCGATTCATTCGGAAAAAGCGAGTGATACAGCGCGTCGCGGAGCCTGTGTGCATGGAGGAGAAGGCTACTGAGTGAGTCGGTTGGCTCTAGATAAACTGCTCTTTCCAACCAGTTGTTACACTGTAAAGGTTTCGTACATACGTGCACTTGAAGCGCTGTATTATTTCGGGACGGAACCTCATGTATGCGGAGAAAACAGCTGTTTAATAGCGTCAATTCAGCGCCGTTTACTGTCTGTGTCCTGCACTATGCACTAGTTGAGCTAAGTGGGGGAGAGCAGAGACCTCCTTCCTACAGATACTATACTGAGGGGGCATCTACTGCACTGTCCATTCTTCCATCAACTTTATGTGAAAAGCACAGTGACACGATACATTTTATGTTTACAGACAGGGGCGTCACTAAGTTTTAAGGACAGGGGGGGCTTAGCCCCCAGGAGATGCACAAGATGTGAGCATATGTGGTGCACGAGCACAAATATTTCACAAACAAAGACTGAAATTTTTTCTAAAAAATTTTGGACAGATTTAACAAAGAGCATACGGTGTAAAGTTTAGGCAACCATTAGTTTTATTTCAGTCTTTTTTATTTATTTAAAGAAAGCTAAGACCTGTGAGATTACTACAGACATGTCTGGAGTAGGATACAGTAGAAAATGTAAATTTTTCATCTCTGCCTAGTAAGAATACTAACAAAAATCACATTAGAGTAAAATCTACCTTTGAATCATGGGATATCAGGCAAATTAATAAGTAATGTGTAGGCTAACTGTGTAAAAGTAGATGCTAAAAAAAATGAACCACCATACGTATGTCCAGGTGGAATTTGACCTTTGGAAAACTAATTAGGCTATATTTCACTAATAGCCGGTGTCATAATATTCACTCCATCCAAATACAACTGTTTTTGGCTCATTTTGATTTCACCTAGACCTCTTCATATGTTCCCATTCAAAGAAGACCATACAACCGAAATGAAGTTTGACACCAATATTTTACTCATAAAAAATATGCATAGAAATGTGAAATACTACACAAACCAACAACCAAAATTTGCTGCAACAAGGAGCAGTCAGATGTATGTTTGTGGTAACTATAAGGAAAAGCAAACAAACTTTCTGGGCCTGTTTCAAAGTGAGGAACACAGCTGACGCTCCAGAAGGAAGTCACCCAAAAATAGTAGGCTATAGCTATGGTAAAAAAAAGTGCACACTTCACCCTAGAAACCTGTTCATCTTTATGTTAACAACCCGGGGCCTCATTTATCATTGTGGATACACGCTTTTTTACACGCTCTTTCCCCCATTTTGTGCGTACGCACTTTTCTCCGCCTAATTTGGGATCTATCAAACCAAAACTTGTCGGGAGTAAGTGCAAAAATTTACGACCAGTCCGACCATGGCGTACCGGCATTTACACGCTTTTTGAAGAACAAGAGGAATTGGCGACGCCGCTGCAGAGTCAGAGAACTGCAGCGTGAGAGGGAGAGAGGAGCGCGGACACTGTTTGAAGTAGCAAGTGGTGGTGATGATGACCACCCCCCCCCCACCACCACCACCCACCACCACCACCGCACACGTGTTGACGTCGGCACTTTACATGAAAAGCACAGCGACTCAGATTTTTCCCCTGTGCATTTACACTAGTTTGCTCCTAAATACTGGCTTTATAAAACGAATTTCGTTTTCTTTTGATATCATATTGATATTTTTCCCCTGCATGTAGGCTACACCTCTTCCACAACCCGTCTGTCCAGTCTGGAAAATAATTACTGCGACGTGCGTGTGTTACGTAGCCAGACTGGACACACACAAGCAAGCAGCAAGCCCAATAATGTCGGAGCAAATCAAAGCAAATGAGAAAACATGATCGATATTTTTTGTGTGAATAATATTTATTGTATTTAACAAAAATGGGTGCTGCCCAACATCATTTTGGGAAAAGTCACAGACTGGTGGACTTCAATGTTTTTTTGTTTTTTTTTAAATATATAGCTATGCACAAATGAAAATCAAATCTTCCAGTGAACGGAAGTTGGGGGTTAGTGGAAAGGGGTGCAAAGTAGTACTGACTGGCAGTGGAAACCCTGCTTTAAATTATTATGACATAATCTAAAATAAGGGGCAGAATAAATATGATTCTTCTTCTTTCTGTTCTGTTTAATTTAGATTTGGGAGGTTTTTTTGTTTTTATTGTAGCCTTTCAATGCAAGATGATGTTTCTGACTGATATTGCCGTGTTACCGTGTATCTCGCTTTCAGAGAAATTCCGCTTCTTTCTCCGCTCTCCGTCCGTCTGTTGTCTTCACCGTCTTCCACTGACGTCATTCCACACGTTTCCAGAGTGCACATGGCTACTTAATATGCACGTAACTGATTTGCATTGACCACATATGGTTGTATGGGGCCGTTTAGGGGGCTGGGTATGAGGCGTGTTCTCATCCACGCTTTTCTCAGGTCCGGTGTGATCTATCAAGGGAAATACCGTGCAGCCGTGTGTACGCGGAGTTTGATAGATCTGAAAAGAGTGTATATTTTTTGGTCGTACGCACATTTTGCCTTTCCGTCGTACTGAAAATTTAAGAGGACTTTTACACGCTCTTTGATAAATGAGGCCCCCGGACCATTGCATTTCAGACTCTTTTTTTTTTCGAGCTGGAATTAAACTTTATAATATAATATTTTTGCTACTCTGTGGCTGCTACGAATGTGAGGAGCTAGTCTACTGTTTGTAATGGATGGTGTGTTCTCATCAGAATTCAGTGAAGTTGGGTCTTCTCTGGATGATCACTAGTGATGATAATATCATAAAAATGGCATTAATCTAATATGATGTGTGTAGTTTTTATCTGTCAAAGTGCACCAGATTGAAGCCTTTTAATATAAAATTGCCCAGAATTTCTGACGCCACCCCCCCGCGCACCACGACTATGACCTCGGTATTTCAAAAATCCTGGCTACGGCCCTGTTTCTTTATTGCTCTTAGCGGTGAGCTCAAGCAATACATAACCTCCATCAAATTCTCAAGCAACCAGAAAGTGATTAAGACTTTCAATATATGTGAACATTTTTTTTATAAACTTGTAAAAAAAAATCCCCCTGGCATATAATATAATATAGATGTGCTTTATAGATTGCATTTTATTCTGAAAAACTGTTTTGTAATGTGAAACATAGTTTTGAATAAAAAAAGAAAAAAAAAAGAAACTCAGAGTTAGAAAAAACCTGCTCCAAACTAGAGCACTGGAAAAGAGAGTAGCGACACGCATTGGTCAAGTGGAAACGCCCCCTGGTGGCGGGATATGGGTATTGCAAATGCGCCCAAGAGCTGGCATCTCTGCAGTGTTGGTGAATGAGTAAGTGCGGTATTTTCCAGTGGCGTCCCTAGGCTAAAACATTCGGGGCTAAAGCCCCGGATGTTTTTTAATTAGCCCCGAATATTAATTAAAAAAAAAAAAAAAATTTTTTTTTTTTTTTTTTTTTCTTTAAGATCACATCCTCAAACTACGGTTATCTTATGTTGATGCTTCGATAAAACAGTGTTTTTGGACAGGTTTGAGTAACAATTAATTATATTTTTAAAAAGCCACTACTTTGGCTTTGGCACACAAGTGGTTAACACCTCCGGTCGCACTTGACGTCATTCACCCAAAACAGCGGCGCATTTAACTTGACAACAAATACCTGACAGCAGGCAGGTTTGACAACAGCAAGCTGCAGCTGTCTTTTGGTAGCTAGTAGCAGCTAAAGTGTATCAAGATGCCACAAAAAAGATTTCCATGTTTTCCCCCAAAGGTGGTCAGCAATCAAAAAGGTAATGGGAATAGAAATTATGTAAAAATGTATAATTTCGAAAAGAGTGTTGCAGCTGGAACTACAAGAGGGTAGTACAGTAGCTAACGTTAGCTAGCTAGCAGCTAGTTGATATTGCTCTGGTTGATATTACATGAGAAAAAAAGCAATCTGTAATTATTGGCATCTGTAAATGCAATTGTAGGGTGTGAGAATTGTGTACCTAGAAATAACTAAGTTTGGGCTTCTTCTAGAGGGGAAAGTTGCTGAAGTTAATGTGCTATAACATCGAACCATCTTGGTTATTTTCTTTTTCATGCATGATAGCAGCTAGTTAGCAGACAGGGATCCCGCACAGCCTGCCTCTTTTACTGTAGCTGCTAATGTGTTAAATGGAAACACAATGTGTTGTTACGTAGCTAGCTAATGTCAGTACATAGAACTAAATTCAAAATGGGTCATTCATTTGATGATCTGTGGATTGCATCGTTTTCACCTTTTTCACCAATGATGGAGAATGTCTCTATGCCTAAAAATTTAAAAAAACACATGCATATATTGCATGTGTCACTCTTCCGGGCTAAGCCCCGGATGTGTCAAAATCCTAGAGACGCCCCTGGTATTTTCAATAATTTAAGGAAATTTATAGATCACCCACGTTAATAGCATCATCGTGGACCCTTTTACAGATAAATATTAACATATAGTGGCCATTAATTGTTGTGTCACGAATGCTTGCTGTTTTAAATGATAAAGATAAGTCCACTAAAGCAGTGGTTCTCAACCTTTTTGAGTCGCGACCCCCAATTTAACATGCACTTCTGTCCGCGACCCCCCCCCCCCCCCACACACACACACACACACACAAATACACACACACACACGCCAGTGTGAACGCATGATGGATAAAGCGCAGCGCTGTCCGCGGTGGGTTTTTTTTTTTTTGCCTTTTTAGTTCTTGATCCCTGCGCTGAAAAAATCTATTGGCTGCTGTAGTTTTGTCTCCATGGCCAATGTTTCGACCTGGAGGTTTTCATCAGGGCAAAAGAACAAAACAAAGTGACGGAGTTTAAATAGATGCGGGTGGCGAGTTGATGCGGTGTCCACACACCCAGGCTGGTTTATGTGACATGCGAGGACCTGTCGGCGCAGGAGCGAGTGGAGCGTGGATGCAAGCCAGTCTCCTTCAACCATGCACGGAAAAGGGGAATGACAAGAAAAATGTTTCTAATTTATTAAGAAACAATGCCCAGGTCAGCAATGCATGCCAAGAAACATGTCATTCATTTATCCCCTCCAGTCAACACAGCTGGACACACACAACTCAACTGACGTGTAAATGTAAATAAGTGTTTCAATAGCACTTTTACGATACACGTTTATATCGATAACGTCTGGAAAATCACGTCATGAGAGCGTAAAAATGTTTTTGCGATATTTGAGACTTTTTTTCAAAGTTAAGGTGTCTCCATTACCTGTTTTTACCAGAATCTCACGCGCACAGACCAGAACCATACCGCTTGATACAATGAATTTTGGACAAACAATGAAGCGAAAAAAAACAACTAAAACAACTCTCTGTAACGACCTTTACTGTTATAATGTTTAAGTAGCCTAATGATTAAGTTTAAGTTCTGCGATTTCAGACTGTCTGTGAACGCATGGCCCTATGTGGTGATGAGGTGAGGTGAGGCGCAGGAGAGAGAGAGCGGTGTCTGTGTGAAATGAGAAGGGCAGACATGAGACAAGTGGACAGGTTCGTTGTTATTGTTTTGGTGTAGTTACGGCCGACAGTAACTGGTGTTTGAGAGTCGCTCGTCGTCCTTCTAACGTCCGGTCGGACGCTACATTAATTAATTAATTAATTTTGCATATTTATATTTTTCCAAAATGATTTGGCGACCCCCAGAAATCATCTCGCGACCCCAACTGGGGTCGGGACCCCAAGGTTGAGAATGGCTGCACTAAAGTGTCATACCAGTTTGCGCGCTAAATTCAACTGTGTTAGTTAACTGTTTGCCACTTAAGCCTGTGTTTTCTTTAGTTTGTTTGTTTGGTCAAGCAAGTTATTGTGCTGCTGGCTTTTATTTTATTTCCATGCGAGGTTTTTTATGTTATTTATTTTGACAGCTGGTGGTTGCTTAGCAACGGTAAAGCGTTCGCTCGTCCCCTTCTGTGTTTGTCCGCTGTGTGACCGGTACGTACTGTAAACAGCTCCGTGTGTTTTTATTAATTATCTTTTTTTTAATCAAAATTGGAGGAAAAACTTAACATAATACGTTTTGGGTTTGATTTTGTCACATTTTGTAATGGTTTTTAAGTGTTGTCATCTTTTATTTTGTGTGTTATATCTATGTTTATAAAAAAAAAAAAGTTGTTCACATTAATGTTACAATTTAAATTTTGAAATAAATAAATTATAAGCATAACTTAATATGACCAAGGCACCTAAAAGCAAAAACACAGCAGTTTTCATCAATTTACAAGCAAGTTGGCAACACACATACATTGGAGTGAATGGGTTTCTTGGGCGGATTTGCAATACCCATATCCTGCCACTAGGGGGAGAATAAAGTGACCACGGGAGTCTATGGTGGTGTCGCTACTCTCTTTTCCAGTGCTCTACTCCCAACCAGGTTAGGTTCACGGAGTGTGTTGCCATAGTAACTGACTCCGAGCTTCAGTTACCTCTCTTTGTGAAACGGGCTGGAGTTACTCCTCTTTCCCTGGTTTGAGTTACCTCCCTTTCTGAAACGGAAAACCCAGAGTTTTCACTAAACGGACCCCAGGAACATGTCATGATGACTGTTGTGATTGTTGTTTTTGTTTTTTGAGAATGGAGCTGTGGTGGAAAATTGCTATGATTAGTATTTTCCTTGTAATGAGTAGTGACGTAGTCTTTGTAGTGCAATGTTTTTTGTTTTGTTTTTTGATAAAACTTTGCCTTTGATTTATTATCCCAGCGTATTTTGAATTCTGTATCATAGTGGTCTATAGTCTTTATCACAAACTAAAACTAAAACTAACTTCAAGATTCCTGTATACCCTGTTCAAACACATTTATTTTTGGTTTCCCCGGTCTTAATGTGGTAACAGGTACTTATCACCATACATGTTGACATTGGGAATAGGCGTGGGCAATGATCGAATTAATGATTAATAGTTGTTCAATTTAAAAAAAATCAAATAGCCTAGAGAAGATCTTGTCTGAAACATGATGGACGGCTGCTTTTATTTCAGTCAGTGATTTAAAACGATCTACTGCCGCTCCTCCGGTACCGCTTCTCATTGTCACATGACGGACAAGAGAGAGTGTGTCGAATATTTGTGGAATATTCCAGCCAGTCCAGAATAAACTCCAGCCACTGGCTTGGACGAAGATCTCCTCCCACAGGTAAGAACATTTCTTTGTTCTTCTTAATTGTGCTGACAATGAACAATGAACATACAATAATACTCGGAGACAGTTCAAGATCCAACAGAAATAAAACTGACCTATAGAAATAATTGAAATCAGTGCAGAGAAGACATACTAAACCCTGCGATGAATAACACTGAAGAGTCAGAGAGGAGAGTCTTTTTTTTTTTTGAGACTTGGGTTTTATTCTTGAATCATTTGATTGCATTTCTTAGACTGAAACAGAACATTTTTATTAGCCTACAAACCTTTGTGACATGGAGTGCCGGTTTGAAATTTCATACAGTGAAATTATGTAATAATACAGTAAGTCAAGGCTATTTTTTTTATCATCAACTTATCTCATGGCACTTTTCATAGAATGTCTGAACTACGTTGGTTCATTTAGGAGCAGTCAAGACCATGACCCACTTACCAGAGGAATCCCACATGATGGGCATGTCTGCTTCTGCTAGATCTCCTCCCACAGGTAAGAGAACATTGATTTATTCATCTGAATCATGATGACAACAAATCAACATTCCTCAATATTTTATTGCAACATGCAATTCAATTTAGGGACTGTTCAATATCCCAGAGAGAAAAAACTGACTGAATATTCATGTAACTTGAGTTCATTAATGCCACACCAATCTTTCTTGTTGTTTCAACTTGTTTCAAAGAGACTGTCAGACTATGTTGAAATATCCCTTTAAATTGTGATCTTTTAACCACGTTTCAGTTAATGCAGTCACTCGGGTGTTGATCGGGTGATCCTTGTCTCTGTGAAGTAGACACGTTAAAATCCTACTCTGATGCCTGCACTGAGTAAAGACTGAAAATTGGGGACATTTATAATCATAACAAGTAGAAACTTAAGAGGGTAGTAAACATCAAAATTGGTGCATTAAATCTCAGTTTATTAACTGCCTGTTGTTTTGCTGCTGCAACTTTGTTTCTCTGTACCACAGTCTGTCATTGTGACCTGCTGCTGTTTGTAATAATCTCCACTAGATGGCGCCTTCATCTCAAATAATAGAACTTTACCTGTCGTCAGGCCCGGCTCTAGCCATTTTGGTGCCCTAGACGAGATTACACCCAGGCCCCCCCCCCCCCCCCCAAAAAAAAAAAAAAAAATTTCATTGAGTAAATCCTGGGTAAGGACATGAAAAAAATTTGTCTCTCTACAGTCATGAGAAGAAACTGTTGTGGTGCTTGAAATGGGTATATGAAAGTCTTAGCTTCACAAAAGCAGTGGAATATACTGTATTTGACTAATAGATAAGTGTGGAAAACAAGTTAAAATTAAATTTTGTGAAATTGCTTTTTGAGCATAAATGTTATCTGTCATTCTATTTTCACCAAATGTCTCTAATGTAAAATAAAGAAGCTAAATATTGACTTCACATTTCAAACTTCATGAGATGTGTGTAGCCCTAAATAAGAAATTAGTTCATTTTTTCTCCAAACAAAATATCAACTAAACAGACAAAAAACACAAAATTTACAATATTTAACCTATATAATGTACCCCTACCCTACATGTGTTGTCACTGTGGTGCTGTTTGACATGTTAAAAAAACTGGTTTGAGAGCTCAGCAGGTCTGTGTACAGAGCTGGAGCTGTGGCCCTGCTGTCTGAGCAGGCTGAAGTCTCAACTCTCTTCTTTTTTTCAATATCTTCTACCTCATCTAATGAGTCAGAACTTTCAGCCTCTGAAGCACCTTCATCCTCCTCACTGTTTCTCTCTCCTAACGATTCTGCGGGTTCGAAGCGCTTCACAGCTGTTCTTTTGATTGACAGGTCGTCAAGGGCGGCGTAAAATGACTGAAATATAAACAAAAACATATTGAGACGGTCGCGCAAACGAGCCGGCATTTGCGCCGACTTTGAGGATTAATGCAACCAAGTATCCACACATCTAATTGAAAATGTGGCGTTTCTAACAAGAAAACAGCTTGAAAGCATTCCCACTGCAGACAGGTAGGCTACCTCTGCTGTGTGTGTGACTGCGGGGAGAGCGGAGGGCACGTACCAATGGGCATGTGGGGAGAGGGGGGGGGCGACTTAGTGAGTAATGTTGTAACATATTATATTTTTACTTTTTAATAGGCTTTGCATTTAAATTAACGTGGGATTATTTTTTTTAAGAAATAATACCAACTAGTTATAGTGAAAGTTACACTTTTTTTTTTCTTTCCCATTTGTGGCGCTGGCGCCCCCTGGATGGACGGCGCCCTTAGCATTTGCCTATACGGCCTATGCCACGGGCCGGCCCTGCCTGTCGTTACTTTATCTTACACCATTTAACATTTGATATTGGACGATGAGGTTTCATTGAGGACTAGTTTGTAGTTCTTCATACATCCATCCCATTGTCACCCAAACAATCAGTCAATTTAAGTCTGAAAAAGGAAGGTACTGAAATCTAATGAAAAACAAAGGTAACAGAAACATTTTTTGAAGAAATATATTCCTCTGATTTGTCAAGGCGATGTACAATGGAAAAACTGTTCCTGAGAGAAGAGACTGCTGTACCGTACAAGGCACTAAGGCTTTAGGAGAGATGAGGTATCCACAAGTTTCCGAACGTCATCTATGGTCAAAACTGGCTTCCGGTTTGCCGGTTTGGTGGAATTTTACGTTTACGTTTCCATGGTTTTCAGGCGTTGTCATAGTTGCGGTAAACGCATGAATCTATTAACGCTGGCTTTTAACACAGATGTCAATTTGTGTGATATCCACTGTTAAAAGCTGCTGTGATGATCCATGCGTTTTACAGATTTTCATTGGGGGAAAAAAAAAAAAAAAATCCATGCATTTACCGCGGCTACTGAAAACCATGGAAACGTAAACGTAACATTCCAAAACCGGCAAAACAGGCTACGTTTTTGACGTTCGGAAAAAGGTGGATATCATAAGCACAATATAACAGACTGAGAGAGAAGAGAAACCAACAGACATTCAGAGGGCTCCACTGCTTTGGTATCATGTAAAAACGTTACACAAAAACCAATCAACAATTCTTGGACCAGCAGAAACATGTTGTGTTTTCATCGCCTCAATGACGTGAAATGAAACAGATTTGTTAACGTTTGTTGAACCGGAATGTGAACAAATCAGTAAAATGCTGCCATTGTTTTAAATAAGAATATGAAAAATATGGCAAATAGGGCCTACACATTGTCTTTCATCCTGAACATTTCCTGCATTTTACTGTGACAGTGAAAAACAATAATTCACTACAAAGCTTCAAGATGTAAATTCATAAATTCATCTAACTCACATTGCACCACATATCAACTCAACGTTAAATAAAATGAAGTGGACTAAAACAAAGTTGTGAATGTGCCCAGAGCGGTATACGGTAAGTAGATCAAGAGGAACTTCTAATGAAGTTTAATGTTGTGTTGTCACATGGAAATGTATATTTCTAAAGATGTTAGTGATACCCTACTAATTTATATCGTTTTTATGCCTTTATATTCAGGCAGCTCATATTTTGGTTTATTTTGTGTTTTGTTTTTTTTACTTGCACAAAAAGAACACACAAGAATGTGTAATAAATGATTGATAATTCCATTTATTTAACCGATGAATGAAAAACATTTGCAAATATCATCCTAAAATGTGTGAATTACATTTATGAAGAAAACTCACCAGTAGATCTAAATATTACATCATATTATCCTGGATATATCAATTCTAAATGAAAAAAATCAGTATTTCAGTACATTTATACTCTAAATAATCTGAAAAGTAAGCAAGTAGATAAATGTTAAAACAACAAAATAAACATGACTGAGAGAAATACAATGAAGTAAAGTCACTTATCACAATCAGGGACAAAAGTAAAGTGAACCGATTGAGGGCTGTGTGACCTCTGCAGTTTGTAATAAATTTCATTGGGTGGTATCATCTCAAAAACTTCAGATAGATAGATTGATCGATCGATACATAACCTTTATCAAGGTGTCACTCCACAACACACAAAAATACATAAGGGTACAGGGGGAATGCATAAATATGTAATTTATATAATGCACATTACCCACCCCTTGACAAAATTAAACAAGTGTTGAGGACCAGAGTTGTGAGACACACACTAAAAAGTCATAAAAAAAGAATAATAAAAAAAAGTGTATCATGAATTATATCATAAACTGGAACTCATGAAAGACAATCTTCTATTAAAGCAGATAACAGTGGCACGGCCGTTTCGGCTAATGCTGTGTTCAAGGCAGGCTTTTGAAACCGTAAGTTACAGCTTCAAGTCACAACTATGACTTGGTAGCGTTCCAGGTAACCCGTAGCTCGTGTTTTTACCGTCCTGTTGTCTGTGAAAGTTCCCTATAACGGCCACTCGTAACTTCCGACCCGTGAACTCGTACCAGATCGAACTGGTATGACTTCACAGGAAGGAAAAACACAAAGTACGAGTTTCCTTGAACGCACCATGAGTTAGCAGCCCCCGCCCTTGTCAGGCATCAATTGGTCCTCGTGCTACGTCACCACATTCACGCGCATCCCTTGGCTGCACACACAGCCCTTCATGCCGTTCTCTCCCCTCATTGGATAACACTTGTATCCCACAAGGAAAATTTTCTCCTCGGGTTACAGCAGAGCAGAGTGACGGAGAGACTCGTGTTTAGGCTGAAATACTTCATGTAAGTGATTGCTGACGGAAAATAGGACTATTTAGGACTTATATTAACAAAAACATTCCACTGATATCTGCTTTAAGGATGGAATGGCAGGCTTTTGCACTTCTGTTGATGCAATGCTGCTTACCAGTTAAATTACACGCACGCATCATCGTGCGTGCGTGTAATTTAACTGGTAGTTACAGTGGGTGCATGAATTTTACCACCATCATTCCAACATGGACTGAAGAATGGATGGAGTTTTCCAGTGAAGGAGCAGCCAGTAAAGGAATAGAGAGGAGATGCAGTATGAACATCGGTAAAGGAGACAAGACCCTTCTGATAATCCACAAACACTCCCACCTTCACTGGATTAGACTTCAGAGAGAGACGGACTGGTTGGTCACCAGAAGCAAAGTACTGACCGTAACACTTGAGGCTTATTGTCCAGAAACCCTTGCTGGGGCTCAGTGTGATATCTCTCTTCATGGTGGACTCTGAGGTCACTCCTAAAGTCCATGTAGTCCACATACTGCCCTGAGCCTCAAAGTAAAAATTTCTTGAAGTGAAACTTTGCACTGATAAGACACATCTACAGTCATTGTTTGACTGGGGGGGTCTGGGATTAACCTTATTAGGATCCAGAGTCACGTCCACTACAAACTGCTGGACTGTGTCAAAAAACTTAATCTGTTCATTGAGCGTTTTCTGCAGTTGAATCATAGCTCTTCTGGCAGTCCCCTCATATGATGGAGGACGGACTCTGACCTTTGCCCAGTCCTTAGTGGGAGGAGCAGTGTTGAGGGAGGAGAAGCTTCGGAGGAGGTGGAGGTGGTCTTCAGACAGTGAGAGCTGATTTACCTCAGAGCTTCTCTTCTTCAGCTCAGTGATTTCCTGTTCCAGCTCTTTGATGAAGCCTTCAGCCTGTTTCTCTGTGGTTCTTTGCTGGCTGTTGATCATCTGGGTGAATTCAGCCAGGCCTCTGTCAACAGATTCCTTCAGAGCAGTGAAGATTTTAACACCTTTGGCTATTTCTCTGTCTGCTTGTTCTTTACCGATCTTCACTGAGCTTTCGATCTCCTCAATCTTCTTTTGTCTTCTCCAGATCATCTGCTGAATTTCAACCTCTGTCTTCTTCAGCTCTACCTTCTTTCCTTCATATTCATCTTTCAGAGGAACAACATCATGTGTCTTGTGGTCTGAATATGTGCAGAGCACACAGGCACAGGTCTGGTCGGTCCGACAGAACAGCTCCAGCAGTTTATCGTGCTGTGTACACACTCTGTCCTCCAGGTTCTCCACAGGCTCCATCAGCTGATGTCTTTTCAGACCTGACATTGTCCGATGAGGCTCCAGGTGAGTCTCACAGTAGGAGGCCAGACACACCAGACAGGACTTCAGGGCCTTCACTTTGGTTCCAGTGCAGACGTCACAGGGAACTTCTCCTGGTTTGGCAGCTCGTTGCTTTGAGCTGCTGCTCTTGGCTCTGAACTGAGCAGCCATCTCAGAGATGATCGTGTTCACATACAGCTCAGGTTTTGTGTTGTAAACCCTTTTACAGTTGGGACAAAAGCACTGATCTTTGCCATCCCAGTGCTGAGTGATGCATTTCTTACAGAAGTTGTGTCCACATGGTAAGGTGACTGGATCAGTGAACACATCCAGACAGATGGAGCACGTAAGCTGATCCTCAGTCATGTCTACACACTGAGGACATAAATGTGAAGAGAAAACAAACCTGTCATAAAGAGAAAATCATCCTGACATGTACCGTTTCATTTGCACCAAATGGAAGAAACTGAGAAAATTAGGTAACATATAAGCAAAAGAGTGAATTGAAAATTTGTACAAGAGGAAACGTCTCTCTACAACCTTGTCACCAAATCAGTTCAGGTGGGAACCTTTGAAGTTTTGCATCAGTATCAGAGAATCTCTTCAGCTACTCACCAGTGTTCAGCTCAGACTCCTCTGTGATGTTGAGAAAACCCTGATGGACTCAGTTTAGTTTCCCTGGAGTTAGAAATAGGGATTTGTGTCGACTGCAGCTCTGCTGACACTCACAATGACTTGGACTTGACATAAAGCTCTCCTTATATTTCAGTGTAGCTCCACCTCAGTACAGCTCTGTACATGAGCTTTTATTGACCAAAGTTGGCCTCTGAAACATGCTGAGTTTGTGTCTTTTGCAACCTTTGTTACTGTAACTATAAACAGACAACATCCAACTCACATGTTTTTTTTTATTGATGAAATAACATGATAAAACAACAACCGTACGGAAGACAAACATCTGTATCATGATGAAACATGGAGTGAAGGGATCATTTGATCAATGCCGAACGTTGCAATGCACAACATTGATTTGCGACGTTGCAGAAGGCACTTCACATCACTTTCCACCTTCGAATGTTCTCATGTTTTCAATAATTAGTATTCTGTTCAAATAGCGAAGTTCACATAGGAATATGTACTTTACTTAAACCTTTATTTTAACTCGTTGGTCACTGAGTGGGATTACAAGTTTACAAACAGCAACATCAGAGCAATACCACTGAAAAACAATTGCAGGGTGATTTACAAAAGTCAGACACCTATACAATCAGAAAGATAGGGGAAATTCTCCAGTCCCAAATTGTGTTGGAGAATATTTCAAGGGCTTACAGCATCAAATGAAAAGGCTGATTTACCAAGCTCAGAATGTACAAAAAGAAACATCAAACCACTGGATCGAGTTGAGTAAGATCCAGAGCGCCATTCTAGTAGGGATGAAATGTACTATGGGGGCTGCTTACCAATAAGGGCCTTGAAAATATATTTGTTATGTTTTGTTGATAGTATAGTCGAGAGAGACAGGAAATGGAGAGGCAGAGAGAGGGGAAATGACATGCAGCAAAGAGCCACCCGAGTTCAGATTCGATATGAGGCCGACTACAGCTAGGACTAGCCTCTGCTCTATCTACTGAGCTAAACCAGGGCCTTGAAAATAAACACCAGTGCTTTGTGTGTCTGTCAGAGAGAGGACCAACCAACTTTTTTATACAGGACACAATGACAGGTGTCATATCTTTATAAATCCGTAATAAATCTGAGAGCAGAGTGATAAATGTAATCCAAAGGTTTGAGGGTTGTAATTGCTGCATGTCTGTAAATAACATCACCGTCGTCCAAAACTGATAAAAAGACTGACTCGACAATTATCTTCCTGCAAACCAACCGGAGTGCTTAGTGCTGGCTCCTCCTATCTCCAGACTTACTGTGAGCGTGTTACACGGGACTTTCTCTGTACTCTGTACTCATCCATTCGACTTGTGCCACAGAACCGCTAACTTAGCTAGCATAATAGCTATGGCTTCTCTTTCTCCCTCCACTTCTCAAAGGAAAAAATTATTTGATCTCTGTTTTTAGCCTTGTTGTAGCAGTAGCTCCCAGTGGCAGCGCAAGATGCGCAGGATTTGCTGTGAGATGTTCTTCCGTGTTTACATCATACATCCAATGGTTTATAACGACGAACAAACATCTCGCAGCAAATCTCGTGCATGCGCACAAACATCAATAGAGCCACTGAGAGCTACAAAACAGAGATCACATTAATGTTTTCTGAACAACTTTTTCATGTGGCGGCTTCAGGACACTTGGGTCAGTAGGACAAGCAGTATGGAGGTACAGTATCTGGATGTTTCATAGTGTGTGTTTTGGACGATTCAAAAATGAACTCTATCCTCCTGCCATTATACAGTAGCTATGCCAGCCGGACTCCCCCCCTGGAACTCCAAAATTGTTTTGATAACTCCGAAAGTTCTCCAAACCCTTCCTTGGCATGACGGGAGTAGGCAATTGGTGAATTATAGATTTTGGGTGAGGTATCCCTTTAACAACAGTTTTGAGCACATTAAATGTTCTTCTCACCTTGCAGCAGGTTGTGCAGGTAAAGCGTAGCTGAGCTGTCCCACTGAGTGGAGCGACTACCGAGGAGAACAGAAACACGTCAGACGTCGGTTTGATTGAACAGTGTCTTCTGTGGTGAGGAGGCGTTCATTTGTTCGTCTTACGTGATCTCCGGATTCTCCTTGTACACAGACACTCGCAGGGTTGTTGGTTTGATTCCTGCCAGGTGGAACCTCCTCACCCAGAACGGCAGCTGGAGGAAGGTTTCTACACTATACTATACTGTACTATAAAGTACTAAACTGTGGAGTTTGAGGATAAAACAGTTTTTGAGGATGAGTATTTCTCTGTTTTTTGGGGCGAAACTAAAGATGAAGCTGGCTATGAACTGCACCACAGGGGAAATAAATATTTATGCTGCTTGTTGCAGCTGATAACTTCACACTGGGGCTGCTTGATTATCACTGTTCAGTCAATCAATCAATCAATCAATCAATCAACTTTATTTATATAGCACATTTAAAAAACCACAGGGGAAGCCAAAGTGCTTTACATTAGGACATAAAAAAAGTTCAGGAAAAGTCTCAGTGGGCGGAGCTCACGTTTTTCTAGACTGGCCCATGGGCAATATAAGGAAGTACCAGTACCAGTATCTGTCAACAGGCCAAGGTGTTTGAGGATCAAGAATGAAAAGGAAATGTGAATATTTGCTTTGCAATTCGATTTGTGCCCCTACATTTTCTGTCTGCGTTCCTAAAATTTTAAGCCAGGGGCCACTAAGCTCCTAGTAAAAAAAGTTAGCCTGGAGCCCTGCAAGTTATAAGTAAAAGTCCTGTAGCCTATATCCAGGTGCCTTTTCTCATTAACCAAACCAGAAACATAACCAAAATATCTAAAAAACAAAACAAAAAAACAACAAACAAACAAAAAAAACTTACCAGAGGAATCCCACAGGACGGGCATGTCCGCTTCTGCTAGATCTCCTCCCACAGGTAAGAACATTTCTTTGTTCTTCTTAATTGTGGTGACAATGGACAATGAACATACAATAATACTCGGAGACAGTTCAATATCCAACAGAAATAAAACTGACTGAATATTCATGTTAGTTGACTTTATTCATCGCACACAAATCTTTGGACTTTTGTTTTGTACCTTTGTGTATTGAACCAATGAGAAGATGAAACTCATTCTAAATAGACCTAATAATTGAAATAATTGAAATCAGTGCAGAGAAGACATACTAAACCCTGCAATGAATAACACTGAAGAGTCAGAGAGGAGAGTAATTGTTATTCTTGAATCATTTGATTGCATTTCTTAGACTGAAACTGAAATTTTTTATTAGCCTACAAACCTTTGTGACATGGACTGCCGGTTTGAAATTTCATACAGTGAAATTAAGTCAAGTCTATTATTTTTTTTATCGTCAACTTATCTCATGGCACTTTTCATATAACCAATGTCTGAACTGTCTGCATCAACGTTGGTTCATTTAGGAGCAGTCAAGACCATGACCCACCAGAGGAATCCCACAGGGCGGGCAGGTCTACTTCTGCTAGATCTCCTCCCACAGGTAAGAGAACATTGATTTATTCATCTGAATCATGATGACAACAAATCAACATTCCTAAATATTTTATTGCAACATGCAATTCAATTTAGGGACTGTTCAATATTCCAGAGAGAAAAAACAGACTGAATGTTCATGTAACTTGAGTTTAATGCCACACCAATCTTTGGATTTAATTTATTTTTCCTTTGTGTGATGTGTTACTGTAAACTTTTTTTTTTTTTCATTTTGTGTGGGCTTACTAACCCTTACTAAATGAAATGTAACAGTGTCCTACAATACACGTTTTCTTCAACTGTGAAACTTTTTTATTTACATCAGAAAATCACCATCAAAATTACAGCAAATTATATTCTGACTATGTTCATACACAACTTGTTGCTGTGTGACCTGCAGCTGCAGTTTGTGATAAACTCCACTAGAGGGTGAGATCAGCTCCCATTCACTCTAGTCTAAACACCTTACTTTTAGTATCACTTGCTGAAACACAATTAAACCAAAACTAGAACTTCACTTGACCTTAAGTAAAATTAGATCACATATTGACATTAAGTAAAATGAAGAGGACGCATTAAAACAGAACGTGTGGACATTACATGTGTCCAGAGAGATATAAGAGGAACTTCCAGTGAAGTCGAGGGGTGTGAGGATACAAGAAATCTTTTATCTTTCTACATGTACAAATAGAACTCACAAAACAAACAAAATGTGTAAAATAAATGACTGATAAAAACAAATAAACTACTTAATGCATTTTACAGAACAAAGAAATACATTTATGAATCTTCCTAAAATGTGTAAATCACTCTTCTATACATATATGAAGCAAAACTCATGAGTAGATCTCAACATTACATCATATTATCCCAAATAATACAATTCTAGATGAGAAAATCAGTGACTCATTTTCAATCATGTTAGAACTGAGTGAGTAGATTAATTGTATTTATTGTAATGAAATCAAGTCGCTCATCAAAATCAGGAACAAATGTGTAACCTTCAGATGTAGTTTGTAATAAATTCCACTGGAGGGCATCTTCACAAAAATTTGAACTTAACATTAATTCATTGTACACCACTTATCATTCAATATTAGTTGATGAGGCTAAAGTAAGTAAATTGTGGAAGAAGCAATTTAACATCATAATATGATGTCAAATTTAGAAATTAGATCAATATTTGCAGAGAAGGGGCTTAAATACAATTATAACCATATAGATTTCTGCTCATTGTAATGCACAAAACGCAGGGTCATGGATTTTGACACCACTGTTGGGACAGGGACTGAAGAATGGGTGGAGTTTTCTAGTGAAGGTGCAGCCGCTAAAAGAGTAGATAAGGGCTCCAGTATCAACATCATAGAACAAAATCAGACCCTCCTCATAATCCACAAACACTCCCACCTTCTTAGGCTCAGACTTCAGACCTAGAGACATTTGTGGGTCACTAGAAGCAAAGAACCGACCTCTGCTCTTCAAGCTGACAGTCCAGAAACCCTTGCTGGGACTCACTGTGATTTCTCTGTTACGTCTCCCTCTCACTGTGGTCACTGAGGTCACTCCTAAAGTCCATGTAGGCCAATTGCTGACCTGAACCTGAAAGTAAAGTCTACCTGAAGTGAAGCCCTGCTGTGATAAGACACATCTACATTCATCTTCTTCATTTGCCTGTTGTTTAGCGGCAGACCGGGGGGGTCTGGGATAGACTACATCAGGATCCAGAGTCACACCCACAGCAAACTGCTGGACCTTCTTCAGCTCAGCTGCAAAAAACCTCTCCATGTGTTTATTGAACTTTTCCTGCAGCTGAATCGCAGTTCTCACCACAGTTCCATTGTATGATGGAGGACAGACTCTGACATATGTCCAGTCCTTGGTGGGAGGAGCAGTGTTGATGGAGGAGCAGCTTTGGAGGAGGTGGAGGTGGTCTTCAGACAGTGAGAGCTGATTTACCTCAGAGCTTCTCTTCTTCAGCTCAGTGATTTCCTGTTCCAACTCTTTGATGAAGCCTTCAGCCTGTTCCTCTGTGGTTCTCTGCTTCTCTTTGATCGATCTGTCAACAGATTCCTTCAGAGCAATGATGACCTGAAAACCTTCTACTATTTCTCTGTCTGCTCGTTCTTCACCAATATTCACTGAGCGTTTGATCTCCTCAATCTTTAGTCGTCTATTCTGAATCATCTGCTGAATTTCAACCTCTGTCTTCTTCAGCTCTACCTTCTTTCCTTCATATCCTTCTTTCAGAGAAACAACATCATGAGTCTTGTGGTCTGAAACAGAGCAGAGCACACAAACACAGGTGTGGTCGGTCCGACAGAACAGCTCCAGCAGTTTCTCGTGCTGTGGACACACTCTGTCCTCCAGGTTCTCCACAGGCTCCATCAGCTGATGTCTTTTCAGACCTGACATTGTATGATGAGGTTTTAGGTGAATCTCACAGTAGGAGGCCAGACACACCAGGCAGGACTTCAGGGCCTTCACTTTGGTTCCAGTGCAGACGTCACAGGGAACTTCTCCTGGTTTGGCAGCTTGTTGCTCTGAGCTGCTGCTGCTGCTGCTGCTGCTGGGTTTCTGTTGAACTGAGTGTCTGAACTGAGCAGCCATCTCAGAGATGAACGTATTCACATGCAGCTCAGGTCTTGTGTTGTAAACCCTTTTACAGTTGGGACAAAGACACTGATCACTGCTATCCCAGTGTTGAGTGATGCATTTGTTGCAGAAGTTGTGTCCACATGGTAAGGCGACTGGATCAGTGAACACATCCAGACAGATGGAGCAGAGAAACTGATCCTCAGTCAGCAGACAGCTGGCAGCAGCCATGTCTACACTGAGGACAGAAATGTAAAGAGAAAACAAAACTGTCATAAAGAGAAAACCCACCTGGTATCTGCTGTTGCAATTGCACCACATTATAAAAAAAAAAAAAGAAAAGAAAAGAAAAGGTAACAACATTGTGAATTGATAAAATAAATTTGTACCAGAGGAAATTGCTCTCTAAACCTTGTCACCAAATCAGTTCAGGTGGGAACCTTTGGGTTTTTCATCAGTATCAGTGAATCTCCTCAGCTACTCACCAGTGTTCGGCTCAGACTCTTCTGTGATGTTGAGAAAACTCTGATGGACTCAGTTTAGTTTTCCTGTAAAAAGAAACAGAGGTTTGTCTCAACTGCAGCTCTGCTGTCATTCACATAACTTTGGCTTTCACTGAAGCTCTCCTTGTCTTTCAGTATAGCTCCACCTCTGTGGGTGCAGCTCAGTAGATTAGCTTTTATCAGCTCTGAAAACAATACAAGGTGAGTTTGAACAAATTCAAATTAATCATTACTTCTTTTTGACCTTTGATTCTGTGTGTAACCCTAACCCTCTGTGTCTGTAGAACACAACTAAAGAGGTCAGGGCAAGAAAATAAATAATTCAGGGGCTCAGCCTGAAGTGAGTTAGGGTGGATGAAGACACACGCATGAAATCTACGCAAAATAAAATACCATTTTAAAGGAGCGATATGTAAGACTGTGGCCAAAACTGTTCCTGCAGTCAAATTCAAAATTCTGTACCATGTTGTTTTCCTTCCCCTTCCCCCCCAGACTTGAGGTTGCCAGATAGCTACACGCTAATTTCTGACCTGCTCCCACTTTGTGGCTACCCCGAAACTCACTCACACAGTCTATAGGCTTTGTTTCTGCTTTTGTCAAGACATTTGTGAGAGTCTTATACCCCTTTCCCACTGGCCTAACAATCAGCTTTTGGTGGCAGTGGGAACAGCGCATCGACCCACGTCGACCCGTGTAAAACGACTCGGCAAGCCAAATGCCGATTGACCCGCGTTTGAAAAACCTGCGTCGACCTGATAATTTTAGTGGGAAAGCGGCTATAGCAAGGTCTTTTAATCAGGGTATCCGCGGGGTCTTGAATAGTATTAAAAGGTGATAAATCACTTTTGGGAAAATTAAGACCCTTAAAAAGTATTAAAAAGTCTTTTCATGGCTTTATAAAGTAAAATTTTGAAGGTATTTTTTTCTGAATTAGCTGTCCAAGAGTTTGAGTCCTAAAAACGTAAAAGTGTGTGAATTTATTCATTTTATTAAAAAACAAAGATGAACCGGTACATAAAAAAAGAAAAGAAGATTGTTGTTTTTGTTGTTTGAGAGTGGAACAATGTTTTTTTTTTTTTGATAAACTTTGCCTTTGATTTATTATCCTAACCTATTTTGAATTCTGTCTGTAGTCTGTAGTGGTCTGTAGTCTTTATCACAAACTAGAACTGTTAAGTTAAAAGTGTCACTGATGTAAATGGTTACAGCTTGATGTGGCCGTGAGGTACTGAAACATATTGAAAAGGTCTTGAAAAAGTCTTTAAAAAGTATTAAAATTAACTTCAAGATTCCTGTATATACCCTGTTAATGTTGGCAATGTCACAATGACATAATCCACAGTGCTTGTAGCTCAGTGGTAACTGGCAACCTGGATGTTGAAAGGTTAAACCCTGCCTTTCTGAAAATAAACTTCCATTCTTCGTAATGGCGGGGTTTCCCATTTTTTCTAAAGACTGCTATTCCGAAAAGCGGGGTCCGAACGGACAGACAGACACAATTCGTCCCCGCTGTTGCTGGTCGATGGAACCTCTCTCTCTATCTGGCCTGTCTAGTCTCTACCTGATCTTTTTTACTAAATTTAACCAACTCCGTTCTTCATTGCCTAAACCCAACCAAAGCACAGAGCAAAGACATTTCTTTTTTTTCTCCCCCGGTCTGCTGTCAGCAGGAGTGGCACGGCTGCAGCAGGTTCGCGCCTGGGTGAAGTTTCGTGGGTGAGGGTTTCGAATAGGAAGGCTGTCCACATGCAGAAATGCCACTAACTTGGTGACTGGGAGTCAGCGGTGGGTGGTGCAACAGGCCAAAACACAAAATCAAAACATAAACATGATTTGCATGCTGAAAGTAAAACTACTTTTTTTTTGTCAGTTAGATCAGTATTTCAAATTAACATAATTCCTTAATGTCTGGTGACATATTGCGTGATTTTTTAAATTTATTTTTTTTAAGTATATTTTGGGGGGGCTTTTTTTGCCTTTAATGGACAGGAGAGAGAGAGAGACAGGAAATGGGAGGCAGAGATGGGGGGGACACACAGGATAGGGCTGCTCGACGTGGGATTCGAACCGGTGCCGCCTGTAGTGAGGACTGTAGCCTCAACACACCAACTGAGCTAAACACCACCCCATATTGGGTGATTTTATGACAACTTGCCATACATTTCTTAGAGAGAAACAGACACATCTGGGTTGCAGCTCTGCTGTTGTTCGGACTAACTTCCACTTTTATCTGAGGATATGTGACGTTTCACCCGTTCAGATGTTTTGTTTCTCTGTACCACAGTCTGTAGTGTGACCTCCAGCTGTTTGTAATAATCTCCATTAGATGGCGCCTTCATCTCAAATAATAGAACTTAACCTGTCGTTACTTCATCTTACACCATTTAACATTTGATATTAGATGATGAGGTTTCATTGAAGACTAGTTTGTAGTTCATACATCCATTCCGTTGTCACCCAAACAATCAAGTCTGTAAAGGCAAGGTACTGAAACCTGGAAGTAAACACATGCACACAAATCAACTTTTATTTGTCCATAAATTTAGTTTTGTTTTTAAATATTAGTTCACTTTAACAGTTTCAGATGGATTTCATTTCAGTTCAGTAACTGAATAACATGGCAGTTCATAAAAAACCCTCCATTACAACAGCATAATGAAAAACAAAGGTAACAGGAACATTTTTTGAAGAAATATATTCCTCTGATTTGTCAAGGCGATGTACAATGGAAAAACTCTGTCCCTGAGAGAAGAGACTGCTGTACCGTACAAGGCATTAAGGCTTTAGGAGAGATGAGGTATATCTAAGCACAGCACAATATAACAGACTGAGAGTGAAGAGAAACCAACAGACATTCAGAGGGCTCCACTGCTTTGGTATCATGTAAAAAAACAAAAACATTACACAATTCTTGGACCAGCAGAAACATGTTGTGTTTTCATCGCCTCGATGACATGAAATGAAACAGGTTTGGTAACGTTTGTTGAACCGGAATGTGAACAAATCGGTAAAATGCTGCCATTCGTTTTGTTTTAAATAACAATATAAAAAATATGACAAATACACAACATCGTCTTTCATCCTGAACATTTCCTGCGTTTTACTGTGACAGTGAAAAACAATAATTCACTACAAAGCTTCAAAATGTAAATTCATAAATTCATCTAAACAAGTGAACACAGTCTTTTGTAAAACAGCAATAAAATTCCAAAATATGAGCTGGTTGAAACACAAACATTATCAAAATCCAAGTCTATTTTAAAATGGACCTTTCCTTCTTTTATTTTATTGTTTTTTTTTCACCAGTTTTTCCTGAATTGCCCAAAGTACCTGAATACACAGCAGAAGGCACATGTAATACAGACAATGACAAACAGAAGACGACACAAACACAAACAAAATCCTACAAACATTGACACAATAAATATAAAGTTTTGATAATTTACAACATTGCAAATCAGGCTGTATTTGCCCGACAAACCGTCTGGAGACAGATAAACATATTTCCTTTTGACCAAAACGAAACAAATCTCCACTTAAGACTCGTGCGACGCGGGAGGACTCTTGTGCTGATGCGTCCTCGGAGTGAGCGCTGCAGTAACAGGAACATCATCGTGTCTTTGGATCAGATCAGGTCTTGGCAGCTGGTAGTGCAGATAATCATGGATCTTCATATATATATATATATATATATATATATATATATATATATATATATATATATATATATATATATACGTATATATAAAGAAAAAGGAATCAGACAGGCAGTGGCAGTCGTCAGCCGGTACCGTCTCAGTAGTCAACAGTCCATCCAGTGAAATAAAGGCAGTGTAGCATCAGTAGTAACTCCTCCTCGCTGGCTTAAAGTCAACATCCTGCCACGCTCGCTCTCGCTCTCTCTCGGTCCGAGTCAGCAGGTATCGGCAAGAGTCACGCTTCCGACTTAAAGTGCTCTGGTTGCTAAGGTTTTGTAACCTTGGCGATGTCACCGTTGCGGGTGGCTGTGGCCGGCTGACATCCGAGAGTTCCACATGCCTCGTCTGGAGTGATAGTGGTGGAAGAAGTTCCTCAGGTAGATCCTCTCCACCTCCAGGCCGGCCTGCAGGATCCTGCAGCGGAGAGAGAGCAGAGGGGCGTGGTGGCTTAGGGCCGGCGATCTTCACAACAAATCAAATTCTAATTTCTAATGCTTCTTATGTTAAATATTAGGATTCTATTCAAATTTTTAATGTCTTTTTTTTTAGCTCATTATATACAATTATTACACCAGAGCAATAAGAAAACACCTCGCTGAAATGTCAGATAAGAACGTGCAGCGTCGGTCGCCACTGCACTATTTGTCTTATTTCTCGTCAAAATGTAATTTCTAGTCAAAACAAATCTCATTATACTTAAAATAAGACTCATCACATTAAAAAGTAGCTTGTTTTTAGACACTTTTTACTTTTTTCAAACATATTTTCACTTGAAATAAGTAGAAAAATCTGACAGTGGATCGATTTTTTCTTTCTTATTACAAGCACAAAAAACCTGCTTTCACTGGCAGATTTTTCCACTTATCTCAGGTAAAAATTTGAAAAATTATTAGAAAATTATCTCAAAACAACTTAATTTTTAGGTGATGAGTCTTATTTTAAGAGAAAAGAGATTAGTGTTGACTAGAAATGAGACATTTTGACAAGAAATACGGCAAATATTCTTGGAAAGATTTTGAGTTTTTGCAGTGTGTCTCATGATACTGTCAACAGTGCCAAATGTCACGATGCACGACGTTGAGTTGCGTCGTTGCAGAAGTCACATGTTGGAACGTCAGTTTCCACATACGAATGTCCTCATTTTTTCAATAATTTGAATTCTGTTTGAATAGCGAAGTTCGTTCTGACAACACTAGTGTGGTTATCAGTCACCTGCAGGACGCTGCTGCTGCTGCTGCTGCTGCTGCTGCTTCTCTTATTTATAAACCCCAATATCAACATGAAGTAGCAGTCATTTATTCGTCCGTGCAACAGAACATGATATAACACAATTTGGATTTCTATATTAAGTACGGTGGAAAAGGCGTAGGCTGAAGCAACAGCTTATTTTTGCCTTTCACCCTATTTACAAGAAGGAAGGAACAAGATAAGCAGATGGCACAAGTTTAAAAATGATCGTTTTTAAATCTAAACTGAAAACCATAAATAATATTAATCTGAGCAAAATCTTTGATTTAGTACTAATAATTGGCTTACTTTATCCTAATATTTTATATTTATTGAATACACTAGTTTTAAACATCCTTTTAAATGTAGTGACTGATGTGCATGTTTTAAAGGTTATTCCATAAATTTACTCCAATTACAGATTTGCATTTGCCTCTTGTGTTGGTCCTCTCTATTTGAGAACAGCTCCTGTCTGCAGGTGGAAGTAGGTCGTTGTCTGCCTTATAGATTATTATAGCTGTTTATGGTTAACCAGACATTCAAATTTCAGAGTATCTGTACTGATACAGAGAAAGTGAAACCACAGACCTGCTGCCAATTAAAGCTCAGGCCACAGATAAGAAAGCAGCAATCAGTGTGGTGAGAACACACCTGTCCAGCAGCTCCCAGTCTTCTCCTCCCCAACGCTCCTTGAACTCTCTGGTGTTCATCCCTCCCACTACGTCCAGGTCCGACTTATAGATGCCCAGCAGGCCGAAGCCGTTCACCTCCCAGTAGCCTGCAACACAGACACACATACACAGTTTTTAACTCAAAACAGTTGGAAACAGGATCAAATAAGAGATTAAAATCATCCCAATGATAAAAAATTAGGTCGGCTTCATGATATTTTAAAGTGATAGTTCAACATTTTGGCAAATCGGCCCATTGCCATAATCCCTATAGTCATAGCAGTAGGTTCGTTACCTTTAATTGTCGGTGCAAGCTATTTTTAGAACGGCGGAGCAGAGCCGTGAGCTGCTCAGAGCTACACTACGGAGGCTCATGGGATTTCTTGGTTTCCCTCATCAAACTCATCAAATACACAATCCAACAACTCCACAACGCTCTGGTGGACAAGTTGTGACCTGCACATTCACCACGCTATGAGATAATAACACAACGTTACCAGACAGAGTTGTTTTAGAGGGAAATTCATGCAAAACCACTGATGCGCGTTGCCTTCAGGGACAGTTTTTCATCATCAGTCTCTGTATTTCCCTCTAAAACAACTCTGTCTGGTAACGTTGTGTTATTATCTCATAGTGTGGTGAATGTGCAGGTCACAACTTGTCCACCAGAGCGTTGTGGAGTTGTTGGATTGTGTATTTAACGATTTGATTGCCAAAATGTTGAACTATCCCTTTAAGTTGCAGGTGCACATTATGAAAAACTGTTCAGTTAAAAAAAAAAAAAAAACCCAGCTGGCACCTGCAGCGTCTCCCAGCTCCTCAGGGCAGTTTGATAAATTGAATGCGTTGAAATCAGTTCATAATGATCGTTATAAAAAAACACCAACACACATTTCCACCTGCAGCGTGTTACGACCTGTGATTCGCTGCAGCAGGTGTAACCACGACAGACGAGCGGCGGAGTGTGTGTGAGTGTGTGTGTGAGCAGCTTAAGGCGATCAGACGTGAACGTGTCAGAGCACGAAGACGATTAGTGTAAAGTTTCTCTTCACACAGTAAAAACCTGGACTGACTGTGTGTGTGTGTGTGTGTGTCTGTATGTGTGTGTGTGTGTGTGTGTGTGTACCTCTGGCCTCTGCCGGTGTGGCTCCACACTGCAGCCTCATCACCACGGGAGCGAAGGCCATGTGTCCCTCCACACAGTGTTTCCTGACCGAGTCGATGATGGAGGGAGGGAAGCGGATGTGGAGGTCACACAGGAACACAATGCTGTGCTCGTCCTGAGGGTCAAACACACGATTACAGAACGAATCGCCTTGTTGTTTACAACTAAAACCAGCATGAGAACAATACTGACAGATGAGAGTTTCGATATATCTCATTTTTCATGTCACTATATCGCTGTTTAGACTAATCTGGTGTTTGTAAAGTTTATAAAACCAATGATTGGACAAACATTACTATTTATGTGCACATTTTTGTAATTATGCTGCGTTCCAGGCAGGCTTTTGCAGGCTATAGGAATCTTGAAGTTAATTTCAATACCCTTTTAAGACTTTTTCAAGACCTTCGCAACATTTTTTAATACCTCACCGCCGCTTCAAGCTGTAACCATTTACATCAGTAACACTTTTAACTAACAGTTTTAGTTTTTGTGATAAAGACTATAGTCCACTATGATACAACAGAATTCAAAAAAGGCTGTGATAATAAATCAAAGGCAAAGTTTATCGAAAAAAAAACATTGCTCAACCCTCAAAAAAACAAAAACAACAATCTTCTTTTCTTTTTCATGAACCGGTTCATCTTTGTTTTTTAATAAAACACATAAATTCACACACTTCCGCAATGTTTTTTACAACTCAAACTCTTGGACAGCTAATTCAGAAAAAATACCTTCAATATTTAAGACTTTATAAAGTCGTGAAAAGACTTTTTAAGACTTTATAAGGGTCTTAATTTTCCCAAAATTGATTTATCACCTTTTAATACTTTTCAAGACCCCGCGGATACCCTGTTTTGAACCTGTAAGTTACGACTTCAAGTCACGACTTAGTAGCGTTCCAGGCAACCCGTAACTCGTGTTTTTCCAACTTGTTACCCGTGAAAGTGTAGGCTACTATAACGACCGTCAAACTCGTAACTTCCGACCCGTGAACTCGTACCAGATCGAACTGGTACGAGTTCACAGGTCGGAAAAACACGAGTTACGGGTTGCCTGGAACGCACCATTAGTCATGGTTATCATAGATTAGCCGGGCTAACGGTTAGCTACCTGTTTAACTTTAATAACTCAGTGACTCAATAAACGCTCCATGAAAAAATATTTTCTCCAGCGGATATCTGAGTTCCAACATGACTGAGCTAACTGGAGTAGTTTCATGTCGTGTCCCACAACGGGAGGGTTTTAACAGCTGACGTCCTGCTGTTAGCTTAGCTACCGCTGTTAGCTTAGCTACCGCCGTTAGCTTAGCTACCGTTAGCTGTCCCTGTCAGCTGAGCCACTGATGCTTTCTAGACCCCAAACTGAATAAATACAACACATAGCAACACAAAACACACACACAGAAATAATGTTTCTTCAATCATATAAATATATTATAAAATATGATATATAGCGAAATTCTTGTCTGTCACTATTGTTCTCATGTTGGTTTTCTACCCGGAAGTAGTTGTAAACAACAAGGAGATTCGGTCTATTGATTGTTGAGCTGATCTTCCTCTTCTCCGTCATCATCATCATCATCACTTCACCTCTTGTTGACGCGGCAACACTTACTTCTATGAGGTTGACGCCTGCTTGCAGCCCAGCAGAGCGCTCAAAGTTTCCACTCAGCTTCACGTACTGGAACCTGATACACACACACACACACACGTCCTTCAGTTAGTTAGCCACACAGGTGTATTCAGCACACACACACACACACACACACACACACACACACACACACACACACACACACACACACACACACACACACACACACACACACACACACACACACACACACACACACACACACACACACACACACACACACACACACACACACACACACACACACACACACACACACACACACACACACCTGTGAAGTGAGGACTTCTCCAGAGCCTGCCTCACGTCCATGTCCGTGCTGCTGTAGTCGGCGATGATCAGGTTGAAGTTGGTGTCTCCGGTTTCTCTGAACAGTTCCTCCATGTCGGTGATGAGCTGCTGCACCCAGCGAGCCTGGTTCTTCACTGAGACACACAAAACATCAATCAATCAACCAATCAACCAACCAATCAATCAATCAATCAATCAATCAATCAATCAATCAATCAATCAATCAATCAATCAATCAATCACAGTCAGATCAGTACAGTGTGTTCCAGCTCTTCAGGATGTTTCATTGAGTTTTATTATGTGTTGTTGAATATAGAAAAGACTCGCTGTTCAACTTTACTGTTTTGGTTTAACCCTCCTGTCGTCCTTCTGGGTCAAATTGACCCAATCTGTTTCCTTCCTTCCTCCATCCTTCCTTCTTTCGACAATCCTTTTTCCCTTCCTTCTTTCCTTCCGTCCTTCCCTTTGTCCTTACTTCTTCTTGCTCTTTTGATCCAATTGACCTGACCTGTTCCCCATATACCTCCATCTTTCTTTCCTTCCTTCTTTCCACAATCCTTTTTCCCTCCCTTCCTTCCTTCCTTCCTTCCCTTCGTCCTTACTTCTTCCTTCTTTTTTTGACTCAATTGACCCAATCTGTTCCCTCCCTCCTTCTATCTTTCCTTCCTTTTCCCCTTCCTTCTTTCCTCCCTTTTTTCCCTTTGTCCTTCCTTCCTTCCTTCCCTTCGTCCTTACTTCTTCCTTCCTTTTTGACTCAATTGACCCAATCTGTTTCCTCCCTCCTTCTATCTTTCCTTCCTTCTTTCCCTTTGTCCTTCCTTCCTTCCTTCTCTTCGTCCTTCCTTCCTTCCTTTCTTCCTTGACCCAGAAGGACAACAGGAGGGTTAAGATAAAGAGTCATGAACAAACCTTTGATTACCGGTATTATCTAGATATTATTGAACTGGATTAGAAGCTTCCAGACTGAGCCGACCGATGCTACAAAATGTGATTGATACTTATTATCTGCTCTGTAAAGATGTTGTTGAGTTCTTTCTTTTTATTTTGTTTCATTTTATTATTTTCTTATCAGTTTCTACTTCTTCTTATTCAATTCAGTTAAAAAAACAAACTTTATTGTCTATCACAAGTGACAGAAAACGTGAAATCCACATCTGAGCTCATGCATAAATCACATTAAACAGCTGTAATAAAAGCAGCTGCAGCTTGTCCTAAAACCGGTATCTATTGCGCAATGTTAATGTCTTATAATAATAATATCATCAAATGACAGACTGTCTCTACCTCCTCCCCTCCAGCTCACACCATTACTAACTGATGTGTGTTTACATGCAGTACTGTAATAAAAGCTCTGGAAATAAAGTAAAAAATAAATGAACTATTTTTAAACTTCCCTAAAACCAGATTTTTTATTTTTTTTTATAACTTCCTGGACTCTTAACTTAGCTCAACAGACAGGACATACAGTATGTAGCTCTGGATAAAGTCAAAGGAAAAAGCACTCTCACTCTATTTCTTTGTTACTATCTGTGCATCTTTTTTATCTGACTGTTACTGTAGCTGTGACAATTTTATCTTGTTGTACTTTATTTACTTTACTGTACAACTAACTGGTTGTTTGCTTAGGTATTGATACTTATCTTTATGCACTTTATTTATTTTAGGAGGGAATTTAGCAACAGTTTTAGGTGCACTTTAAACTATCTTGTTTGTTTTATTGAATTTTCTCAGATTTGTCATTTTACACATTGAAAAAGACTTGGAAAAGTCTGTGTCCTGGTGCTCTGCTGGTTAAAACTTTCCCAAAGGATTTTTGAGTGTCAGCTGTTCCCTGGCATCAGTGTTTGTGTTAAGGCATCTGAGATGTTTGTACTGTTACAGGTACATGACATTATTAATCTCATAATCTGTCTGTCAATGATAAAATATTGACAAACTAGGAGGAGGACACGGCTGTTAATATTAATGTCCTATAATAATAATATCATCAAATGACAGACTGTATGTGTGTTTAACTTGTGTAATGTGTTGTTAATGTTAAATGTTTAAAGGTACATTGTGTAGGAATTCCTCCCATCTAGCGTTGTGGTTGTATATCTCAAGCAACTCAGTCGTATTTTTCATGCTGCATTCACATGAAATTGGGCAGACGGCAGACGGACGACAGCCGCTGCACGTAACGGCATAAACAAGCCTCTATGTAAACAAGTGGTCCTTCAGCACGAGGCAAAACAATGCACCTGACAATATGTTGTCATGGCGATGTCGTATTGTTTACCTGACCCACGTTTTACCGGCTTTCTCTGGACTTCTGTGACTAAAATGACATCTGGTTTGTTACCGACGACGGCCGTCTGCCCAACTGCAGGTGAATGCAGCATCAGTGTAACACTCCATTCCTCCTCACTGCGTTACCGCACAGGAGAAGTTACACAATGTCCCTTTAAGTAAACAGCAGAAGCCGAAACAGGAGCGAGCCAATCAGACGAGGTTTGGCTACAGGTAGACTGTGTAAATGGCAGTTAATCTTGTCTATAATAATTTATGCAGTTCTGCCACTTTACGTTTTTTTTGTGCTTTTATTTTGAAGAACCCACTCTTATTTTGTTACTTCCTGTTATGCCGACGCTAGACTTCCTGCTCCCGTCTCAGCAGAACGACATGCTGCTCACGTTACTCCAGAGTTGGTAAAACATACAGACAAACTATTTACATGTCGTAGCCTGTATTGAAACTTATGAAAGGGTGTTTCATGTTGCCGACTATGTATGCCCGACTATGAAAGCTCAAACGTCCGCGGACAGTGCGCACAGAGTCCGCGCTGGTCACAGTATGCGCACAGTACGCCTGAGTATGTGGGGGCCTTTAGCGCCCTTGGAAGCAGAAGGAGGTAGGAGGAGACTAACGGTGTATTCATTGTAAAGAGAGTGGTTAATTTCACTTAAAACAAAGAGAAAATGTCATTATTTTCATTTAAATAAAAGCTGTAACTCGTAGCAATTTAAAAATGTAAAATTCATTATTTAAGTTTACTAAAAATGTATTTGTTTAAGTTTAAATATGTGAACATGATTTCTATATATTATTCACTGAAATCTGTTATTATGGCATTTGTATTTCTGTCCATTTTCATAGTTTTCACGGTGTCATGGTGTCAGAAGGTGAAAAGAGGAGAGAATTAAAGTAACACCAGTCAAAGCTCTCTGCGTCACGTGTGGTAATTCCAAGTGGGCCGCTACAGACGGGCGGTGAGTTACCTGGCACTACAAAGTGCACGGTGGCGACGGCGTTCCAGCGGAAGCCGACCGGGTTGCACAGCAGCTGCTCCGGCTTCCTGCGGGCCAGCCGGTAGCGACCGCCCTGCAGCGTCAGCGTGTAGATGTAGTGAGTCAGACGCAGCAGCCGCCCGCTGCTCGACTCCTTCACCTGCAGCTCCAGCAGGTAGCGGCCGCCCTGGAAACCGTCCACTCGCTTCACCACGTTCACCACGCGCTCCAGTGTGAACCGCCTGAGGCAGAGGGAGAGGGAGAGGGAGGGGTTAAATTACACACAACGGTTTTAATTGTAATACCACAGGTGTGTCTGCTCCCTAGAGGCGACGTGTTTATTCATGTGTGAGACGTCGGCTTCAGGTCTTATCACTCGTAATCGTCTGAATCTGCTGCACAATCACATTTTATCCCTGTGAACTAGTTCATAAAAGCGATTTGACTCGAATAACTAGTTTTAAATGAAGTGGTTCCAACCTGCAGTCACATAATGATCGTTTTCTCAATTGACTGAAAACATTGCTCTCAAAAAAAGAAAAAGGTTGAAAAATTCTAGAAAAAAAGTGGCCAAAATCCTCAAAAAAAAAAATTCTAGAAGTGGTAAGAAGAAAAAAAATAATAATAATAATAAAAGTGGTCAAAATTTCTCTTAAAAAAAGTTTTTACAAATTAAAAAAAAAAAAATAATAATAATAATAGGAATAATACTAAAAAAGTGTTCAAAATTTCTCTAAAAAAAAGTTTAAAAAAAAATTCTAGAAGTGGTAAGATAAAAGAAAAAAAAAAATTTAATAAAATAATAAAAAGTGGTAAACATTTCTCTCTCAACCCCCCCCCCACCACGCACATTTTATCCCTGTGAACTAGTTTCTAAAAGTGATTTAACTTGAATAACTAATTTTAAATGAAGTGGTCCCAACCTGCAGTCACATAACGATCATTTTCTCAATTGACTGACTTTTTATTTTCTTTAATGAAATAATACTAAATTATATATAAAAGTTTGAGATTATATATAAAGTCTATTTTCTACATTTAATTAAACTAGAATCTGACATGTGGAGTGACGGATGATGTCAGATTTGTGTACATTTCTGATTGATCGCTATAAATAGAAGTTTACGACCCAAACAGTTGATCATTAACTTTCTGTCCATGTTGGTTCCTGAACAGACTCCAGACCAGTTCACCTCGGTGAGCGGATTACCTCACTTCCTGTTTCTGTTGTTGTGTGTGTGTGTGTGTGTGTGTGTGTTAGCCTGTTGAAAGAGTCTTGTGCAAGTTTTATTGCCTTGAACACAACTGTACAGTATTACCACTCTGGGATTTCTGGCTTCTCTGTCTCTGTAATGATCAGTTCATCTTCGTTCAACATTTTGTCAAACTGGCCCATTGCCATAATCCCTATAGTCATAGCAGTGGGTTCATTACCTTTAATTGTCGGTGCAAGCTATTTTTTAGAACGGCGGAGCAGAGCCGTGAGCTGCTCAGAGCTACACTACGGAGGCTCATGGGATTTCTTGGTTTCCCTCATCAAACTCATCAAATACACAATCCAACAACTCCACAACGCTCTGGTGGACAAGTTGTGACCTGCACATTCACCACGCTATGAGATAATCATGTAACATTATGTAATATTACGACGCATGAAGCAAATACTCAGAATTACTTGCTCTTTTGAAATCCCTCCACCCAGCAGCCGTGTCTGGAATGTAGGGATGGGCATTTCCGAATAATTTTCTAACCAAGTATCCTAACCTTGTCGTACCCGGGTAACCGAATACTGTAATAAAAAATAAAATGACATCATGTCTGACGGACAGAGCGCAGCCGGTGCATAAATGCGCTCTGTCCGTCAGACAGTCGCATCACTGACACACAGCGTCGTCAGACAAAATATCAGGTGGATAATAAGAGTAGAGACCAGAGTTTAAGATGCACATATGGAGCAGATGCATCTTTATGACGGGGAATAAATGCGCTGCATGAGCTCTGAGCGCAGCGCATTTATGCCGCGGCTGCCTCGGAGGAGAAAACCTTTTTTCTTTTTTTTTTTTAAATCATTAGCGGTGCTTATTTATTAGTCCACACTACATTTTGATGCCTTCGGTCCTCTCTGCCTCGCATCTTTTCAGAAAACAACTGGGAAGGTTTCAGAATGTTTGTTCGATCGAAAAACACTTTTACACAGCAGAAAATCACGTTGCTTGATCCGAAACTGTTTAACACTACAAAAAGCCGAACCATGGCATGATAATGTAGTTTGATCCGACACTAGACTGTTGCTCTAACGTGCCGTTTTTTAAATCCTAGGTTAACGGGATAATAAATTCATAACCGAGTAGCAGATTGCCTTCTCGGGTACCCGGGTACTTGGGTAACCGTGCACATCCCTACTGGAATGTAGTTCCTCTAAAACAACTCATAATGTAACATCATTATTTCATAGTGTGGTGAATGTGCAGGTCACAACTTGTCCACCAGAGCGTTTTGGAGCCTCCACGTCATTCTTCTTGTTTCACTTATACTTTTTCAATCAAAATGAAAAGCACTTTGAACGGCATTTACTTTGAAAGGTGCTATATAAATACAATGTGACTGATTGATGTCAGAGGTTAAAACACAGGACTGACCCCGGGTGCTTCTTGTTGAGCTGCACCATGAAGGCTCGGACCACGGACAGAGCGTCCTCGGGGTCCAGCAGCAGGTTTCCTGAGACGTTGCAGCTGAGGTCGATGCCGTCGGTCCGCCGGGCCTGCAGGTCCAGCTGGTCCACGTGGAAGGTCTGGTTCCAGTTCACGGCCGGGTGGATCTCCGGCGCCGGCGTCCGAGCCTCGTCGTCCCACAGGTAGTCCGTCTCGGTCTCCATCTGCGTCTGCGCCGCGGTGTCTCTCCTCACCTCGTCCTCCTCCTCCGCTCCTCCTCCTCTCAGGTCCGACCATCGTTTGTCCACCGGGCGTCTGCGATCAGCGATCCGGTGGACGTCGTGTCCTCCGTCCTGCTGCAGAGGCATGTTCATCTCTATCTCCTTGTCCCTCAGCTGTGTCCGGTCCCGGCCGCCGTCGACTCCTTTGGACGCGGTTGAAGACCTGTGAGTAGTGATGTCACGATTATAGATTTTCTTGGTACGATTATTGTCAGAAAAATAATCATGGTATTACGATTAGCACGATTACAACACTATGAATGTGTAAAATCAAATATAGACAAAATATAATTACATTACTAATCTCTTAATATAGGACCAGTTATTAATCCTTCGGGGGAAGTGTTTGAAATATTTAAGTCATTAATTGTCATCTATATCAAATGTTTAAGTTTATTTTTTTTGACACGTTAACATTTAAATTCCTACCAATTAAGTGTTACTTTAGATAAATGGACCAGTATCTGTGCATCTTCCTTTACTTTGGTGCACAACTGCTGATATGGTTCCAATATAATCTTTTTCAGAAAGTGACGGTATTTAGGAATCTTTACGATCAATTAATTGTGGCGTCTAATACCGCGATTAATTGTGAAAACAAGTAATCGTGACATCCCTACCTGTGAGCGAACCAGGAGATTACAAGGTCAGGAGAAAAATACATACAGTATTTCGGATAATGCTGGTGGCAGCTAAAAAAGCCATCACCAGAAAATGGCTTAAAACTGATGCACCAAGAATGGAGGATTGGGTCGAGGTAATGCTCAATATTTATAGAATGGAGAAGCTGACTTTCTCAACTAGACTAAAAACAGAGACTTTTAAAAATTATTGGGAAAACTGGGTTAATTTTGTATCTCCATTGAGAACAGACTTTGTGCAGTAAGGACAATGGGTATGGTAGATCACTGATCCCCTTGGTTCAGGCTACACATTTGTTCATTGTTCATATGTTTATTATATTTACCCTCCAACAGGAAAAAGGGACGATGTACTGTAAGAGAGGTGTGAAAATAAGGACAGGAGTGAAAAAGTCTTTCTTTTATTTCTTCAGATTTACCTGGGAGCGTTTCCTTCTCTGGTTTCACCGACGTGGTGCTGTTTGGTCTTTGTGGGGTTTTCAGGTAAACGCCGGTCCCTCTCTGAGGTTTGAGGCTTCGCGTCGACGCCGATTTTCTGGATTTGGGCTTGGTTCATTCCCTGAGGTCTTTGAGTGCGACGTGGTTTTTGGTGTTTGAGCTGTTTCACTCGCTCACTCGTCTTTACCGATCCCACATTTTGTCTCTTTGTTGTTGACTTTCTCGGCTTTGGTGTCACCCGTTTTACCGTCTCTCTCGCCAAACCCCGGAGTTTGGACTGTGTGCGGTTGTTGGTCTGCAGGTGCCGAGGTGTTTCCGTGGCCCGAGGCTGCGAGACGTCGTCTTCTCTCCTCCTCGTGTCCGAAGAGTTCAGGGACTCGTCGTTGGTTCGCGGTTCCAGTGCGAACAGAAGCTGACGCCGCCGTTTCTGAACGTAATCGTCATAATCGTCTCCGTAGTCTGGAAACAGAGCGTTGTCTCTCCTTTCTGTTCCATCCCCGTTCCTTTGAAAGGCTTCATTTTCAAACCCTATGTCTTCGTCCGGGACCGATTTCCTCCCAAAACCTGGAAGTAAACACAGAAAACATGCAGAGAGTGAAAATCACTTCATTAACATATTGATCTCGCCCAGAAAAGATAAGAAAATACCTTTATTTCCATTTCCCTGCGGGTCAGTGTGGTCCATTCTCATGTATCTGTCAAAATTTAACCTAGAAATAAGAAAACAAAAAACTAAATTATACATTATACATATTTTGTATAGAATATGACTTTCTTACTAGATATTGATCTGTCATTTCTCTCAGTGGTTCTCAAACGTTTTTACATCAAGGACCCCTAAATGGGCTCTTTGCACAGCTCCACTACTTCTGGAACTTAATGCTGCTCCTTCATTTCCTGTCTTACATTATTGGACAACCTGATTAATCCAGGTGTGTCTGACCATTGTGACTACACAGACACACCTGGATTAATCAGTTTGTCCAATAATGTAAGACAGGAAACAAAGGAGCAGCATTAAGTCCAGGACATAGTGGAGCTGTGCAAAGAGCCCATTGACACAAATTAGACCGCAGAACCCCATTGGACAAAAATGTTAAGCAAACACCAGAAATACACAAATATTTGTTCTGAGACTGAAGAACATAATGTACGTTCAAATTAGGGCAAATGGAGTGAATTTTTGGAAAGATTATAGAGAAATTTCTGGAAAAAAAAGTGGTACAATTTCTCCCAAAAACTTTTTAGAAATTCTAGAAAAAAGTGGCCAAAATACTAAAAAATAAAAAATAAAAAGTTAAAATTCTAGAAGTGGTAAGATTAAAAAAAATAATAATAAAAAATAAAATAAAAATAATAATAATAAAAAAAAAAATTATAATAATAATAAAAAGTGGTCAAAATTCTCAAAAAAAAAAGTTAAAAAAAAAAATTCTAGAAGTGGTAAGATTTAAAATAAATAAATAATAATAATAATAATAATAATAATAAAAAAAGTGGTAAAAAAATTCTCAAAAAAAAAAGAGGTTTAAAAAAAATTCTAGAAGTGGTAAGATTTTAAAAATATATAAAAATATAAAGTGAAATTGCATAGATCTAAGTGTGCGAAGATCTCTTTCTTCAGTTTGGACACTTTTGATGCCTCCAGCACCTTAGCAAAGAACCAGCCGGGTGAAAAGGCAGCCCCTTTTTGCATATAAAGATTTAAAAAATTAAAAAAAAAAAATAATAATAAAAAGTGGTAAAAATTTATCTAAAAAAAAAGGTTTAAAAATTCTAGAAAAAAGATGGTTATATTTCAAGAAAAAGTTGACCCCACTTTGAGAACCATTGGTTTATCTTATGGGTGTGTGTGTGTGTGTGTGTGTGTGTGTGTGTGTGTGCGGCCTCACGTCCTCATGTAGCTGGTGTAGAAGCAGCGGTTGTCTGACTCCATGTGTGTGAGGCGGGTGTAGTCGTTGGGGTAGATGTAGGACATGTGAACCTGAGGAGACGACATACGAGTCATCCAGTCACTTTCATGCACTCATTCATAGAGAGAATAATTAAGAGATGAATAATGAAACAACAGTGTCAAACATACGGGACAAAAGAAGACGGACGAGTTTAGATAGTTCATGTTTTAGTCATTAACTGTGAACATCTTGATAATCTACTTGTTCTGCTCTGCACTAAAACAAAGGGAAAGATTTAGAGTTCTTCTTATTTATTGTATTGTATATCGTCTCCCTCCAAAACGGCTGAATTTCTTAACTTTTGCACATGCCACTTTTAACATTTTAACTGTGATCCTTTTAAATATAAAAATAGTTATTTTTTTGCACATATTATGCACATAGAGCACTTTATTGACCGATCGACCTCACTTGTCTTGTTTTTAATTTATTTATATTTATATATACACTGCTCAAAAAAATAAAGGGAACACTTAAACAACACATTGTAACTACAAGTATATAATCACACCCATGATAATTTTGATTTACATTGATCGTTTTTATGTGATTTTGTTCTCAACACACTCTACTATATATGTGACCCGTTCTATCAAAATGAGTCGGATGTCGCAACGTTCTATTTTTAGATAATCAGCTGATAACGTGGAAAACCCATAGAAAATCAAAAAAATTAGTTTACCCTAATTTCAAAGCAATGACATTCAAAAACAATCTCCCAAAGTTTCACAGTGCAGATAATTGAGAAAAGGCACGTAAATGATGATTAAAGTTGACTTGCAACATAAACCCTGTGAAAATGAGCGTCGCATCGGTGCAAAACATGAAATATCTTCTGAACCGTTCATGATAGAGACGAGCTGTAAACTGCATCTGAATCGCGGGATTCTCCGCTTTCCGACGGTCATTGAATGGTGCCTCTATGGCGAGCAGGGACGGGTACAGAAACAGATGCTAAACCGAGTAGCATCGACGCTAACAGAGCGTAGCATCGATGCTAACAGAGCGTAGCATCGATGCTAACAGAGCGTAGCATCGATGCTAACAGAGCGTAGCATCGATGCTAAACCGAACGTACACGCTTGCACATCTTTTACAAAATGTCAACAAAACATGACAACTTCCGAACCGTTTATGATAGAAATGAGCTGTAAAAAGCATCTGAATTGTGAGATTCTCTGCTTTCCGACGGCCATTGAATGCTGCCTCTATGACAACAAGGGGCCGTATAGGTTGTGTGTAATCACGTGGTACAGGAACAGATGCCAGAGTCACTGGCAAAAACTTTAACTGCTATTTTCTCAGGTTTTAGAACGGAATAAGAGAGTGAAAGAGCCTAATTGAAAACCATCTGACTCTGACTAGGGTATCATTTTAAAGCTTATTTTCTAATCTTTCCATTGATACCAAAATCTCAACTTTGAAATTTGGGTCACTGTGACTCATTTTGATGGATCGGGTCACATATTGAATAACGATTTTAAACTGCAATATTTCATTAATTGAGATCTAAGATGTGTTGTTTAAGTGTTCCCTTTATTTTTTTGAGCAGTGTACATCTCTGAAACCAAATTTCGTTCTATGCACACTGTGTATTTGAATGACAATAAAGTACCTATTCAAAATGGGTTGTTCAAAAAAATGTGACCTAAATGAGGCCGACATCTTGTGGTTGCTGGTTGGTCGGGCGCATGACCACGTTGTCGGGGCAACCAGCGGAGATGGAGAAACCCCGAGACTGACTGAGGAAAGAGCAGAAGTTGTGCCAGCGACAGCGACAGGTGCAGAGTGAAGTTTAACTTCTGGTTCTGCAGGAGGAGGATTTCAAGTCACTGTCGTTCGTTTAGATTTGCAACAACGTGCAGGAACAAATTAAAGGGATAGTTCACCCAAAATTAAAATTTCACTCGCGCAGCAGTATTTGTCCATGTAATGGTTGTCAATGGATACCAACTTTCTTTGTCCAAAAAGACACACCAAAAAACATCCAAATACCTCCATAGTGCTCGTCTGTAATGTCCCTCTTGTATTGAAGCTCCGACATGAGAAATTGTTCCGCCGGACACAGTAAGAGCAGTGAACTGAGCAGTCCCTCCAGGAATTTGCGATGTTGCGATCGCAACAATTAACGCAAATTCAGCCAATCCCTGCGAATTTTTGCGATCTTGCAATTTTGTACAATCACCGCAACTTTTCCGCAAATTGGACCAATTGTCGGTGCTTTCCACGAGTTACACAGCAGAGAGTGCGAGTCTGGACGGAGCGCTGGTTGAAAGTGAGTCCACGGAGGAACAGCGTGGCTGGGCTGACGGCAAGAAACTTGATACAATGTGCACAAAGTGATAAGTAAAGGAACACAAGCTGAGTTGAACGTGTTGAGTGTGTGAGCTGTCCTGGTTGACCACCCGAGGCTGTGTCAACCCCGCAGCACTCGCCGAGGGGGAATCCAGTGAGTGCGCCACTGCAGGGCCGGAGCGGAGCAGCCGGCGGCCAGGTTCCCCTTCCCCCATCCTAAGGCCCTGGCCCTGGACTTGAGTAGCCACCCTCCCCTTTTTATTCAAAAACTGGACTGTTTTAATAAAACAGTTCTTTTACCACGATTTTTAAACAGACATTTTAATTAAAAGTAAAACAACTTTCAACTCTATATAATTTTCCTGTGCCTTTCTTAACAAGTGGAAAATTGCTGGTATAACATGACATCACATTAATTTGTGACATTTTAAAATTTTCAATTTTCCTTTGATTTTTAATTATTCAGAACAAAACTGCAACTTTTTTTTGCAACTTTCGCTGTCTCCCGCAATTTAATCGCAACAAAAGGGCTTAAAACATCGCAACATTCACCGCAATTTTTTCAAAATGTGGCCGCAAATTCAGGCATTTTAGGCCGCATCAATCACAAAAAAAGCCCGCGAAATCCTGGAGGGACTGACTGAGACACTGGGAGCTTCCGCTGCAAACAAGCCCCCTGTAACTCAGAGAAGGAACGGAGGACTCTGAAACTTCTCACAGATCTTAGTCCACATGAGGGGGAGTAGATAATGAGAAATTTTCTTTCTCATTATTATTATTATATTAAATTTTCTTCTTTTCTTCTACTTTATTCATTTTTTTAAATCTTACCACTTCTAGAATAAAAAAAAAACTTTTTTCTATAATTTTGACCACTTTTTTTCTATAATTTTTAAACCTTTTTTATTTTTTGAGAAATTTTGACCACTTTTTATTATTGTATTTTATTTTTATTTTTACTTTTTATTTTTAAATCTTACCACTTCTAGAATAAAAAAAACCAAACTTTTTTCTATAATTTTGACCACTTTTTTTCTATAATTTTTAAACCTTTTTATTTTTTGAGAGAGAAATTTTGACCACTTTTTATTATTTTATTTTTACTTTTACTTTTTATTTTTTAAATCTTACCACTTCTAGAATTAAAAAAAAAACTTTTTTCTATAATTTTGACCACTTTTTTTCTATAATTTTTAAACCTTTTTATTTTTTGAGAGAGAAATTTTGACCACTTTTTATTATTTTATTTTATTTTAATTTTTCCTTTTATTTTTAAATCTTACCACTTCTAGAATAAAAAAAAACAAACTTTTTTCTATAATTTTGACCACTTTTTTTCTATAATTTTTAAACGATTTTATTTTTTGAGAGAAATCTGAGTGAAATTTGAATTTTGGGTGAACTATCTTCTTCTCCTTCTGCCATCACCGAGGCAACAACAAACAAACAAACAAACAAACAACAACAAAAACAGTTGTGCAGCTTCAGCAGGAGGAGGAGGAGGAGGAGAGGACATGAATGACTACGCACAAACTGCAGTCCCTGGTAGCGCAGCAGAGGGAAGTCTTTGATGGTGTAGCTGGGGTTGTAGGAGCAGTCGGGCAACACACCCCCAAGGAACTCGCTGCTCATCAAAGGCACTGCAGACACACACACACACACACACACACACACACACACACACACACACACACACACAGATCAGACAGGAGATTACGCCGTGTGCTCGACACGTTGCAGTGGGGAAACAACTTGCGCAAGACTTTCCATCCGGCGCGGTGCAGAGGAAACAGAGGGGTGACTCAAACAAAGCAGAAGACAGAGAGACAGAGTTAGACAGAGAGAGATAGACACCTTTGTAGAGGAAGTCTCGTGGGTCGTCCCTCCTCATGTCTGCTGCTGCTGCAGGGCCGGGCCCGGCGGCGGCGGCGGCGGCTGCGGTGCGTTGGTGGCTCGCAGCCGTCTGGGGGATATGAGCAGCGTCGCCCATGGACAAGGTCGACTCGTCTGTGGAGTGAAGGAGTGAAGACACAGGAGAACTGAGTGTTGAACAACGTGCATCACAGCAGAGTCTTTTTTTTGTGATCAAATGTTTACAACCAAAAAACATGACTCATTAATTGACAATAGAGACAGTACAAAATGGACTGTAACAATAACGTCTCAAAATAATAATAGTAATAGTGTTAACCTTGCACTTAAAGGGATAGTAGCATTTTTTTTAAAAGTGGGGTTGTATGATCTCCAAATAGCCCCTAAGTACTTTAATTGCAGTAGAAGACTCTCTGCACTCCTCCCGTTAGCAACGCCAGCCCATAATAGCCCTGCCCAGAGATTTACAACATACAGTGTTGTGAATGGACCCAAAGAAACGGCCTATTTTCACGGCCTAAAAGAGGTTTTACCTGAAAAAAATACACAGTTCCATTGTTCGCTATAATATAATTTTTTCCAGCCCTTCAAAGTGCAGGAAAAACACAGTTTTTATTTGGACCTAACCAACTCACGTATCCCTCCGCCCAAGGTTAGTGCCCGCTGATCAGCAGTTGGTTAGGTCCAAATAATAAATAAATAAATAATGTTTTTCCTGCACTTTGAAGGGCTGGAAAAAATTATATTATAGTGAACAATGGAACTGTGTATTTTTTTTTTTCAGGTAAAACCTCTTTTAGGCCGTGAAAATAGGCCGTTTCTTTGGGTCTGTTCACAACAATGTATGTTGTAAATCTCTGGGCAGGGCTATTATGGGCTGGCGTTGCTAATGGGAGGAGTGCAGAGAGTCTTCTACTGCAATTAAAGTACTTAGGGGCTATTTGTAGATCATACAACCCCACTTTAAAAAAAAATGCTACTATCCCTTTAAGTAAGGTGCAAGCAAAACCAAACCAAACGTACATAAAAATAATAAATAAATACAATTATTAGGAGACACTCTCCTGGACAGGATCCACTCAAACCCCCTGACCACCAACAAACAGCTGCTGGTGCCAGCGCTGAACCGGGTCCACTGGCGTTACTCCAGACCGCGTCTTCAAGGTCTCGGTCTTGTTTCACTCTTGGTCGAGCTGGACTCAGACCAGTCAAGACCACAGCTGCACATGACATGGCATCTTACTTCTATACATCTACTCTCTCACTTTGGTTTATGTCATGTAATTCAATAACTTTAAAGAGACCCCGAGGAGTTTGCTTTTGGTTATAAAAGAGTCTCATATCAATGTGGATGAATCTACGTTACCACTTGTTAATGTGTCCATTTTCAATAAATATATCGTTCTGTCTTTATAGTTATTTTAGTGGTCGACTTGTCCAGCATTTCCTACTTTTGGTTTTGCGGACGCTGCCCGGTGGGACATGGGAATAACGCCGCCGAATCGCTGTTTATGGACGGAACTACGACGGTATCTGATCGTCTTCCAACCTCCGACTTTCATTCTTGATGAATGAAAACATTCTTGGCAAATGTTTTACCTTTTTTGTCCGTCTTGCGCCGGTCCAAGAATTTCACCGTGCTCACGGAGGCTCATGGGAAATGTAGTGTGAAAAGACTTTGCTTTTAGTGTGAAAAGACTTTGCTTTCCGAAACTCCTCGTTGTCCCTTTAAGATAATTCAAATAGTTGTACTAAAGTATCTGCTTGTGTAACCATGGTAACAACTTGGTGTCACCAGTTTGAACAGTGGGAGGAGACTTCAGCAGGTTCTGTGCTGTGTTCTTCTGTTCAATACAAACTTTATATGGTTTAGATTGTACATTTATATCATACTGGAAGAATGTTATGTCAAAAATGTAACATGCAGAAAAAATGAATATGTGAGTATTGGGGGCGGGACTAGATAAGCTTTTGCTTCTCCCGCTTTCCCTTTCGGTCATGTGTATTGTATTAATTGGATTGAGATGATGTGTGATGATGATGACTAATTGACATGCCCGAAATGAACCAAATAAATAAATTAAATAAATAAATCTTTTCTTTGTAGCTGAGGAGGAATAATGTGAATATCAAGACACATGATTATTATGAGGACTGGGACTGAACACAGTGATGGTGTTGGAGATGGTCTCGCATTGGTTTGGTCTCGGCCTTGGACTTGGTCTGGTCTGGTCGACCACGTTTGAGGAGCGAAGTTTTAATTCAGTTAGACAAACGTAATAAAATACTGGTAACATCTACAGTATCTTTATAGATGGTCATACAGCTGATTGCGAGGTGAGACGTTAATCGACCAGCAAGGACTTGGTGCTTGTCTGGAAACAGTTTTCAGAGCCAGCAGCCGGAGCTTTGGCCGTTAAACAGCAAAGAACTGGCACCAGGTCAGTCCGGCTGTGGCTCTGGACCAGCACTGGAACCAGCTGGGTGGAAACGGGGTTACGTAGATGAGTGATGTGTGTGTGGCCTTCTGAGCACTTACTAACATAGAGGGAGATGTGTTTGGAGTCAATCACCATGAACCTGAGGCTTTGGTCCAGGAGCTGCCACTGTGATGAAACACAAAACAAAACAAAACAAAGCAGAAAGGAAGTGAGAGTCAGGATCAGGAAGGAGAGCAGACTGGAGCTGAGAGGAGAGAGAAACTCACCGCCACCTCCACGTGGTCCGTCCCTCTGTCGTTCTGCTTGTGGATGACCTCAAAGAAGTACCTCCTCTCAGCAGACAGCCTGTCACACACAACAGAAACAGTAGACAAGACCCTTAAAATGACACAAATTAGACCACGGACCCCCAATGGACAACATATTGAAGCAAACACCAGAAATACACAAATATTTGCTCTGAGACTGAAGAACGTTAATTTGAACGTTGTATACGTTCAAATTATTGCCAATAGCGTGAATTTATTCAAAATATTTCTGGAAAAAAAGGTAAATAAAAAATAAATAAAATAAAAATTTATAAAATAAAATTTTAATTACAATTTCTCAAAGTAAAACGAAAAAAAAAATCTAGAAAAAGTGGTAAAAAAAAAAAGTTTAAAAAATCTAGAAAAAGTGGTAAAATTTCTCAAAAGAAGTTAAAAAAAAATCTGGAAAAAGTGGTAAAACTTCAAAAAAAAGTTTTTAAAAATCTAGGAAAAAGTGGTAAAATTTCAAAAAAAAGTTTTTAAAAATCTAGGAAAAAGTGGTAAAATTTCTCAAAAGAAGTACAAAAAAAATCTAGAAAAAGTGGTAAAATTAAAAAAAAAAAAAGTTTAAAAAATCTAGAAGAAAGTGGTAAAAGTTTTAAAAACGCCCCAAATTCGGGGGTTTTCTGTAACCATTTAAATAAAATAAGAAAATATGTGGAGGAATAGGAATTCAGATTTGACTTTTTGAAGAAAGACGAGGGGTAAAACAAAGTGTTGTTGGCATACAGACAGATTCTATGGTCACGTAACAGAAGTAAACTCTTTGTAATGAGAATGGTTTTAATATGACTCTACTATGTACCCAGCACTTTAATGGTAACCTTGTATGAACTTTATGTTATTTTGGGAGAAAAGAAAAAGAAAAACAAAGAACAAATTGGGTTTAGCCCTAAATTACAACTTCTAGACATAATGTACTTCTTTAAAGAAAACACACAGTCATTTGTTTTGCTAATCAAACACTTGCAACACACTTGTTAAATAAAACTTTTGCACTAGAAAAATTGTAATCTGGTGCTGATCTTAATTGCTGATAGTTTCATTATCTGTGCAGTGTAAAACGCTGCCGGCCCTGTTTCGGTAAACCACACACTAGTCTCATTTTTTCCACCACATTCATGTTGCTTGTTTCGATTCCCAGTAAGCCATCAGACTTCTGTTTCTAGATTAGATACGCTGGTGTTTAGGCGTCCGTGTCAGTGTGGTTAGCAGAGCTGCAGAGAGATAAGACACTAGAGGAGAATAATCGATGCTGGTGAAGTAGATACGTTTTATTTTATGTTATTTTATTCGACTTGATGGGAGAAACTCTTGAAAATGCTCGATCCTATTCCCATATAGGAAACTGATCCGTGAGATAATTATATAATTACACACAGATAAAGGTTTATTTCATACTGGTTCATGTGCACTAATTGTAAAGTAGTGAAAGTTCTTGTGAAAGAGTTGGAGCTGTTAATTACAGGGCACATTGTCAGAAGCATGAATCAGGTTGTTAATGTGATATCTGCAGGTCATTTCAGCTCCAATCTCCGCCGACACTGACATTCAACCAGGTGAAATGTAAACGATCAAACACAATGAAGAAAAAAAAGGGATAGTTCAACATTTTGGCAAATTGGCCCATTGCCATAATCCCTATAGTCATAGCAGTAGGTTTGTTACCTTTAATTGTCGGTGCAAGCTATTTTTAGAACGGCGGAGCAGAGTGGCGAGCTGCTCAGAGCTACGCTACGGAGGCTCATGGGATTTCTTGGTTTCCCTCATCATCAAACTCATCAAATACACAATCCAACAACTCCACAACGCTCTGGTGGACAAGTTGTGACCTGCACATTCACCACGCTATGAGAGAATAACACAACGTTACCACACAGAGTTGTTTTAGAGGGAAATACAGAGACTGTTGATGAAAAACTGCCCCCGACGGGAACGAGCATCAGCGGTTTTGCATGAATTTACCTCTAAAACAACTGCTCACAGCTCTGCTCCGCCGTTCTAAAAATAGCTTAAAGGTAACGAACCTACTGCTATGACTATAGGGATTATGGCAATGGGCCAATTTGCCAAAATGTTGAACTATCCCTTTAAGTGACACAATAAGCGTCACATTTAAAAAGCTATAGTAAAAGAAGAAGAACACTATTACATCGCCTCAAGACTCTTATAAACGTGTCCTACTCTGCCGTGGACCTGTAAAGTTTCTTCCTCCTAAATTCTAGGACCAGGAACTTCTTTGGTGGAGAAAAGACTTTTTACAAATTGACAGATTTACGCCTGAGTGAACCGTCAGTAAACTCACCGAACTGGTCTGGAGGTCTGACTGGCGTACTTCTCAAATTCACCAGGCGCGGTCCACTCTGTGCCAGCCTGGATAAAAAAAAAACAAACAACCACACACATGCAAACAGATGAAAACACAGAGGCAGAAATGAGGAAACGATTAACGCACCGATGAATCAACGCACAATGACAGACAGACAGGCTTTTTACCTTTCCAACCCAGGCCAGCAGCTGCAGGTTGAGGGGAGACTCGTCCGTGCTGAGCCACAGCTCGGAGTTATCATCGGAGCTCAGAGCAAACACAAACTCCCCTGAGAGACAAAGACATGATGGGACAGACAGCATGGTAGGGGTGGGCAAAAATATTGGCATATACGGCAATATATTGCAATATTTTGTATCGCGATACAATATCGATATTCAAAATTTCGATTTTTTTCAAATAATAAATCATGTTTCAGACGTAAATCCAGTACAACTTCCACACCTCTGCTCCGCGAGGTGTCGCTGTACTGCTACCTGTGACCAGTGGCGTGCATTGGGGGGGTTGGGGGGGATAGGGGGGCAGTCGCCCCCCCTAAAGTGCCCCTGGCAAAACGCCAAAACACGCCTTCAAGTGCCCTCTTGGAAGCCAAAATGCGTGCTAAAGTGACCTCGTGGGGGCCAAAACGTGTGTTAAAGTGCCCTCTTGGAGCCAAAACGTGTGTTAAAGTGCCCTCATGGGGGCCAAAACGCGTGCTAAAGTGCCCTCTTGGAGCCAAAACGTGTGTTAAAGTGCCCTCTTGGAGCCAAAACGCGTGCTAAAGTGCCCTCTTGGAGCCAAAACGTGTGTGAAAGTGCCATCTTGGAGCCAAAACGTGTGTTAGAGTGCCCTCTTGGAGCCAAAACGTGTGTGAAAGTGCCCTCTTGGAGCCAAAACGTGTGTTAGAGTGCCCTCTTGGAGCCAAAACGTGTGTGAAAGTGCCCTCTTGGAGCCAAAACGTGTGCTAAAGTGCCCTCTTGGAGCCAAAACGTGTGCTAAAGTGCCCTCTTGGAGCCAAAACGTGTGTTAAAGTGCCCTCTTGGAGCCAAAACGTGTGTTAAAGTGCTCTCTTGGAAGCCAAAACGCGTGCTAAAGTGCCCTCTTGGAGCCAAAACGTGTGTTAAAGTGCCCTCTTGGAGCCAAAACGTGTGTTAAAGTGCCCTCTTGGAGCCAAAACGTGTGTTAAAGTGCCCTCTTGGAGCCAAAACGTGTGTTAAAGTGCTCTCTTGGAAGCCAAAACGCGTGTTAAAGTGCCCTCTTGGAGCCAAAACGTGTGTTAAAGTGCCCTCTTGGAGCCAAAACGTGTGTTAAAGTGCCCTCTTGGAGCCAAATTTGGCAAAATCGCAAAATTTGGATATCGCAATATCATATCGTATTGTGACTCAAGTATTGTGATGCGTATCGTATGGTGAGGTCCTTGGCAATGCCCACCCCTACAGCATCATGGGGACATGTAGGGCACATCAGTGTGGTAGCAGACTAGACACTGGATGTAAAAGCAGGTGAGGTACCGTCAGCGTACGGGTGCAGATAACCGAAGATCCTGAGGCCGTAGTCGCTCCATCGAGGCGAGACGGCCAGTTTCTGCACCGCGGTCCTGGTCTGAAAGAGTCAAGAGGAGAAGCAGCCATGACGGTTCGAGTATTCTTCCTGTTTTTGCTGTAAATACTTTTCAAATAGTATGTATTTTTGTTTATCAATCAATCTATTCACAAGTTACTTCCAATTTGTTTCCAAACTGTATTTCAGTTCAATTCCCAGATTCATAATTTCAACACTAGGTCAGCAAATAATCTTCATCCCACTTTTTTCAAGTCTCTCAGTTCTCAATTAGCTTTAGAGGATTTCCGCACTTTTGGAATTCATCACCAATCCACCTTAGAAACTGCACAAGTATAAATTAATTTAAGAAACAAATAATTCACTTTCTATTGGCCCAATTGAGCAATGCATAATCCTCATACTTTTTACATCACCTTTGATTTTCTCTCTCTCTCTTTTTCTAATTGGTTTATGTTGTTCTTCACATGACTGTAAACTGAATTTATGTTGAACGTTTATCTTAACAAATGTATGTTGAATGTTTATCTTGAATTTTCACACAATATTGATTTTCTTTCTTTTTTAAATTGTTTTATGTTGTTTTTTCATTCTGTAAATTAAATTTATGTTGAATGTTTGTCTTTTGGAGGACCACTTGAAAAGCCCTTAGGGTTTTTTTGGTTTCTCCGGCACATTTGCTTGGACTATTTTGTGTGTGTTGGAAAACTAAGACTAAAACTAGCGGTGAATCAGATGATCAGATCACGTGACGTTTTCAAAGCTCCGTAACAAAAACACAAGGTCACATGGAGCGCTGCCATCAACTTCACTGGAAACTGCAGATGTGAAACTCTCAACCAGTTTTTGTTTGACATCGATAGACCGTGTCAAACCAGAGATATGATGGTTTTAAAACAATAGAAGAAACATGTAACGTGACGAGATGGCGGCAGCTAATACTACTCTTAGTGATCTTTGTGTATTTTTGGGTCCAATATGATCATAAAGTCGATTAAAGTGAAATAATAATCATCAGATCATTAAGGTGAGGCTGTGCTGGGAAAAAAAGATGACAAACATGGGTATGAAAAACATGTTTTAATTCGGTAGGCCTATATAAACGCAAAAATCTGAAGTATTCAACTGAAAGAAAAATAAAAACGAAAGCTTTAAAAGGGATAGTTCACTCAAAATTGAAATTTCACTCATTATCTACTCCCCCTCATGTGGACTAAGGGCTGGGAGAAGTTTCAGAGTCCTCCGTGGCTTCTCTGAGTTACAGGGGGTCTCGGCGTAGCAGTGCATGTCCATATGACGGTTGCGAATGGATACCAACTGTCTTCGTAACAAAAAGACACACCAAAAAACATCCAAATACCTCCATAGTGCTCGTCTGTAATGTCCCTCTTGTACTGAAGCCCCGACATGAGAAATTGTTCCGAAAAAAATTAAATAGGTCTATGTTTTAAATAGGTCTATGTTTTAAGCTTGTTTGTAGCGGAAGCTCCCAGTGTCTCAGTTCACTGCTTTGCCTGTGTCAGTGCAAATCTCGTGCGATTTGCACAGACCGGCGGATGGAAATTAGCACTGATCCTATAATCCGGCAGATTTACATGTTTTTATATGTACATTGATGTGCACTGTCCCATCCAAATAAACAAATAAAGTAAAGTAAAGGAACAATTTCTCATGTTGGGGCTTCAATACAAGAGGGACATTACAGACGAGCAGCATGGAGGTATTTGGATGTTTTTTTGGTGTGTCTTTTTGGATGAAGAAAAGTGAGCTCCGTTCTCAACCGTCATATGGACATGCAGTGCTGCACGGAGCCCCACTGTAACTCAGAGAAGCCACGGAGGACTCTGAAACTTCTCCCAGCCCTTAGTCCAAATTGAAAAAGAAATTGAACTATCCCTTTAAAAAGACCAAAACTAAATAAAAACTACAATGAACAAAGGAAAACTAACTCCCTTCAACACTGCATCCTGCCTCCATCAGCTGCTGCTATATAAACCACGAGAAGAAAGAAAAAAAGCTGAACGTGCATTTCCTGATTTGCTAGAAATGGCTAAAGATGCAGAAAGAAAACACCACCGAGCTCATTTAAAACTGCTTCATCACTGGTTCAACTAAAACTAACATGAAATAAAAACAAACAAACAAATAAAAACTGATGAAAATGTCTGAACTGTAATAACCTCGGTGCAGCAACGTCTTCTCTGAAAACACTGCAGAGCGTTTGATGTGGCAGTGACCTGAACAATGGCAGCACTTCACGTTATCGTTGACTGATCATGACTCAGCGAGTGTTGACTGCCCATCTGCACCGAGCTCTGCTGTAGAAACCAGTTTTATATTTGAAGTCAGATATCAATCAGAAGCCAAAGCGTGTTCATCTTCCAGCACTGGTTGAAATACCTTCTGTGATTTCTAAATATTTGGCTCCAAGCGGTGAAGGGTTTAGCACTTTGATTGTCTATTTGTGAATTGTCTTTGGCACTACTTCTCAAAACCGAGCGCTCCGTGGACCGTGACGGTCTCTATTTACACGGAATGAAACGTCACAGATGCAGCGATACCTGAGAAACAGGGAACAATGGCAGGTTGTTTTGCCGAGTCTAGGGTTGCAAAGGGGCGGAAAATTTAAGCTGGGGAATTTTGGAAATATTCCAAATTGGAAACTTTACACAGGAATTATGGGAATTTATGGGAATTATGGGAATTTATGGGAATTATGGGAATGTATGGGAATTATTGGGAATTTATAGGAATTAACTAGAAATTGGGGGTAATTTAAACAAGCTGTATCATATCCAAACATATATCTGTAAGTATTTAGTTTTGTCATAAGCAGACATCCGTGCAAAATAATACAATTAAAAGGACTTTATCAAGTTTTAATTCTTGTTTGAAAAAAAAAATCCCATTCAAAATGTTAAAGGGACAACGAGGAGTTTTTATTTGGTTATAAAAAAGTCTCATATTAATGTGGATGAACTACATTACTGTTATTATTATTATTTAGTGGTCGGCTCACCCAGCATTTCCTAGTTTTGGTTTTGCAGATGCTGCCCGGCCGGTCATGAGAATAACGCCACCGAATCGCGGTTTATGGTCGGAACTACGACGGTATCTGATCGTCTTCCAACCTCCTACTTTCATTCTTTATTAATGAAAACATTTTTGGCAAATGTTTTCGCTTTCGTCCGTCTTACGCCGGTCCAAGAATTTCACCGTGTGCACGGAGGCTCATGGGAAATGTAGTGTGAAAACACTTCACTTTCAAAAACTCCTCGTTGTCCCTTTAAATGAAAGGAGTCCAGGGTTCAAGAAATCATCTGTGCATGTGATGGAGGAATAGCATATAGATATTCAAGTGCACTTGCATTAAATCTGGTTGTTTTAGCCAAGATTATGCTACAATATATTTTCCCCAACTATATTTAAGTTCCCTGTTAAGGGCCAACCTTCAATTTTGTAAATTTCTGATTTATTCCCGTTTATTCCCATATATTCCTGTTAATTCCCATATATTCCTGTTAATTCCCATATATTCTCGTTAATTCCCATGGAAAGTTTCCAACTTTGAAAATTCTCGGAATTTTGCAACCCTAGCCGAGTCGCTGTTGAGACAGAGATGTGACTTACGTGAGGATACAGCGGGTAGTGTGGATTCCTGCGGAGCTGGTCCGTAGAGCTGCCACACCAGTCCTCGAAGACGTGAAGGTTGACCTGTCCCATGTACTGCAGGACGACAGAGGACAGAGGACAGAGGACGACGTCACTGAGACAAAGTCCTGAGGTTTCTACAGTAACACTCTACAATCATTTACTGTCATATGTCATTTTACAGTGTTTAACTGTGTCAAACTCAATCACACAATCCATAAATGCAAATGGTCATCCAAAAAAACACATTTTCATGAATTTAAAATAGAAACCAGATATTACATGCAGCTACTACAAAACATGAAAGACAGAAAAGCTATAAAAACCTTGGAATATTATAAATTATTACAAACAACTATATGATTTGCTAATACCCCCATAATTTTAGGAGTATTGAGTACACCTGAGTATAAGCCGCACCAGCTACATTTTAAAAGAAAATACATTTTGTACATATATTGGCTGCACTTGAACATAAGTCGCAGGTTTTCATGTTGTAACATGAGATATAGGGGTGGGAGAAAAAATTGATTCACATAAATATCGCAATATCTTTTTTGACGATTTTTAAATTGATTTTTTTTTTTCAAAAAAATTCAAAAAATTTGATTTTTCTTTTTGATTTTTTTTTTAATATTGTGCAATGTGCATTTGTTAGCCTTTTTTACATACAGAGGTACAGGTTTTTACATACAGGTTTTGAAAAGGGTTTAAGTTCACTTTATAATGGAGTATGTTAATTTATAGGCTTCTACAGTATTTGTGTGCAGATAAATGTTAAAAATGCAGACTAAAAATCAAGAGAATCGGCAATAATATCGTAGAATCGCAATTTAAATCGAATCGCTAAAAGGTTTAAAAGGTTTGAAGGGAAGTTAAAAGAATCCAGATCAGCTTACAAGGCCGCAACAAGAATCCATTGACAGTACACGGAAGATTTGTGGAACTATGCAAGTCCGCTCGCTTTTCCGCTGTTTTGGTTTCGCTCCTCTCCTCCATGTGCATTTGTTTCCAATGAAGCCGGCGATAAATCAATAAATGGAGCGGTGGATAACGTTACATAACATATACGATGTTACGGCGTGTGTGTTTGTGTAGTCTTAACCGTCATAAACAGAAGATTATGGGTTTACAGAGCAGCAGTTGACTGTAAATCAGTTCACGGCGTTATCTTATCTTCTGTTCCAGTCACATTAATTAATAATTAGCTGCAAATAATTCACAATGCGATAGATTCTTGCAGACTACTGTATCTTTACAGTTCAGTTGATGTCACCTCATGCACTTTCCCGCTTCTTTAGCAAATAACTTCTGGTACCAGTGGCTGGACTGAAACCAACTGACACAACTGACAGATTAATCTTTACCAAGACATGTAGCTGTGTTTTAACAGAGCGCTGTGTCAACACACTGAAGTCTGCAAACACAGAGGAAGTCTCTGTCTGCAAACATTTACACTCTTTTTGCATTTACAGTCATTTTCTTTTATTTACTCTGACACGACACTGCCTGCTAAGCTGTAAAACTTGTTGTCGTATTAATGTAGTATTAAGGTAACACCATAAACTGAGTTACAGTCAACGGCTTTTCTTTGAAAAGAAAAAATACAATAAATTGCTGTAACTGATTTACAACCAAAACCTTTCTTCTTTCTTTTCTTTTTACAGCCATTTACTGCAAATTTACAAAAAAAACTAAACAAAAAACATTATTGGCAAACCATTTTTATGCCAGTGTGATACCACAGTCTTTTTTTACAGTGTAAGATACTCTAAAAATAAGAGTAAGGCTTTTAACTTTCACCCAACAGGTTTCCTTCCTTGTCCCGTGTGTGTGTGTGTGTGTGTGTGTGTGTGAGAACATGAATCACTTTGCTCACCAACTTTTTACCTCTGTTGTGCAGATTTGCAGATTTTGTGGTTTATTTGAAACCTGAGATGTGTGTGTCTGTGTATGTGTGTGTGTGTGTGTGTGTGTGTGTGTGTGTGTGTGTGTGTGTGTGTGTGTGTGTGTGTGTGTGTGAACATGAATCACTTTGCTCACCAACTTTTTACCTCTGTTGTGCAGATTTGCAGATTTTGTGGTTTATTTGAAACTTGAGATGTGTGTGTCTGTGTATTTGTGTGTGTGTGAGTGTGTGTCGAGGGTTTCCACCACAGTGAGTGAAGTGCTGATGAATCAAAGACGATCACATCCTCACATGAAGCTGCTGACAGTTTGTTGTGTGGATGGACTGTTGGGAGCTGGTTCTTGTCCAGTGATTCGAGGCCCTTACAGACCAGGGGACGTGAGAAATGACTCAAACTCTTGTCTTCATCACGGAAAAAGATGCTGCAGAGTGGGGTCACCTCAACAAGTGGCTAAGGAGACATATTCTGCCCCTTTTCCACAAATTAAAATAGTTCCCAGGTTTCTTAAAGACGTGTCTGTAACATGCTTTGGTCAAAATACCTCAAGGATCAAACATCACAGCTCTTTTCATCCTCTCTAAACAGGTGTCCAGTTGACTTTTCTGTCACTGAGTAAAAAACTGGATATTCATTAGATTCACATGACGTCACTGTGTTTCTGCGCCACCATATTTGTGTCCGAATCAGGGCGATCTGGGCACAGATCACAGCGTCACGTTACCAGAACAAGTGGAGTAGTAGGAGGAAATCAGCAAGAGACCGAAAATTGACGTTATTTGAAAGATGCCAGGATTATATTGTGCTGTTGACTGTGATAGCAGTCGCCAAAGAAACCCCGGACTGCAGTTTTATTCCATCCCAAAAGACGTAAAGTTATAGACGGAATAAATGGTTGACTGCAGGCAGTCTATCAGTGGCAGCATGGGCTGTGACAAGTCTCACAAAAAGAGGGGATTCACTTTTTTTTTAATAACATGGATATATTGAATTCTGCATTTTGATTACTTTCTTATTAATTACTCACTGATTCTGCATTTAGGGTCTTTTATTTCTGTATAACAGACCGTTGCTAAGTAAAACGGGCCGTTGCTAGGGACGCCGCTCTGATCAGCGGAGCAGGGCAGAAGAACTATAAGGATTTTTACCTTGTGTTTCATTTTGACCAGCTTCAGACTAATTGTGATGTTAGAAAAATGACTTGTAGCTTGTTAGAGGGAGAGTGGAGGCTCTCTGCCTCCCTCACCGCTGCTGGAACCAAACCTGCGATCAGAGTGGACAGAGCGGACGGGCCAGCGCAGTGTCACAGCTGTGACCAGCTGTGTCTGTGCCACCGCGAGTCCGTGACACAAACGTGTCCCGTAACCGTCATCTCTTATGACAGACAGGACGACATAAATGTCCACATCGTAACATTTACATGATAATTCATCAATCTACTGATTGATTATCAAAAGCTCGTTGAAAACAACTACACGAGTCGACAGGAGGAGGGTGAGGAGCAAACAGCGGAGAAGTGACCGGACTAAGGACTTTGATCAACATTACGTCTCAAATTAATTAGTTAATTCATAAACTGTGTAATAAGTGGGATAATATAGAGTTAGTCTGTTGTTATAGAGATATAAACCCAGACAGGATGTATGAAACCCTGTCATTTTGTCAAGAAACTGTCATTCCATCCTGTGGTTTGCATGCTGTCATATGAGGAGACCTGTCAAATCGGACACAAATATGGCGGCGGTCCCTTCGACGTGACGTCACTGCAACCCATGAATAAGTAACTCAGGCCCTAGCTCAGCGGTACTCAATAGGCGGCCCGCGGGCCGCATCCGGCCCGCCGAACCTTCCAATCAGACCCGCGACTGAGTTCTACTAGTTTACATATTACTGTATACTGTATTTCTCGGGCTCCGTGCGCCTGTAAGTCAAAGCGCTGGGACATGTAAACACGTGCGGAGCGTTTGTGTGTGCCTGTGAGGCGCTGCACTGGGATACAGAAACGCCGACGAACCCAAATCACCATGCGCGAGTGTTTGGGGAGCGGGCTGGACTGCAGGGTTTTCCCTGCCTGTCTGCAGAGACCGTGGGTGATTTTCACCGCCGTCTTGGTTCAACTGTGTGTGCATCATGTATGGGGGGCCGTTCAGATGAAGCGTCTTTTGCGCGCGCTCAAACCCATTCAATGTAGCCGCGCGTCATGCACGCTCACAACTCAACAGCCGTAGCCGCGCGCATTTGATGAGACGCAATTGTTTTTCCGTGCACACCTGCGGCGCACAGCTGCACGACCTGCTTCCCCCACTGTTGTGTCCCGGTTCCATCGGCCTGTGTCTCCTACTGTTTCCCACTGAGCTCTGCCTCGTTTGAAAAGCCCATGTGTGGAAAGACGAAGAGAAACACACATTTCAGGACCAATGACTTGTATCCTCAGAACAGAGTCAGACGTCCTGTGATGGTCAGGTCATATTTAAGTTGAAAATCACAGGGCATGTCTGAGGATACAAGTCAGCAGTGTAAAGCTCCAGCATGATATGTAAATGATATGATAATGTCAAGATTTTTCATTTTATATCATACAAAACACCATGAAGTGTATAAATAAAAATTATGTGCTTACAAGTAAAATAAAAATAAATTATTAGACGAAAAAGGTGAATTTAATTTCAATCTAGGCCTATTTGAATGTGCGGCCCCCAAGGTGTCTGTTAAGAAAATTTCTGGCCCTTCGACAAATGTATTTGAGTACCCCTGCCCTAGCTGTTTACACGACAACGCTTGTGGATGAAAACGGCTAAATATTTAATTGGATGTGCCTTTCGTTTAGATGGCGACAGCGTTTTGGGGGCTTCAAAACGCAAAAAAGTGAAACCACCCTCCAGAGTGGAAATCTTAAAGACGCTCCGCCGTTGCGTCCCCGTGTAAAGGTTGAAAACGCAATAGTCCGCTCCGATTGCTACGACCTGAAGCGTGCAGACTTGGTGGTGTTGTGTGTTTTGTGTGTCTGGCGTGCATACAACATTGAATTCCACTGTCTTTTGCGTCACCGTGTGCACGCAGATTTCCTCCCCAAAAACGCTAAACGTCTAAACGCGGAATAAAAAGTGAGAACGCAACGCCACTTTTGTGTTTTCTGTTCAGATCGTTTCCGTGTAAACGTAGCCTTAGAGTTCTCAACTTCAGCTCCCGACCAGACATGTAGCTGGTTCAGGCTGAAAACACTGTAGGTTATAGCCAATACACATGACCGGGGTCGGGTCGGTCCATAGGCTTCTTCTTTTTTCTTTTTTCTTTTATAAAACACATTTTCTTGCTGGTTGCACTGTGTGAAATGCACTGCTCAATCGGTGCTGACACCGCTTTTTAAAAAGTTTTCTATGTTGGGTTCAGACCGGCTTCTGTGCTCCACGTGTTGTCGTCTTTACTGTTGTGATGCATCAACACATGCGTTGTCCAGTTTCAGTCCGATAAAGGTGAACACACACAGAAGAAAACTGATTTCCAACATATTTTCACTAATGGTTTGCGTTGTAATGTTAATTTTGTGAAAAATAAGTTATTTCTTGAGTATAAAGAAACATGGGCTAATGATATCTGGTTTAAACCAAAGCTCAGAACCTATTGCCAACTGAAAAATGTATATTGTTCAGAACCTGATGTGACTTTGCCATTGGATAGATCCAAGAGATCTTTATGTGCCCAGTTGAGGGCTGGGATTCTCCCTCTGGCAGTAGAAGTTGGTCGGTTTAACTCAGTACCTGAGGATGAAAGACTCTGCACATTATGTAATTTAAATGTAATTGAGGATGAACTGCATTTTGTGTTTCATTGTCCGTTATATGACGAAGCCAGAACAGGCAGTTTTTGTTTCAGAAAATGCAAAATGTGAAGCCTGAGTTGTTTTGGGTTGATGATGATGAGGTAAAGTTGGAATGGTTCTTCAGAAAAGAAGTCTTTACTATAGCTACTTTCATAAAAAGTGCCTGGTCAAAAAGAAAAAGTGAATTATTTATGTGAATCCCATGTGGTTTCTGTTTTTGTTTGGTTTTGTCTGTGCTCTGATGATTTTGTTTGGTGTCTAAATATGATGATAATGTGTCTTGTAGCTAAGCCCTTATAGGCTGGGCGCCTTCATTGGTGCACGACACGTAAATAAATATAAATTCATTCATTCATTCCAATCGTATCATCTGGGTGTCCTAACTGGAGCTGAAGAACTCCGATATTAGTCGACTAACGCGTTAACATGCACTTCAGCTGTCCAGTTCTAGTCGCATTAAGGCAATAATTTGTTTTTGAGCAGGTGTGTGTTATACACGGAGGCAAAGAACCACCTGAAGAGAAACTATAACAACTGTCACGTCTGTCACGTATTCACATCTCCACCGGTGTGAACGGGTTAGTTAGCGGTCTGTACTGCAGACTGGAGCGGTCGGTAGCTCAGAGTCAGATCTGTTTACTCACAGGTGAAGAGGAGGATCACAGGAAGTGGAGCAACAATGGAGTCACATGATCACTTCACTGGAAGCCAACAGGAAGGTGTGACACACTAACACACACACACACACACACACACACACACTCCCAGATGTCCTGTAAACACACACCACTGTGACATCTGCTAAAGAGGCCGCGTTATCTGATCTCACCCTCTGTGTGTGTGTGTGTGTGTGTGTGTGTGTGTGTGTGTGTGTGTGTGTGTGTGTGTGTCCACCTGTTGATCAGGTTACTGTCAGTTCAGCTCAGTGAGTCAAACCACCGATCACCACTCTCTTTCACTCTTTACTTTCATTTTCTACGTCTTATTAAAATCCATTTGAATCTGAGGAGCTTCATTTGTTTGTGGAAGGTCAGAGAGGACGTGTGTGTGTCTGTGTGTGTGTGTGTGTGTGTGTGTGTGTCTGTGTGTGTGTGTGTGTGTGTGTGTGTCTGTGTGTCTCTGTGTGTCTGTCCTTCACCTGGACGCCGTTTCGGCTTCTGGATGAAGCAGAAACTGTTTAGTCTGAATTCACTGCAGCAGCAGCTGCAGTTAAAGGAAACCACTGTTTGAAATGAGACACATGAGCAACAAGTCTGAGACGTTCCCTAAATGTGTTGTTGTTAATATGATGCTGATCGTTTAAAGGGATAGTATCATTTTTTTTAAAGTGGGGTTGTATGATCTCCAAATAGCCCCTAAGTACTATAATTGCAGTAGAAGACTCTCTGCACTCCTCCCGTTAGCAACGCCAGCCCATAATAGCCCTGCCCAGAGATTTACAACATACAGTGTTGTGAACGGACCCAAAGAAACGGCCTATTTTCGCGGAAAAACACAGTTTTTATTTGGAGCTAACCAACTGCTGATCGGCGGGCGCTAACCCTGGGCGGAGGGATACGTGAGTTGGTTAGGTCCAAATAAAAACTGTGTTTTTCCTGCACTTTGAAGGGCTGGAAAAAATTATATTATAGCGAACAATGGAACTGGGTATTTTTTTTCACGTAAAACCTCTTTTAGGCCGCGAAAATAGGCCGTTTCTTTGGGTCTGTTCACAACACTGTATGTTGTAAATCTCTGGGCAGGGCTATTATGGGCTGGCGTTGCTAACGGGAGGAGTGCAGAGAGTCTTCTACTGCAATTAAAGTACTTAGGGGCTATTTGTAGATCATACAACCCCACTTTAAAAAAAATGATACTATCCCTTTAAAGCTGCTAAAGCTGTTAATCAATCAACAGTAAATTTGTATCTAAAAAAAGATCTAAAATCTTCATAAAGCGTTCCTACAGTAAAAGCTGAAGCTAAATGATGATGGAAACTTTTTAAATTTTGAAATGAACTAAACTGTTACAGTTCAGTACGTGACAGTGATTTTACAGCAGCAAACAGCTGGAATATGAATAAATACTGTCAATCAGGCTTTTATATATAGGCTATATATCCAAGCACAACAACACACCTCATTTTTAAATGTTTAAATTATGTTTTGACCCTTTTGCATTAGTATTATGTCATTTTTAAAGGATGTAGTACAGTATTTAACCGATGTCTAGGTTGCTCCCTTTGCACTTGTAGTATATTCTATTGTTTTAGACATTATAGGATATACTTTATCATATACAGTACTTCCCCTTTGTATCCTATTTATCTTCCTTGCACCTTTCCCTTTGGAGCATCCTGGCAGAAGAATTTCCTTCGGGATGAATAAAGTTATCTATCTATCTATCTATTGTATCTATTGTATCTATTGTATCTATTGTATCTATCTATCTATCTATCTATCTATCTATCTATCTATCTATCTATCTATCTTTTGAGCTGATTATTGCTTCATTTTTTATTATCTTATTTACTTTAGATTATTTTATCGTAGCTTTTAACATAGCTGAAGGTTTTCTTTTGATGTTGTGTGATCTATTTCAGTCTTTTTCTATTTGATTTTATTCTATTTTACAGTTTCTAATTTTATTTACTTTTATGCGTTTCCTCATTTTTAGATTCAACACAGCTTTTCCTCATTTTGTCAGGACGTAACATGAGCACTGATTGTGTTTGTGTGGTGGGGGTGGGGTCTTTCCTTATTTTCTTTCTTTTTTTTTTTTAATTGTAAAGCAGTTTGGGCTCCAATTTATGCATGAAAGTGCTGTAAAATTAAAGTTCAGTTGACTGATTGGTGGATTGATGAATATGACGTCACAGAAGTGGAAGTGGAAACCTGAGGAGAGAAACGAAGCGGAGCTGCCGACGCTGGTCAAACAGGAAACAGAGGAAACAACACAGTGAAGCGGGGTAGGGGCAGGTCTGGGCAGGTGAAGCAGAGTTCAAGAGAGGTCACACACACACAAACACACAAAAAAACACACACACAAACACACACACACCTCTTGTTTCCATGGCTGCGGAGCGTAGCTGCTGGTCCATGCAGCTGGATCCTCCCTGTCGTTGGGCTGTTGGTCTCTTCTGACCTGGAAAAGCCACAGAATTTAACTCACTGTCTAATGTCTACACCTCCTCCTCCTCCCTACACACACTCACACACACACTCTCACACACACACACACACTCACACACACACACACACACACACACAGTTGCGTCACCATATTTTCTACCACCAGTCTTTTTTTCCATGCAGCAGCAGCGTCCTCTGTCCTTACCCATTTGTCAAACATGGCCGTTCTCCAGCTGTTGCCGTCGACATAGGGAGCCATACCTGAGGGAGAGGGGGACAGTAACAGTCAGCAGCAGCAGCTCATGCACTCATCATGCAGCCTGATAATAAAGATGCAAATACTATGATGCATCCCCATCTAAAGAGATTTGCAAGTTCCTGCTCCGATCAGGTGAATGTTGACTTTGCATTCAAACAAAATGTGTTCTGAAATGCAGAATTAAAATGCAAATCTACTACAGGGTTCCTACAGCTTAAGCCAAGTTAAATTTAAGACTTTTTAAGACTTTTTTAAAGCCACTTGAAATGAAATTTAAGACCGACTTCATAATAAACACAAATGCAGAAAAAAGAAAAAAAAAAACACCTCATCAATTACATAGGGTTTTATTACACATAGGGTTCAATTTGACCCACTTTCCTATGTGATCCCAGGTGAAGCGACTGCTACATGAACATTGGATTGTGTCTCTTTCCAGCTGTCCTTTCAAAATAAATGCATAAAAAGTCCGAAAAAAAAAAAACCACTGACTCGGGAGCTGGTGACGGCCGCCACTAACTTCTCTATGTCTGAATGTTACCAATTATTTTGAGATTTGAGACTAATTACAACCATAAAATACCACTTACCAAGAGTTAACATTTTTAAGACGTTTGAAAAATTGATTTAAGACATTTTAATGCCAATTAAGGCCTTGTTTTTAGATTAATGAATTCAATGCCTTTTAAAGGGATAGTTCAACATTTTGGCAAATTGGCCCATTGCCATAATCGCTATAGTCATAGCAGTAGGTTCGTTACCTTTATTTGTCGGTGCAAGCTATTTTTAGAACGGAGGAGCGGAGCGGCGAGCTGCTCAGAGCTACGCTACATCTGATGTTGGACATGTCTTTTATTTTGAAAAATAACTTATATTGAAAGGCACGCATCACATGAACACATGCAGTTGTAATGCTCCTCCTCAGTTTCTTATTATTTGCTCCATTTGCTCTGAATGCAAAGATATCAGTTTCTTATTAATGTGGCCTGAATGCAGTGAATCTTGTTTTGTTTTGTGGGTCTTTATTTTGTGCAATTTGATATTTATTCACTTTTGTGAATATGCTCTGAATGCAGAGATGCATTAGAAGTCAAATATATCGTTTTGTTGGTCTCCATTTTGTGCAGTTTTATGTTTTTTTATTCACTTCCATACATGCAGTTGTCATGGTAACTCCTCAGTTTCATTCATGTGCTCTGAAATGCACTTTGCTCAATAAAGAGCAAAATGAGTTTTTAAAGGCTTAAAAAAAAACAATTCTTGGTTTGAATTCTATAAAAGTGGGTCGCGACTTAATGACCATGGGACAATGTGGAGCCCAGAGTGAGACTAGTTGAGAACCGCTGGACTAAGAGACCCAGTTTGGATTTGGAGTTTGGCAGCGAGAGCTTTTTCTGCAGGAACCAGAGGAAGCACATGGTGTAAACGGCTCTAACTAACGGGGCGGGTGGTTTCCAGCCTTTGTTACACCACAAGATGCTTTTGTCCATTTATTTCTAAAGTGTTCCTGGTATTAGGACAACAACTGGATGTAGTAACTTAAAAGGGATAGTTCAACATTTCGGCAAATTGGCCCGTTGCCATAATCCCTATAGTCATAGCAGTAGGTTTGTTACCTTTAATTGTCGGTGCAAGCTATTTTTAGAACGGTGGAGCAGAGCCGTGAGCTGCTCAGAGCTACGCTATGGAGGCTCATTATGGGATTTCTTGGTTTCCCTCATCAAACTCATCAAATACACAATCCAACAACTCCACAAGGCTCTGGTGGACAAGTTGTGACCTGCACGTTCACCACGCTATGAGATAATAACACAACGAAAGCGAAAACATTTGTCAAGAATGTTTTCATTCATCAAGAATGAAAGTCGGAGGTTTCAAAGACGATCAGATACCGTCGTAGTTCTGATCAAACAAGGCGATCGGGCGGTGTTATTCCCATGACCCGCCGGACAGCGTACGGGAAACCGAAAGTAGGAAATGCTGGGCGAGCTGACCACTAAATAATAATAACAAAATAACTATAGAGACAAAACCATATATCTATCGAAAATGGACCCATTAACAAGTGGGTAACGATTCATCCACATTATGAGACTCTTTTAAAACCAAAAGTAAACTCCTCGGGAGCTTGTTTGTATCTCTGGGAATCAATAAAGTTGTTCTTTTTTGGTTAAACAGTATCTGCAACAGTTTTAGTGACATTTTGCCGTGTTGTTGAGGTAAATACAGAGTCTGTTTGCTGAAAAACTGTCCCTGAAGGCAACGCGCATCAGCGGTTTTGCATGAATTTCCCTCTAAAACAACTCTGTCTCATAACGTCTGTTATTATCTCATAGCGTGGTGAATGTGCAGCTCACAACTTGTCCACCAGAGCGTTGTAGAGTTGTTGGATTGTGTATTTGATGAGTTTGATGAGGGAAACCAACTAAGAAATCCCATAATGAGCCTCCTCTGTAGCGTAGCTCTGAGCAGCTCGCGGCTCTGCTCTGCCGTTCTAAAAACAGCTTGCACCGACAATTAAAAAGGTATAACGAACCTACTGCTATGACTATAGGGATTATGGCAATGGGCACAATTTGGGCCAAAAATGTTGAACTATCCCTTTAAAGCCTTCAACCAGCTGCTGGCTGGCTGGTAACGGTATCTCCCTCCCTTCAGCCCTTCGTGCCGTGTCGTCATCTCTAAAATTAGAGGGGTGTGTGTGTGTGTGTGTGTGTGTGTGTGTGTGTGTGTAGGGTTTTTAAAACACAGCCGACGAGTGGGTTGTTTTTTCTTTACGAGCCTGTGGTGTCAGTGAATGCAGCGCCGGGGTTACAGCGACTCTGTCATTATCACCAGGGTGGAGATCTCCAAACACACACACACACACACACACACACACACGCCCTGGAGACGTAGTGGACCATTTTGGCAACACTAGTAATTCTAGAGTGGAGGTTAAGAAAAGCAGCAGAGTGTTTATCTTCCTCTTCCTACCGAGACCCGATCCTGCTGCTGCCTGTTCTCCTTCACTCTGTTCACCACACTTCCTTTTCTTTTTGTATTTAACTTAACTTTTACCATGGCAATGTGGTAGCTACAGTAATCTAAACATAATAGGAAGAAGCAAGCTGCAGAGAATAGTAAACCTACAGTAGCCTCAAAAATCACATAGGGACGAGACAGAAACCATTAAGTTGTATATGTACGAGGAGGAAGTGCTTAGGAAAAAAGATGTCAAAATAGCAAACGATCCCTCTCATCCTCTCAATAGGGAGTTTGAACTTCTTCCCTCTGGTAGACGACATTACAAAGTACCAAGGGCAAATCGTAATATTTTTTTTAATTCCTTTATTCCTAATGCAACTGACCCTTCGCGTAAGCCCCGCCCCCCTTGGTTACTGTTGCTACGCCAGGCAAGCTTTCACTCCCAGCCATGCTCCTGGCAGTATTTGGTATCGATTTCAAAGGAAATATCAGAAAATGTCTGGATTTAAACTGTTCTGAGATAATAGAGAGAAGAAGTCACAAAGATCATTCAGAGTTTTCAGTGACGTGTGACTCGCGCAGGAGGATAAAACATCTGTTCAACGACACGACTGGACAATGTACAGAGCAGCAGTAAGGACCGGTCATTTTACCGTCTATCAACCCACCAAGACTTAGGTCATCTCACTGTAGGGTTGTTCGGTATACCGGTACTAGAGTGGTACCGGGGTACTGACACATTTAAAACGGTACCATACTGCGCTTAGATGGGACCGGTACTTTCATTTTACGCCGCCGGCAGCGGTGACGTCGCCGCGTAAAGTCGCCGCATTGTAATTTGAGCCGAGGCTAGTGAGTGAGCGAGTCACAAACGAAGCAAGGTGCTTTTTTTTATTACCGTTACAGCGCCACCTGTCCATGTGCCTGTGTTTATGTGTGACTGTGTGTGTGTGTGTGTGTGTGTGCGTATCTGTGTGTGTGCGCCGCGCGCGAGAGAGACGGCCGCCACAGACTCGTTAATAAGTTTCGTTTTTACCGCGGATCACCACGGGCATGCTCTCTCTGTCTCTCTCTCTCTCTCTGTGAGTGAGTGAACACAGCGAAGCAGCGCTACGCAGAGATGAATTAACGGAGCGATATTGCGTTGATGGGGGGGTGGGGGGGGGGCTTGGTCTTGATTCTGTGGCGCTGCATATGGGAAACAATAGGTGTGTGTTTGTGTAAAATGAACGTTTGTGTTTCATTCTATAAACTACTGAGAACAATTTCTCCCAAAAATTACAACTGGTCAAAATAACAAAAAATGATGCAGTGTTTTCAGACATCAAATAACGCAGTTGATAATCATTTTTAAACAGACCACTAATGATTTAATTTAGGAAGAGTTCAGTACTGATGCATATGTTATAGTTCTAAGATTTTCTATTAAAATAAAGTCAATAATGACATTTTTTGTGTTCTCTTTTTATTTGGAAAAGTACCGAAAAGTATCGAAAAGTATCGAAAAACATGTTGGTACCGATACCGGTACCAAAATGTTGGTATCGTGACAACACTATCTCACTGGTTGTCAAACTGCAAGTTTTTGGGCGATTGTGAACCACATACAGCTTTGGCTGCTGTTTTGTTTTCTCCCACCGCTGTATCAGTCAGTGAAAGCAGTCCCTGCCTGGAGGATCCCTCGCCTAAAAGCCCAGGTAAACGCGGTAAAAGTACAGCTGTCATTTCGGAGGTGAACATATGGTTTTCCCCATATTTACACTTGCTCAAGTCGAAAAAAAAGTCAGCTGGTATCTGAACATCTCTATATTCCTGCTGCTGCCGCCGCCGCCGCCGCCGTAGTAGCAGCAACAACATCCTTCTCTACAAACAAATGTTTTTCGTCCTAGTCTCAAAATGTGTCCACAAAAGCAAACGTAATGACTCACTGCGGAAAGCTTGCCAGGCCCATAGTTACAGTTGCTAACGTAGGATTGGACAATAGCTAGTTTGTGGGAGGAGTTAGGAGTTAAGGGTCAATTGGGGCATTGACCACCATGTCCCGTTGATGCGTTTTTAATGTAACTGCCCCTGCTGTCCTGCTTTTTGCCCTGAAGATGTCTGTGTGTGAGTGTTGTTGTGTTGTTGTTGTTGTTGTCCTGCTTGTTGTTTTTTATGAGACCAAAGACAAATTTCCACATCGTGGACAATAAATGAAACTAACTAACTAACTAACTAAAGGGTTCCTTCCTACACATTTGAAATTTCCAAATTCCACACTTTTTCCAGACCCTATAATTTCCAGACTTCTCGGTAAAAAAAGATCAAATAATTTGTGATATTTAAGTAAACAGACGTGCTTAATATAAAAAAAATCATGCAATTTATCAGTTGTTTTCATTATTCTGAATGGGTATGCCATTATGCAACCAAATAATTTCCAGGAGATTGTAGCTAGATACAATAGCGCACACAAAATTAAACCACATAACTTCAGATAAGACCAAACCAAGATAACTAAAATAAAATAAATATATTTCTATACAATAGTTTCCATTTTCCATACTTTTACAGACCTGGAAATGTATAAAATCAAATTCCATACTTTTCCATACTTGCGTAGGAACCCTGTAACTAACTAACTAACTAACTAACTAACTAACATTTATTGTTGTTGTTCCCGCTGACGTGTTTCGTCTTGTGAAATTCACCGACTCACCGACTCACTCAGGACTGAAACGCTCCAGTTAACGATGATGAGACGGTTGATAGATAAGCTGCAGACTAGACTTTCATGACACCGACGGACTAACTAAAAAAAACGGACGTGTTTGTTGGGCCACATGCAGGTTTGGTTTCTGTTGTTGTGGGTTTTATCAACACACTTTACCACGCAATCACAGCCGTTGTGTAAAAGCTACAGTAGCCTACAGACAGGAAGTAAGCTGGCAGCAGCAGACTTTGTTTCCCAAAGCACCGTCTGTCTGCTGAACAGTCGACTTCTCCTCCTCCACTCAGAGATTATGTATTTATTTATTTATTTCACCATGTGTGGGCGAGGGAGGTGCCCGGTGCTAAAGGAAAAGCCCACACACACAGACACACACACACACAGGAAGCCATTTCTGCCCTGGGACACTCATTAACTCAGTACTACATACGTTATCTGTGATCTTCAGTGCCAGTGTGACCTACATGTGGGAAAAACAAGCCTCGGCCGTCGCTCCAAGACCCACAGCAACCAGCCTGAAGCCTTAAAGGAGAAATCTGCTGTGTTGCTAACGCTCCTATTCTCCATGTGCATTTGTTTACAACCAAGCCGGCAAAAAAATCAATACATGGAGCTTTTTAGTTAAAGGGATAGTTCAATATTGTGGCAAATTGGCCCATTGCCATAATCCCTATAGTCATAGTAGTAGGTTTGTTACCTTTAATTGACCTATGGCTAAGCCACGCCCCCAAACGCGATGAGCCAATCACAGTGCGCATAGCTAGCCCATACACTCGGACATTCTCTGCTTCCACGTCCATTGAAATGCATTGCAGTTAGTCAGTTTTCATTCGTTTTTATATGTTTTTTCTTGACATTTTAAGTTTAAAATGGTCAAACGGTGTGCATGGGGTACATGCAACTCTGACACTAGGTATCCCGAGAGGCTGGGCGATGGGGTGGATTTTTTTTTTTACCTTTTCCCAAGCCACATCTCAACCGAGAGAAGTGTCTGCTCTGGATAAAGTTATGCAGTAGACCACAACACCAACTAAAAGTGGATAAACTTAACAAGGATGTCTACATCTGTTCTAAGTTAAGTCAACAACGTATTTGAGGCAACATATTGTCAGAGATGTTTAGATGTTAGCCAGCATCACAACTAAGCATAAAGTCCGATAGCTTAATGCTAATGTATAATGTAAAACTCCATAGACAGGCTAACAGAAATTAGCCCGTCGCTATCGGCGTTTCGCGGCAAACGGCAGCCATAGCAGTAAAGCTAAGTGAAGTTTTGGTGACTTCAACATGATATTTAATCTTTCTGTCTCTACTTTGACAGCTGTTGCCATAGCAACTGTCACCGAATGTCCGAGTGAGTGGAGGGGGCGGGGCGTAGCCATAGGTCAATTGTCGGTGCAAGCTGTTTTTTAGAACGGCGGAGCAGAGCCGTGAGCTGCTCAGAGCTACGCTACGAACGGAGGCTCATTATGCGATTTCTTTGGTTTCCCTCATCAAACTCATCAAATACACAATCCAACAACTCCACAACGCTCTGGTGGACAAGTTGTGAGCTGCACATTCACCACACTATGAGATAATAACACAACGTTACCACACAGAGTTGTTTTAGAGGGAAATTCATGCAAAACCGCTGATGCGCGTTGCCTTCAGGGACAGTTTTTCATCAAGCAGTCTCAACAACACGCCAAAACGTCACTAAAACTGTTGCAGATACTGTTTAACCAAAAAAGAACAACTTTATTGATCCCCAGAGACGATCCCTTTTGATACAAACAAGCTCCCGAGGAGTTTACGGTACTTTTGGTTTTAAAAGAGTCTCATGTAATGTGGATGGATCGTTACCCACTTGTTAATGGGTCCATTTTCGATAAATATATAGTTTTGTCTTGATCGTTATTTTGGTATTATTACTAATGGTCGACTGGCCCAGCATTTCCTACTTTTGGTTTCCCAGACGCTGTCCGGTTATGATCAGAACTACGACGGTATCTGATCGTCTTTGAACCTCCGACAAGAACGAAAACATTCTTGGGAAATGTTTTTGCTTTCGTCCGTCTTGCCAATCCACATTTGCCAAGAACCAATCACAGGCTCGGTATGTTAAAAGATTCATGTCATGTCGGCCACTGCATCAACTGCATCAACTTCCACCCTCCTGATGTCAGTTTTCGACACTCACACTCTTTACTCACACCCTCCGTCGCCATGACAACCGCACACAATGGCGACATAGTGATATCTTCCTCCTCGTGCCCAACACTTCCTCCTGCCTGTCTCCTGTTACCAGCGGTGGACAGTAACAGAGTAAATTTACTTGAGTACTGTTCTTAAGTACATATCCAGAGGATTTGTACTTTACTTGAGTATTAGATTTCTTTGGTACTTATTACCATCTCTTACTTGAATACATTTCCAAGTTAATTTCTAGGAAGGCTGAAAAGTACTGGTTACTTTCAGGTCTTTTTCTAAAATCCTATTGGACACAAGCTGTGTTTGTCTGTGAAGGAAACCCTAACCCCTAAAAGCAGCACATCAGTGCAGCTGCTTTCAAAGAGTTCATTCTCACAAACAAGAGTTAAAAGCTCCTTACATTCATTTAGAAAAAATTCCAGTAATTCATTGATGTGAAAAATAAGAAATTTACTCTTACTCTTATTTTTACTTAAAGTAAATTTAAAGGCATGTACTTTTGGATACTTAAGTACCTTTAAAAGCAAGTACTTTTTTACTCTTACTCGAGTAAAATGTCGACTAGGGATGTCACGATTATAGATTTTCTTGGTACGATTATTGTCAGAGAAATAATCACGGTATTACGATTATCACGATTATTATGCATTTATTAATTTCACAACACTATATTTGATTTTACACATTCATAGTCTAAATAATCACAATGCTCTATTAATAAAGGACCAATTATATTCCCCAGGGGAATTAATTGTCATCTTTACCAAATGTTTAAGTCTATTTTAATCGTTTTTTTTGTTACAAATGACACACAAACTTTTTAATTCCTACCAATTCGATGTTATATTAGGTAAATGGACCAGTATCTGCAAGAGTTAAAAGCTCCTTAAATTCATTTAGAAAAAATTACTTGTTTTAAAAAAAATACTAATTCATTGATGTGAAAAATAAGAAATTTACTCTTACTCTTATTTTTACTTAAAGTAAATTTAAAGGCATGTACTTTTGGATACTTAAAGCAGATATCATCGGCACGGCCGTTTTGGCTAATGCTGTGTTCAAGGCAGGCTTTTGAAACCGTAAGTTACAGCTTCAAGTCACAACTACGACTTGGTAGCGTTCCAGGTAACCCGTAGCTCGTGTTTTTACCGTCCTGTTGTCTGTGAAAGTTCCCTATAACGGCCACTCGTAACTTCCGACCCGTGAACTCGTACCAGATCGAACTGGTATGACTTCACAGGAAGGAAAAACACAAAGTACGAGTTTCCTTGAACGCACCATGAGTTAGCAGCCCCCGCCCTTGTCAGGCATCAATTGGTCCTCGTGCTACGTCACCACATTCACGCGCATCCCTTGGCTGCACACACAGCCCTTCATGCCGTTCTCTCCCCTCATTGGATAACACTTGTATCCCACAAGGAAAATTTTCTCCTCGGGTTACAGCAGAGCAGAGTGACGGAGAGACTCGTGTTTAGGCTGAAATACTTCATGTAAGTGATTGCTGACGGAAAATAGGACTATTTAGGACTTATATTAACAAAAACATTCCACTGATATCTGCTTTAAGTACCTTTAAAAGCAAGTACTTTTTTACTCTTACTCTTACTCTTAGTAAATTTTGACTAGTAGTATTTGTACTCTTGTACTCTTGTACCTTTACTTTTTACTCAAGTACTGGGGTCAAGTACTGTCCATCTCTGCCTGTTATACGTCTCGGTCTTCCTTTCCTCCTCACCCCAGAGAGAGACAGAGAACCAGAGAGACAGAGAGACAGAGAGACAGAGAGAGTCCCAATGTGACGACGAGGGGCTGCAGCCCAGGAATGTGTGTGCACATATAGGCGAGTCCTGTAATGTAGGTCTGAGGCGTGTGTTTACATGCCAGGCTTTGTTCAGAGTGTGTGTGTGTCTGTGTCTGTGTGTCTGTGTGTGGTTACGGCGTCTCACCAGCTCGACTGTTTTCTTACTGTTTAACATCTCCATCCATCGCACCCTGGTGTGATGACACAGCAACAGATGGCGGTGAGCCGAGGTGCGAGCGAGGCAAACAGCAGACAAGACACTTCCTCAGACTTCCTCCTCAGTGTGTGAACCTGTGATCCGACCTTATGACCTCTCTCTCTCTCTCTCTCTCTCTGTCTGTCTGTCTAAACCTCAAACACACACTCCGTTTCTTTAACTCAGTGGTTTTCAAACTGGTGTTTGTTTCAAAATGTTGTCCAACGGGGGATTTAACATTTAAAAGCTAAGTTTGACTATCCAAAATTAACATTGTAGATATCAACAACGTCTTTCTGACTTGTCGTAACTACATTTTGAATAGTTGGATTTTTCATTCAAGATATCTGTAATTCAGTTTTGCCTCTAGTCAAAAAGAATATTTCCGATATCCGCAACTACATTCTTCCTATCCACAATAGTCATTTCAGATATCCACAACTACGTTCTTCCTAGGACAAATGACGTCACTTTTGCCGTTCATGTGTATGGGGTTTATCATTACAGATATCTACAATTCAGTTGCGGATATCTGCTATGTGAATTACGGATATCTGTAACTGAATTACGACTAGTACCAATTCCAGTTTGAGATATCTACAATTTGATTCTGATTAGTCATAATTCCAGTTCATTTTGCCTATGTCAAAACTTAATCTGAAAAGGGACATGTAGATACATGGAACTATGACTAATCAGAATCAAACTGTAGATATCTCAAACTGGTATTAGTACTAGTCATAATTCAGTTCACAGATATCTGTAATTCACATAGCGGATATCTGCGACTGAATTGCAGATATCTGTAATGACAAACCCCATACACATGAATGGCAAAAGTGACGCCATTTGTCCTAGGAAGAACATAGTTGTGGATATCTGAAATAACAATTATGGATAGGAAGAATGTACTGTAGTTGCGGATATCGGGAATATTCTTTTTGACTAGAGCCAAAACTGAATTACAGATATCTGCAACACATATCCAGTCAGGCTTTTAAATGTTAAAATGGCTCGCCCATAGGTCCGTGGTCTAATTTGTGTCAGTTTCAGAGTCCCTTTGTGTAAAAAAGTTTGAGAACCACTGCTTTAAATGGAAGCGTTGTTTCACCCGCTTCCTGTTCACATGCAGTTGGCCGCACAAAAACACCCACGGTGCCTGATAATGCATTAAATAACATAACAAGCCAGTAAATTATTATAAAACTGCAGCAAAAACCAGTGCTGACTGTGTGTCAGAGGGTTGATGATTCACTGTGGTCACTTGTGATGCTGCACTTTGTCATGCTGCCATGACATGATTTTATTCTAGGGGATTTTTTGTGTGTGTTAAATTGGACAGGAGGTGGACAGAAATTTAAAAAAATATACAGACCACTCCCAAAATGAGCAGTTTCTCTGGTTTTACTATTTATAGGTATGTGTTTTGTTTTATTCTATCAACTACCGACAACATTTCTCCCAAAACTGATATAAAAATATTGTCATTTAGAGCTTTTATTGGCTGAAAATGACTAAACTAGTCTAAATAACAAAACATATCAAGTCTTTTCAGACCTTGAATAATAACAATGCAAATAAAACATGTTCATATGTATTCCTAAACAATTTTAACTCAGGAAGAGTTTATAAATCGGTTTTTGTGGGATAATGTCAATGTTTAATCCCAGCAGTGGTTTTTATCATCTTTCTATAAAACCAGATGATATCATCAGTGTTTCATTAAGTAGAATGAGTTGTGTTTGTGTTGGTATTTAAAAAAGAAAAGAAAAGAATGACTGTCATACATGTAGAGATGCTTTTGAGAAACATTTGTGAAAGTGGTCTCTTATTTTTTTCTAGAGCTATGGTCAACAAAAAAGTGAAAGCTGCAAGTTTCTAAGAGGAACCATGATTATTATGATCTGTGACAACACAAACATCATGTAAGCAAGTCAACAAAAGTAAGGAAGTTGTCACTGCAGGCGCTTGATTGCAAGTTTGTTTTGTTTTTTTTACCTATAAAATCCTATTATGACTCTGTCCTGCTTTTATTCCCCCATGATACGCTCATCCCGTGCACAATCCAAATGATGCATGCATCGCTTCATCAGGTGTATACAGAACAAACACTCACTCAGGTCGCTCCATGCGCGTGCAGCCACCATCTCATGGTACACGGCCACAGCTCCGACCAGCAGGATCGCACCGAAAAGCACGTATTTGCCGTTGCGCCGCAGTTTCTTCACGGGGAAAAAAAGCATCCTTCTTCTTCCTACCGTCCTGTCTGTCTGCAAAAAAAAAACAACAAAAAAAACACACACACACACCACCGCTGCTGCTCCCGGTGGGTGCGCACGCAGTTACCGGCGCGCTGGATAGTATCCCCGGTGCACGCAGCCCCCAGTGACTGCTGCTCTCATCCCGGGGGAAAAGTTAAAAGAAAAAAAAGAAAAGAAAAAGAAAGAGTTGTCCGGTAGTTGTTTCACTTCAAAATAAAAATAAAAAGTTCCCACGGTGTTTTCATGCAGTTTCCTCCTGCAAAGCGGAGCGCGCACTGACCTGTCTGTCTGAACTGAAGTGAAGTGAAGTAGTTCAAACAACAGCGTGAAGAGTGAAATATCACACCGCTAACTCTCCCCCTCCCTCCTCCCTCCATCAACACAACTTCACTTTAGCTCACACAGACAGACACACACACAATATCCCACAGAAACAGCCCTGCCTTCAAAGTAAAAGCATGGGCGGGAAATAAAACACTGACGAGCGCGAACATGTGCTACTACGACTGCCGTTTTTGCAGTATACTGTCTATCACCGATAATTATATAGTTATATATTCGTTTTAGTTTGGAAAAATACTGCACACGATGTCACAATCAAAGATGTTTGTCGATGTGAGGTTTATTTTGAAAATCCAACACCGGAACCCCGCCATTTTGTGTGCGGTTGCCTTGACAGCAGCTTCGCTCCGTGTTTTCAGAGGGAGGAGTGAAACAGGCTGCGCCCACCCGCTTCTCTTACCTTCACATTTACCTGTGTCAAGTAGACGGTAGGTAGGTAGGTACACAGTTACTTCCGTAAGTCATTGTTTTCCTTTTTCCGCTTTAAACACGTCATATGTATCCTTTATTTAAATTAGGCCTACACAGTTTTCCTTTAAAGTTTCAGTGTGTAATTGGCAAAGTTTATTGGCAAAATCTTATACTATCCATAGTAATATAGTAATATTTAAGCAATGTGATATGATATATTGCTTTTATAAAACGGTTACCAATAAAGGCAATATGAAAGAGGGATACACAATCAATTTCATGTAGTTTTATTTAACCAGAAATACATATTATCCAATACATAGCCTCACTGTGGGAAAAATAGTCCCACCTCTCCAGAGGTTAGCTCCAAGTTAGCTCTGCATCTCGTCTTTTCCTCCGCTTTTTCAAGTGAAAGTCACTGCTGAATCCCCTCTACCATTGTTAACCCTCCCCGGAGATTAAAGTTAACCTTAAACATGTGAATTCAACTACTTTAGTCCATTTTTTAACATCGTAAAAACATCAACTGTCTTTTGCTACGGACTGTAACAGTCCGTTGTCATGGATACATGACAACAACTTCCATTCATACCAGTCATACGTGCCTGAGGCGGAGTGATAGCCTAGCTGTGATGAGGTTTTAGAATAGTAGCGTGGTATATGCTCATTATACCACGGCTAACAACCAATTAGATTGCCGGATTTCACCTTTCCGTATAATTGCTATAAAATACCATTTGTTTTCGTAGCCATCTTCTTTTAGCAAGGGTCTTGCTTTAGAGAGTGTCGCCATCTTGCGCCGCCATGTTTGTACAGCAGCCGGAGCGGAAAAACCAGCCAGCCAGAGAGCACGTTTCAAGAGTTTCACGTTCATAAATAAACCAATGAAGAAGGAGGAGGAAGGAAAGAAGATGGAAGAGGAAACAGCAGACATATCATAAAATGGTTTAGATCTTCACCTCATCGCTCCATACTCCTGAAATACTCCCAGTCGTCCCAGCATAAACAAGTTTTTATGTCCTTGGAGGCCACCGTCACTTTGCCAACGGGAGGGGTGAGTGAGTGCTGCAAAACAGAATCTGAACACTGAATGTCACGGTTTTCCCCCCATTTTACGCACTGGACCTTTAACGGTGTGCGGTTTTTATTAGCTAGCCTATTAAAGTCCCTGTAAAGTGAAATTGGAGTTTTGTTTCAAAATATAATATTAAAAGTGTTCGAAATTTATTGATAAAAACATGCAAAATTCTAAAATTAATTTTAGAGTTTTAGGGTTTAACCGTTTCACTCTGTTTCAGTGGTCTAGGTTTTTATGGGCGGGTTTACAGAGGGGGCACCATGACGCACTGCTGTCCTTACTTTAATAACTCCTCCCATGTACACAGTAACATTATAAATACTTCAAGAATGCCACAACGTCTGCTGCCACTGCCGCTGGAGCTGCTAGTGCCGCCGGAGCTACCAGTCCACCAGCGTGGTCTCTGTGTTTAGTAAAATAAAATGTAATGCAGACTGGTCAGTTCATTGTAAAATATTTATTTATTTATGTAAATGTGGTGTTTTTTGTACAGATTCCAGAGGCAGCGCTGCTCGTATGTGAAACATGAAGCTTCACTTTTAATTCAAACAAACTAATGAGACTGCCACAATTGTTAGATTTCATCAATGGGACCAACTGGCAGCAAAACTCTTAGCCAAAACAGTCACAGTCCAGGTTAGCCTCTGAAGCGTCGGACCCACAGCTGACCGCCACAGCAACGGCTACAACGGCGACAACAAAGAGGGCCGCCGCCGTGAGCACGGGACGAACGGGGCTAGCGTTAGCCGGCGAGCTCACTAGCGTTAGCCGCCGAACCGAGCTAGCGTTAGCGGGCGAGCCGCGCTAGCATTAGCCACCGAACCGGGCTAGCGTTAGCAGGCGAGTCACACTAGCGTTAGCGGGCGAGCCGCGCTAGTGTTAGCCACCGAACCGGGCTAGCGTTAGCCGCCGAGCCGCGCTAGTGTTAGCCACCGAGCCATGGTAGTGTCAGCATATTTACTTTACCTCACTGCTAGGTGTGTATCTGAAACATTCAGATAAGAGCTGGACTCAGACTCAGGCTCATGCGTATAGCTCAAACCCGTAGCTGCTCGGGTACGATGTGACAGAACAAAATTAGCGTAGCTGGTCTGTATTTGATTGACAGTTGAAACTTGACGAAGCTCAGCATGTGGGCGGGGCTTCGGTGCCTGTAGCAGATGTGCCCCCAGCTTCCAGAGCTGAGAGAACTGCCTCATTTTGTCATGATTTTAAAACCTAATTTCACCTTTCTTAACAAATTTTTCTAGAATTCACATTTGGGAGGATGGTTAATAAGACATGTGATTAACTCAGAAGATGAATCTAGTGTCACTTTTCAGGGACTTTAAGATAAGCCTACTCTACTTCTCAACAGTTTTAACACTAAAGCTTGACAATGTGAAACATGATAACATCCGATTTCCAACATTTGAAACTACAGTGATTATAAGTAAAGGTGTTTGGGATATTTATTATGAACTAATAGCCTACATGTTTTAAATGACTATAGTTTGACTACTAAACTGCTACATGATGTTTTGTAAGAAAAATTTGTCAATTACACTTTATTCAGAAAATCCAACCACAGAAAATGAACTAGAGAAAGCTTTTCCTGAGGAAAATGCATGTAATGCTGAAGGCAGTGTAACACCATTAAAGCAAAGCTGAAATTGTTGAAACAATCCTGAAAAGGCTGAAGAAATAACTGAAGAAATGCTGAAAAGGCTGACGCTATACCTGAAATGCATATTTTATTTTTTTGTATAAGAGTACACTGCGGGTTCACACAAATTATATTGAAACAAAATATTTCCATTATATTTGTGCCTGTGAAACTCAGTATCTCCTCTACCCATTAGAATGTATCCGGTTTCAAAGGAAGCAAATTGAAGCATTGTCTCTTTTTCATTATTATTTACAGTATTTTTATAATTGTGGATACAAAATGAACGAGCAAAATATAGAATAAACCAAAAATATGAACTTTCTGAACAGAATAGCATAAAAAACAAAATTAGTGGGGTACTAGGCTACATATCATTAGAAATAGAGATTTTCATGCGTCCTCACACCATTCAATTGAATTAGCTTCTCTTGATTTCATTTCATAACTATAGCCCCAAATTTTGTTTTTACTGAATCATCTTCAATTTATCTATCAATGTCAAACTATAAAATTGATTTCCTGAAGAAAATAGCCTAATCAAAGTTGAACTGACTGAGGAAATACAACGAAATCAAGTCACTCATCATCACAACCAGGAAAAAAGGTGAAACCAACTGATGGAGGTTCTAGTGTGACGTCCAGCTGCAGTTTGTAATAATCTCCACTAGATGGTGGTCATATCTCAAAAAGTAGAACTTTATCATTACTTCATCTAACACCACCTGTCATTTAATCTTAGATGATGAGGTTGTAGTTTAGTAGTAGAATTAGTTATTTTTGTAAATTTAACAATACACATTATGATACATTTATCTTAAAATACATTCATGCCAAAGGTTTCACACTATTCAGTTGATCTGAAGAAGCTGTCAAGAAACATGGAAATGCACCAATAAAACATGAAGAATGTAAAATGTTTACACAATAACTTTTGTTTTTGTTTTGTTTTGTTTTTTACATGTTTTTCGACAGCCGGTGTTCCAGGACATATTTCTGATTAGTGACATTCAATGTAAACATAACCTATTATCTGGATTTGAAAAAGGGAAAGGCAAGCTAATATCAGCATTCCTACATGGACTGAAGAATGGATGAAGTTTTCCAGTGAAGGAGCAGTCAGTAAAGGAGTAGATCAGAGCTGCAGTATCAACGTCATGAAAGAAGACCAGACCCTCCTCATAATCCACAAACACTCCCACCTTCTTAGGCTCAGACTTCAGAGGGAGAGCGACTGGTTGGTTACCAGAAGCAAAGAACCCACTTCTGCGCTTCAAGCTGACAGTCCAGAAACCATTGCTGGGGCTCAGTCTGATTCTTCCCTTCACGTTGAACTCTGAGGTCACTCCTAAAGTCCATCTAGACCGCCTGCTGACCTGAACCTGAAAGTAAAATCTTCCTGAAGTGAAGCCCTGCTGTGATATGACACATCTACAGTTACCATGAGATTGGGCATTTCTGGAATGAGCTGTATAAGGATTCAGTGTCACGTCCACTGTATACTGCTGGACCTTCTTCAGGTCAGCCTCAAAAAACTTCTCCATCTGTTCATTGAGCTGCTCCTGCAGCTGAATTACAGCTCCTCTAACAGTCCCCTCATACGATGGAGGATGGACACTGATGTTTGCCCAGTCCTTAGTGGGAGGAGCAGTGTTGAGGGAGGAGAAGCTTCGGAGGAGGTGGAGGTGGTCTTCAGACAGTAAGAGCTGATCCATCTCAGTGTTTCTTTTCTTCAGCTCAGTGATTTCTTGTTCCAGCTCTTTGATGAAGTTTTCAGCCCGTTCTTCTGTGGATCTTTGCTTCTTTATGATCGTCATCATGAATTCAGTCTTGTCTTTGTCAATGGACTCCTTCAGAGCAGTGAAGACCTGTAAACCTTCTGCAATTTCTCTGTTTCCTTGCTCTTCACTGATTTTAACTGAATTTTTGATCTCCTCAATCTTCATTCGTCTTCTCCAGATCATCTGCTGAATTTCATCCTCTATCCTCTTCAGCTCTGGCTTCTTTCCTTCATATTCTTCTTTCAGAGGAACAACATAATGAGTCTTGTGGTCTGTGCAGAACATGCAAATATAGGTCTGGTCGGTCCGACAGAACAGCTCCAGCAGTTGAGCGTGCTGCGTACATACCCTTCCTTCCAGGTTCTCCACAGGCTCCATCAGCTGATGTCTTTTCAGAACTGACACTGTCCGATGACGTTCCAGGTGAGTCTCACAGTAGGAGGCCAGACACACCAGGCAGGACTTCAGGGCCTTCACTTTGGTTCCAGTGCAGGCGTCACAGGGAACTTCTCCTGGTTTGGCAGCTCGTTGCTTTAAGCTGCTGCTGCTGGCTCTGAACTGATCAGCCATCTCAGAGATGAACCTGTTGATCTTCAACTCAGGTCTAATGCAGAAATATTCTTTACAGTTGGGACACTCTGTTATATAGTTAGTATCCCAGTGGTGAGTGATGCATTTCTTACAGAAGTTGTGTCCACATGGTAAGCTGACTGGATCAGTGAACACATCTAGACAGATGGAGCACCAAAACTGATCCTCAGTCAGCAGACAGCTGGCAGCAGACATGTCTACACTGAGGACAGAAATGTGAAGAGAAAAAAAAACTGTCATAAAATGAAAATCCACCTGATATTTACTGAGACAATAGTTGCGTTTCCATTACCCCTTGAAATGTGCAGAACCTAAATATCGAAATGAAAAACTGGTAATGGAAACACCTACATTTCGAAAAAACTCTCAAATATCGCAAAAAAGTTTTTACGCTCTGATGAGGTGGTTTTTGAGACGTATCGATACAAACGTGTATCGCAAAAGTGTAATGGAAACACTTTTTTCGCTTTTCTACACGTCACTGGCGTCACCGGAGTTGTGTGTGTCCACGCTGTGTTTGTTTATGTGACTTGAGGGGACAAATGAACCACATGTTTTTTGTTATGCATTGCATACCTGGGCATTGTTTCTCAATAAATTAGAAAAACCTTTCCTATCATTCCCCTTTTCCGTGCATGGTTGAAGGAGATTGGCTCACATCCACGCTCCCACTCCCTCCTACGCCAAAATGCCCCCTTTAGTCCCAAAAAACCAGTACGGGTGTGTGGACACAACCACCGTATATTGTTGTCAGCACCTCATCAATGCTGGTGTTTAAAAGGCTCCGCTCTTTCTGCAGTCAGGTAGCGCACATCCGCCATGTTGGTAAACAAATAATCCCTCTATATCAACGTGTGTCGGAGGCAACCGTGATTGAGCAGCTTGGGTTCGAGGTAGTGCGAGTGCGGGCCAGCGGGGGACGGGGGGGGGGCATTCGGGCTTCAGCACGGTACGGAACAACTGGCCCTAGTGTGACTGCGCCCTTAATATTATTATTATTTATTATTACTTTATTTGTGGCCGCTGCCAGCGCCACGCGGGCTTTGCCTTTCAGCAATCAAGCGCTGTTTTTGTCTTTGTTAAAAACAATAACAGCAACAGCTGTCGGCAGCTGAGATCGCTGTGCCGTCACCATAGAAACGCAAGACACATTACGGCTCATTCGCAAAACACCTTTCAATGGAAACACCCGCAAATAGCAATTGCACTTTTTCGAAGTTTTAGAAATATCGCTTTTATTTTGCAAAAATCTGTAATGGAAACGCAGCTATTGAGGTAACACAAGCAAGACAGTGAATTGCTACATGAAATTTGTATGGGAGGAAAATTCTCTCTACAATCTTGTCACCAAATCAGTTCAAGTAGGAACTTTGTAGGTTTTAAATCAGTATCAGTGAATCTCTTCAGCTACTCACCAGTGTTCAGCTCAGGCTCTTCTGTGTTGTTGCGAAAACTGATGGATTCAGTTTCGTTTCCCTGGAAATAGAAACTCAAATTACTCAAATGACACTCAAATTAACTTTGACTTGATCGTGAAGCTCTCTTTATTTTTCATTGTAACTCCACCTTAGTGACACTCTTAAACAAGGTGAAGTTCAACCTTTGGTTCAAATTAATCATTATGTCTTGTTGACCTTTGATTCTATGTATTGTAATCAGTAGAACACAACTTAAGAACTCAGTGCAAGAAAAGAAATACAGATCAGTGGGTAAGGGCTAGGAGGAAGACACAGAAACAGACGGATGGATTCTGTGTAAGATAAAAGTTAATTTTAACAGTTTGTCTAGACAATTCGTCAGACATCAACTCAGTTAAAACTGCTGCAGGTTGAAGTCGTTGGTGTGGCTGCCGAGATACTAGAGCTGAAGTTTTACAACAGTAACATATTGAAACACAGTAAAATAAATTATATCTGCTACTTACCAGTTTTCAGCTCAGACTCTGCTGTGTTGTTGAGAAAAAGCTGATGGATTCAGTTTAGTTTTTCCTGAGAGAGAAAAACAGACTCGTCCTGGCTGCTGCTCTGCCGTTGTTCAGACTAACTTTAGGTTTCATTTTCACCTGAGGACATGTGACGTTGAACTGGGTGTCAGGTTTCTACCTGTTTCAAAGAGACTGCCACGCCCATGTCTGGTAAACACTCACTATGATGCAACAAACATGGTGGTGTCATGGCCCATAAAGTTTGATATGTTCTTTTGTTGTCTTGTGCTTCCTGTTTGTCATTTTATTTTGTTTCCCTGTGTGTATTCCCCACTTCCTGTCTGGTTCTCTCCCTCACCTGTGTCTCGTAACTTCCTCTTGTGCTTATATACACCCCACTCTCCCCCTGTGTCTTTAGCTGCGTTTGCATGTCGAGCCTCAAGATGTTGAATAAAAGCCAATATTTAATGCCGAAGAGAGTTTTTTGTTTGATTGTTTAAAAAACAAAAGTAAAGAATATTTATGGGGAAAATACAATAGAAACATCAGATTCCAGATGCTCATGTAATTTTATACATCCATATTTTGGGAGAATAAATTGCACATAATTGTGTGAAAGAAAAAGCCTTTTTTCCTCAGGCAATAACTGTACCATCAAACTCGATGATCATTATATCCCCAATGTATCTGCTAATGTCATGATGCATCAACATATTTTTGTCAGGTGACAGACAGTAGAGAGGCTGGAGGAGATGGAGAAGGAGAGACCAGAGGAGGTAGAGGAGATGAGGCAGGGAGAGGTAGAGAAGGAGCAGCTGGATGAGATACTGGAGAGAAGGAGAAGCTGGATGAGATGAGAGGCTGGAAATTCACAGGTGAGGTTAAATAATGATGGATGTGTTAGCCATGATGATGCACAGTTGCACTTAAGCCAGAGAAACTGAGAACTCTTTTAAGTTGCTTTCTTGTCTTTCATTAGTTGCTTTAACTTATGTTACAGAATGCATACAATTCTTGTATTCTCTTCAGATATTCAGATATGCATTATGAACATGTCAATTACAGATTTTTTTGATCAGCTCTACATAACGTGAAATTATGATTGCAAATACAAAAAACATCAACTTTCAGGAGTGCTGCCTTGGAGCACTTTTGTGTCCTCACCAATGTCAAAATCAAACCTACTCCCTTGCTGCTATCCTATAATGGAAATGCTGTACCTGGTTCCAGAGGGGAGTCGAGTGGAGTTGAGCCGTTACCATGTTGTGGAAACGTGGCATTGTCAGTTTGTCTGCATGTAGATTGTCTGCGTCTGTGACTGTAGCGTTCTGGCTTAATTCCTTGATTATTTCCCTCGTGTTTTGATTACCTATCATTTTTGTTACCTGGTATTTTGGTACTGACCCTCACCTGTTTGTGACCTGCTTCTAACTAGTGTTCTTGTACCGTACCCTTCTCTGACTGATCTCCCGTTAACCGGCTCTAGACTGTTAATAAACAATATATTGGATCCGTTTGTCTCCGATCTGCTCTGTGGGTCCAAGTCTGTCTGACTCTGACAGGTTGAGGTATGATCTGGAACAGGTTCTTGACATAATTGTCATGGTGATGTGGTTAATCCAATGAAACATGGGGATGTTCAACTGCTGCAGTTTGTGATTAACTCCACCAGAGGGCGACCTCAGCTTGTACAACCAATAGTTTAGTTTTCACATCACTTGCTAAAGAAAAATTAAACCAAAACTTGAACATAATATTAGCTAATCTTACATCACATCAATCAATCAATCAATCAATCAATCAATCAATCAATCAATCAATTTGTTTATTTCGGGCATGTCAATTTAAATCATCATCATCACACTTCATCTTAGTTCAAATAATACAATACACATGGCCGAAAGGGAAAGCGGGAGAAGCAAAAGCTTATCTAGTCCCGCCCCCATTACCCACAGAATAAAAATCTTTATCATAATCTTTTCTCCTTTTTTTTTTCCTTTACATTTTGATATAACATTCTTTTACTTATGACATTTTGACATAACATGTTACGGCATTAGTAGTATATAGATCATATCATAATCTTTTCTTTTCTTTTTGCTTTTTTTGTTTTTTTACATTTTGATATAACATACTTTTACTTATGACATTTGATATAACATGTTGGCAGCAGGTAGTCAACAGAGCTGAAGTTTAGCTCTAGACAGTACATATAGATTACGTGTGTGTTTGCACATGTGTCCGTATTTGTCCGTCATGAGTGAACAACAGTCTCATCTTGTAGCTTGGCATGTCACAAAGTCACAGAATGGTCCAATCGACAGAGAGCAAAGTCCAGTGTACTTATTATTTGTTGGGATGGTGTGAGAGCCCTTTTTTGCCATATTCTTTTATTCATCCATCTCCTCTGCAGCCTTCGCCGCGCTTAACATCGCCATATCCTCCCGAGTTTTGGCCATGTCAGCTCGCAATATTGACACGAATTCACGAACTGCTGTGATGTCGGAACGTATCCCGACCACAGCACCTCGAGTAGTGGCGTTGTCCGCCCTCGCATTGCTCTGCTCAGAGGCGATCTTCCTCATTTTCCGATATTGCATGAAAATTCCGCATCCCAGGGTGAACATCCCAATTGTCATGAACGTGAATATGTACACGTCTTCGACATCCTCAACATCGAGTGCGGCAAGGCAGAGGACTCTCCACTTTTCCCATCCATCCAAGATGTAGCCGGAGATGAAGGTCCCGTCCGGGCATTTGGGTTCACCAGAACCTGCACGCCTTGTTGAGAACACTCTGTCAATGGCATTCAGTGACCAGCTCAGCAAATCCATCGTGGACCAGTTGATTGAACTCAGCTTGTCAATTTACAGGGCTCAGTTGAATTCTTCAGTACTCTGATCTCTCACAGTCATGTTACAGCATGCATTAGTACCCTAATTTATCTCCACCTTGTTGATAGACATTATAACAACATCCTGCACAAACAGCCTGGCATAGACCTTTGACATACAATTTTCTCTGGTTAAACGTATTGTTTGGGTACAAAATGTTTTTTTGTTATGTTCCCATGACGTCACAGCACAGTGTCTGTTGATTCGTGTCTCTGACCTTTATCAGCCCTCCTGTGTTATTTTGTACCGGTTAATAGTTGAGTTGACATACTTTCTCTTAAAGACATTCAATGTCTCTGATTTTTTAACATCATCTTCTAATGCATTCCATTGTTTGACACCTGTGATCGACAAGCAAAAGGATTTTAACGTAGTTCGAACCTTTCTTTGTCTGAGAATCTTGTTCCCTCTAAGATTGTGTCTCCCTTCTCTTTCCAGGAAAAGTATTTGCAGATTTTTTGGGAGGCTTTTATTCGCGGCCTTGTACATCATTTGTATTGTGCGGTAATTTATCAAGTCATATAGTTTGAGTATTCTTGAGTCCACGAATAACTGATTTGTGTGTGCCCTGTAGTTGGCATAATGCAAGATTCTCAGAGCTCTTTTTTGGAGTATTGTGTGTGGAGCCTTTATATGTGTGACCCCACACCTCTGCACAGTATTGCAGGTGTGGAGAGACTAGTGCCCAATACAGCAGGTGAAGTGCTTTTTGATTTATTATTTTTTGTGCTTTCCAGAGTATGGACACACTCCATATTATTTAATATTATTGGAAGAGGTTGTAGTTACATTGAAGATTCCAACAGATATAAACAACAGAAAGAAGCAATGTAACATATTACTACACAATGTGATCACATCGTGGTGTAATATGTCACATTGCTAATAGAAAAATGATTAAAATCAGTAGAGTAATGATATCAATACTATACGACCCCACTATTATATGATGTGGAGCTTTTTTCTAAAGAAATGGAATGTGTCTCCTTGTGACATCCTGATGTCAATAGTGGTTGAGGGGTTGTAACTGTCACCTCACAGCAGGAAGGTTTCAGGTTCAGTCTCTGGACCTGGGAACTTTCTGTTGGGAGTTTTATTGTTCTTTAAAGAACCTCCTTAAACTTCTCTTAAACTTTTCATGAACAGAAAATGAATGCATCTCACCATCATTCGCACATGGACTGAAGAATGGGTGGAGTTTTCTAGTGAAGGAGCGGCCAATAAAGGAGTAGATAAGAGCTGCAGTATGAACGTCATAAAAGAAGATCAGACCCTCCTCATAATCCACAAACACCCCCACCTCTTTAGGATCAGACTTCAGAGAGAGATGGACCTGTCGGTCACCAGAAGCAAAGACCCCACCTCTGCTCTTCAAGCTGACAGTCCAGAAACCATTACTGGGGCTCAGTGTGATTCTTCCCTTCACGTTGGACTTGGAGGTCACTCCTAAAGTCCATCTGGACCACCTGCTGACCTCAACCTGAAAGTAAAATCTACCTGAAGTTAAGCCCTGCTGTGGTAAGACACATCTACATTCATCTTCTGCATATGCCTGTTGTTTATTGTCAGACTGAGGGGGTCTGGGGTGGACTATATCAGGATCCAGAGTCACATTCACGGCAAACTTCTGGACCTTCTCCAGTTCAGCCTCAAAAAACATCTTCATCTGTTCATTGAGCTTTTCCTGCAGCTGATCCACAGCTCTTCTTACAGTCCCCTTGTATGATGGAGGACGGACTCTGACCTCTGTCCAGTCCTTGGTGGGAGGAGCAGTGTTGAGGGAGGAGCAGCTTTGGAGGAGGTGGAGGTGGTCTTCAGACAGTGAGAGCTGATTTACCTCAGAGCTTCTCTTCTTCAGCTCAGTGATTTCCTGTTCCAGCTCATTGATGAAGCCTTCAGCCTGTTCCTCTGTGGTTCTCTGCTTCTCTTTGATCGTCTTGATGAATTCATCCAGGCCTCTGTCAACAGACTCCTTCAGAGCAGTGAAGATCTCAACGCCTTCTACTATTTCTCTGTCTGCTCGTTCTTCACCGATCTTCACTGACTGTTTGATCTCCTTAATCTTGAAACGTGTCTTCTGAATCATCTGCTGAATGTCCTCCTCTGTCTTCATCAGTTCTGCCTTCTTTCCTTCATATTCTTCTTTCAGAGGAACAACATCATGAGTCTTGTGGTCTGAATATGTGCAGAGCATGCAGACACAGGTCTGGTCGGTCCGACAGAACAGCTCCAGCAGTTTCTCGTGCTGTGTACACACTCTGTCCTCCAGGTTCTCCACAGGCTCCATCAGCTGATGTCTTTTCAGACCTGACATTGTCAGATGAGGCTCCAGGTGAGTCTCACAGTAGGAGGCCAGACACACCAGACAGGACTTCAGGGCCTTCACTTTGGTTCCAGTGCAGACGTCACAGGGAACTTCTCCCGTTTTGGCAGCTTGTTGCTCTGAGCTGCTGCTGCTGCTGCTGCAGCAGCCGGGTCTCTGTTGAACTGAGTGTCTGAACTGAACAGCCATCTCAGAGATGAACGTATTCACATGCAGCTCAGGTCTTGTGTTGTAAACCCTTTGACAGTTGGGACAAAAGCACTGATCATTGCTATCCCAGTGTTGAGTGATGCATCTGTTACAGAAGTTGTGTCCACATGGTAAGGTGACTGGATCAGTGAACACATCCAGACAGATGGAGCAGAGAAACTGATCCTCAGTCAGCAGACAGCTGGCAGCAGACATGTTAACACTGAGGACAGAAATGTAAAGAGAAAAAATAATAATTACTTCATATTAGAACAAATCAATGTTAACACAAGTAAAAAAAAAAAAAAGTTAATTGATTAATTGCATTTGTCTCAGAGAGGTTTCTCTCTACAACCTCGTCACCAAATCAGTTCAAGTGGGAACCTTTTGGGTTTTGCTTCAGTACCAGTGAATCTCCTCAACTACTCACAGTGTTCAGCTCAGACTCTTCTGTGCTGCTGAGAAAACCCTGTTGGACTCAGTTTAGTTTCCCTACAACAGAGATTTGTCTTGACTCTGCTGACACTCACAGTAACTTTGACTTTATCTTTCTTTGTAGCTCCACCTCAGTGGGTGCAACTCTATGAGCTTTTATTGACCTTTGGTCTCTGAAACAAGGTGAGCTTGAACCTTTGGTTCAAATTAATCATTATTTCTTGTCGACCTTTGATTCTGTTTATTGCAGTCGGCAGAACTAAACTTAAGAGGTCAGTACAAGAAAAGAAATACAAATCAGGGGTTCAGCCTGAAGTGGGTTAGGGTTAGGACGATGACGGTTACACCCCGCCTTTCCGAAGCCCCGCCTTTCCGACAATAGACCTCCATTCATCGTAATAGCGGGGTTTTCTATTTTTTCTAAAGACCCCGCTACTCCGAAAAGGCTATTGGGGGAAACCCCCCCACTCCGAACGGACAGACGGACGTAATCAGAAAGGAAGCGGAGGCTGTGCAGTGCGCAATGCGCATTGATCCTTTTTTCCTTTTTGGGATCAAACGGATCATGTGCATAATTAACTGCAAAACAAGCAAAAACTTCATATTAATGACATATAATGTTCATTATGCTTGTAGCCTGTCTAGCCTCTACCTGGTCTTTTTACTAAACTTAACCAACTCCTTTCTTCATTGCCTAAGCCCAACCAAAGCATCTCCCTCAGTCAGCTGTCAGCACGAGCGGCGGCTGCAGCAGCCTCGCGCCCCTGTGAGCTCAAGCCGGGTTCAGCCGCGCTCGAGCGGCGCAGGGGGGGGGAGAAAAAAAGTGTATTTCTTTTACTGTGTGGAGATCTCCAACAACGGAGTCGGGGAGAAAGCAACTGGGACAGATCTGCCCAGTCCCTGAGCAGCGCACGTTTCACAGACAAGCCACAAAGCAGAATGTAAACAACGTCACGCGGTTCAGCACCTTGGACAGCTGCGGGGGGAGGGTCGGAGTAGCGGTGTTTCGAAGTGGGGGTATTTCGGAACAGCGGGGTGTCGAAGTGGAGGTGTGTCGGAATGGAGAGCTGTCCCCGACGAGGACACAGAAACAGACGGATGAAACCTGTGTGAGATAAAAGTTAATTTTAACAGTTTGTCTCAACAACTCCTCAGATGACTCACTTAAAATGGCTGCTGGTTGAAGTCGTTGCTGTGGCTGCCCAGATAGCTATTAGAGCTGAAGTTTTACATCAGTAACATGTTGAAACACAGTAAAGTTATATCTGCTGTACTCACCAGTGTTCAGCTCAGACTCTGCTGTGTTGTTGAGAAAATGCAGTTGGATTCAGTTTAGTATTTCCTGAGAGAGAAACAGACTCGTCCCGGCTGCTGCTCTGCCGTTGTTCAGACTAACTTTCACTTTCATATGAGGACATGTGACGTCTTTCAGTGCAGCTCTGAGTGTCAGGTTTCAACCTGTTTCAAAGATACTGTCACACCCATCCACACTGACTAACATTATGCTTGCACCAAACATGGTGGAGGTTTGATCCATGGACCTGTGAAGATTTTTTAAATGATAAACAAGCAGATCCAGGACATTTTTTTAAATCACTTTGATCAGTGAAAAAAAAAAACCTGTAAATGATAGTAATTGTTTAAAGCTGCCATCTCAGCCTTCCTGTGTCTTGTCTGCTGATTCCCCCTTTTATTTTTCTCACTCAAGTGCCTGTAAAAGTCAGTGTATCACTGCCATCTAGTGGTCAGTTTTCTGGGGTATAAAAGGGAGGAGGCCACTGTTACCTGTAAGCTCTTCCTGTGGGTGTGTGCGCTCACCTGTGCACATCACCACCATCCTCCCTTTGTTCTCCCCTGGTTGGCTCAGTGTTTGTGCTGCTGGCTTTGTTTGAAGCATGTCCGTGGCTCGTTGAGTGAGTTTTCTTTGTTGAATTATTTGTAATTTTTGTGTTGGTGCAGGTTCCCTTATAGTTTGGTTTTGTTCTGTTATCAGGAGACAGTGACACACAGTATAGACGGCACCTTCCATCCTCCTATTAGCCCCTTGGTTTGTGGAACAAGGTGTGTATCTTAATTTTGGGCCAGTACTTTATTTTTGATGTTTTGTTTTATTTTTTGGTTTTGGGGTGATGCCGTTCAAATTATATTTTTATTCCTTAAATAAGGTTTTAGTGATTTTGTAATGGGTTAATAAAATGTGGTTTTGTTTGTTTGCTTTTTATAGTAATAAATTGGGTGCTTTTGAATCTGTGTTGGGGAAGTGGTATGTGAAGTGCAATGTGTTAAACTTTTTCTTCTTGTGTTTTTGTATATTCCCTCAGTTTTCACGGTGCTACACCAAAGAAATAAACTCATGCACCCGTAAGGAACTCTCCGCCTCCTTTATTGGGAACCAAGGGCCGCTACAGTGAAAACTTGACCATCACGTCCGAGCCATCCTCGTCGTCCTTCGTCAGCAGCCGACACAGCCCACGCAGCCTGCACTTTGGCACACACGCAGTAAATGAACAGTAACCCATCTTCTAAAGGTACAGCCAAATGCAGTAAGAGACACTGGACTGAAATAATAAAGAAACGGGAGAAAGAAAGAAAATGGAGCAACGCACTGAATGTTGTTTTTGAGTTAAATGTCAAGAATGAACATGAAGTAGAAATTAAATGTTTCAAGGGTTTAAGAGTCAAACACACGGTAAAGGCCACAGTAGCCCATGTATTTTATCCATGAATGATACACTTACAATGTCTCTTTACATGAAAATGTTGAAAGGGTAAAGAGCAATATAAGTTTTTATGCTCATAGCTGTTGCGTGTTCATTTGGCTACAGTTATGATATTTTATTGTTAAATAATGTGTGAAGGCATCACCTTGTGAACTAAATGAACCACAGCCCAGTTATTTGAACACAAACCTTTAATACAATAAGCCTCATAAAATGTCACTCAAATCACAAAAGATGGACAACATTAATGGTCAATCATCCAGGTCCAGCTCCCGTGAAAGAACTTTAACAGACAAGGGTCGGGAGCTGCGAGAAGAGAGGGCTAAACAACATGAGAAAGACTTCATAAAAGCATACAGCTCTTGGAAACAAATAGCAAGAGACTCCAGAACAAAACTGAAGGGATTCTGCGCATTGGACGACCTTGACAGCATTCAACAAAACATAAAAGCCGAACATGAGACAGTGTGTGAATTCTATGAGCCTATCAGACGCAACTGCACCTCCACCCCAGAAATTACCAAGAAAATGGACGCCTGCATCTCCCTCACAATGGAGATCTGTGATCTTGTTTGTAAAAGAAAAGGAACTATTGAAAACATGTTTAATGATGAACTGGAGAAGGAGAGGGTAAGGGAGATATTAAATAAAAATGAACATGGCTCCATTTTTGGATACACCGACACAGAAACAGTAATCTCAAAGGCGTCCTCTAGTAAACAAACTGAAGCTGAAGCAGAACCCTCAGTAAAATCTGGATATGCGAAGGAAATGCAGAAAACAAAGACACCTTCGGTCCACTCCTCCCTCTCTATGGTTTCCAGCAAACGAGCCGAAGCTGAAGCAGAGCTTTTAGTAAAACTGGAGAAGTCAAGGGCAATGCAAAAAATACAAGTTCAACAAGTAAAATTGTGTCAAATGGAAAATGAATGGAAGCAGAGTGAAGCAAAAATGCTGGCAGAAATAAGGCAGAAGGAGGCTGAAATGCTTTTTAAACGAGAAGAGGAGAAGTTAAAGTTAAGACAGCTGGAAGCTGAAAACGAGGTGGAAGTAGCAGCAGCCCGGGTAAGAGCCTATAAAAATCTTGAAGGCAGTGTGAAGAATCAGGAAGAAGAGAGCGGGCCTGCTGAGATTCACTCTGTGCATCAAAGGGTGGAGTCCAGCTATTTGCTAAACCCACGGGCTGCTCCATTTCTTTCTCAGATCTCTCCTGAAACAACAAGTCAAGACACAGTCAGTTTAGCCCAAGCCATTGCAAGCTCTTTAAGTGTAAGCAGGCTGTCTCCCCCTGAATTAATAACATTCACTGGTGACCCCTTAAAATTTATTGACTGGAAGATCTCCTTCATGGCCCTTATTGACCAGAAGCCCCTCCCAGCCTGTGAAAAAATGCTCTATCTTAAACATTATCTCTCAGGAGAAGCACGCAAGGCTGTGGAGGGATTCTTTTACCGGAATTCTGAAGATGCTTATTATAGCGCCTTGGCATTGTTGCAGGAAAGATATGGAAATCCCTTTATCGTCCAAAAGGCCTTCCGCGATAGACTTTTGAAATGGCCCAAAATTAGTGGAAGCGACCCTCCAGCCCTTAGAGAATTTGCAGACTTCTTAAAGGGCTGTGCTGAGGCCATGCCCCATGTTAAGGGGCTAGACATCTTAAATGACTGTGAGGAAAATCATAAACTACTTAAGAAGTTACCAGATTGGATTGTGCACAGATGGAGTAGAATCGTTGTGGATGAGTTGGATGCATCTGGTGATTATCCAAGCTTTTCTCGTTTTACAGATTTTATACAAAAGGAAGCCCGAATAGCATGCAACCCCATTGCATCCCCATTCCTGATTAACTCCAAGGCCATGGATGACAGACTACCCAAAAGAGCAAGTACTCTAAATACAAGCGCCCAGTCTAATAACCCCTCTGCTGTGACCCACAAACCAACTTATTTTAAGTCAAAACCACCTTGCTCAGTGTGTGAGGACGAAATGCATGGAATAGCTAAGTGCCCTACCTTTGCAGAGAAATCCATGGAAGATAAAAGGACATTCATTCGAGAAAACCAACTTTGTTTTGGTTGTCTGTGGAAGGGCCATGTCATAAAGGACTGCAAAAGGCGACACACATGTAGTGCATGCGGCCGGCGTCATCCTACCTGCCTGCATGAAGAAAGGGGAACTGCATCTATGGCAGCTTTGGAGCAAAATTCTACTTCCACAGAGGACAGCAGAAGTCAGGAAATCCACAATGTATTGTCCCATGCCGTGACTCAAAGTTCTTCCTCCACCTCTAATATTGTACCTGTATTTTTGTCATCAGTGAAAGAACCAAACAGAGAGCTGCTCACTTATGCTTTACTTGACACTCAGAGCGACTCAACCTTTATTTTGGAGGATTTGCTCAAGGAACTTAATGTGAACGCATCATCTGTTCAACTGAAGCTAAGCACAATGACAGCTGTCGACACTATCATATCAAGCAAGATTTCCCATGGGCTGCAAATTAGAGGAATTCATTCTGAAACCCACATTCAGCTACATAAGGCTTACTCCAGGGATTTTATCCCAGTGGACAGATCTCATATTCCAACTGCCAAGACAGCTCTGCAGTGGCCACACCTGAGACACCTAGCTGACAAACTTCCACCACTGCAAGACTGTGAAGTGGGGTTACTAATTGGATATGATTGTCCATTAGCACTGGCCCCTCTGGAGGTCATCAGAGGTGATGGAAACGAACCCTTTGCACAGAGAACCGAGCTTGGGTGGAGTATAACAGGCTCATCTAATCCCCATCTCGACAGACTGGGAAACCAGAGCTTCGTGCACAGAATTGCAGCAAAGGAAATACCAACTCCATCAGTCACTGATGTTCTTAAAATTCTTGAGTCTGACTTTAATGAGAAGGGATATGAAGACAGGTATGTGTCACAAGATGATGTCCGCTTCATCCAACTCCTAAGTGACAACATAAAGCAGAGAGAAGACACACATTATGAGCTCCCCCTCCCCTTTAAGAGCAGCATTCCACCATCACTACCAAATAACAAAAGACTGGCCCTTGTCCGTCTGCAATCTTTGAGGAGGAAATTGAAGAACAATAAACAGTATCATGATCATTATAAAACCTTTATGGAAGAAACCATCAGCAGAGGAGACGCTGAACCAGTCCCCCCCCCTGCTGAGAGAGATACTGTGTGGTACATACCGCACCACGGTGTATACCACCCACAAAAACCAGACAAGTTAAGGGTGGTTTTTGATTGCTCAGCAAAGTTCCGTGGAGTCTCCCTCAATGATACTCTCCTGACCGGTCCAGACTTAATTAATTCACTGGTGGGAGTCCTCTGTCGCTTCCGGAAGGAAGCTGTGGCTGTTGTATGTGATATTGAAAGGATGTTTCATCAGTTTTTTGTTCCATCTAGAGTTCGAAACTATCTGAGGTTTTTGGGGTGGGAGCATGGAGATTTGGAAACAGAACCCCAAGAATACCAGATGGCCGTCCATCTTTTTGGTGCTGCCTCATCCCCTGGTTGTGCCAACTTCGGCCTTAAGTATTTAGCACAGCAATACAGATCTGTTCATCCTTCAGCCTCAGCCTTTATCGAGAAGAACTTTTATGTAGATGACGGCCTAACCAGTGTTTGTTCAATCAAGGAAGCTAAAGACTTGATTGTTGAAGCACAAAGGTTGTGCAAAAGAGGAGGTTTGCGCCTACATAAGTTCAACTCAAATAGGCAAGAGGTTCTCAGCTGTGTTGATCCCTCAGAAAGGGTGACAACTGCTAAATCCCATGATTTTGGCTTGGATGTGACATCAGTCGGATGTGCACTTGGCATTCAGTGGTCAATAGAAGATGACACCTTCAGTTTTAATATCAACTTAAGGGACCAACCTGCTACTCGCCGGGGTATTCTCTCAGTTATCGCCTCCTTGTACGACCCTCTAGGCTTTGTCGCCCCCTTTGCCTTGCTTGGGAAGTGCATTTTGCAGGAATTGTGTCGCATGGGCAAGGGATGGGATGAGCCCCTTTCTGAGGATGTACATTCACGGTGGGAGGAGTGGAAAGGTGGCCTCCAAAACCTGAAAGAAGTAAAGATATCCAGATGCTATCACCCACACAACTTCGGCAACATTGTAAGGACAGAACTGCACTACTTCTCGGACGCTAGTAATGTGGGTTATGGTGCATGTTCCTATGTACGGTACATTAATGACAGAAATGAAATACACTGCAGCCTTGTGATGGCCAAAGCAAGAGTGGCACCCATAAAAATCTTGAGCATTCCGAGGCTGGAGCTTTCAGCTGCTGTAATCTCTGCCAGAATGAGCGTCATGTTGAAAACTGAACTTGAAATGAAAATTGATGAGGAGTTCTTTTGGACAGACTCTCAAGTTGTGCTGGCATACATCAATAATGATGCTAGAAGATTTCATGTGTTTGTCGCAAATCGCCTGCAAGTGATTAAGGAAAAAACAGACCCTGGTCAGTGGCATTACGTTGAGACGTCAGAGAATCCAGCTGACCATGCATCTAGAGGCCTACATGTCTCCAATATCTCCTCAACAAGCTGGATGTCAGGACCCAAATTCCTGTGGGAGCAAGAGGTGAAACCTAGACCAAACTACTCCACTGAACTTCTGGTCGGTGACCCTGAAGTTAGAGCAGTTCAAGTGAATGTAGCCACCACTAACACCAGTGACTCCAACAGTGTGCTCGATGCTTTGAGCCGATTTTCATCTTGGTTAAAACTTCTCAAGGTTGTTGCAAGAATTAAAAGGCTGGCATCCAAGCGAAGACATGGTAATCATGTGACTGTGGAAGAACGAGAGAGAGCAGCTGATGTGGTTATTAAGCTTGCTCAGCAGCGAGCATTTTCCCAGGAGATGAAAACACTTGAAAGAGGAGGTAGTCTCCCTAGTTCCAGTCCTCTTTTTCGCCTTGATCCTATTGTGCATAAGGGCCTCTTTCGGGTGGGTGGGAGGCTAAAGCAATCATCCCTCAGTCAAGAACTAAAACATCCAGTCATCCTTCCAAAGGGCTCTCATGTTACTCAGCTCATTTTGTCACATCAAAGTCAAACTCAAATGGAGCTTAGAGCCAACGGATTTTGGCTTATTGGTGGGAGTAAATCTGTTGCCAGGCTGATATACAATTGTGTGAAGTGTAGGAAGCTTCGACGCCCAGTAGAGGAGCAACGTATGGCTGAGCTTCCAAGCGAACGAGTCGAGGTGTCAGCCCCCTTCACATATAGTGGTATGGATGTGTTTGGACCGTTCATTATCAAAAGGGCCCGCAAGGAACATAAGAGATATGGACTCATCTTTACCTGCCTCTCTTCCCGAGCTGTTCACATTGAAATGTTGGAAGATCTGTCGACAGACATATTTATGAATGCCTTAAGGTGTTTCATCAGCCTCAGAGGAGCTGTGCGCCAACTCCATTGTGATCATGGCACAAACTTTGTGGGAGCCAGGAACGAGCTCAGAGAAGCATTAAAGCAGTGTGATGTCACTCAACTCGAGGCTCAACTGGCGGATAAACAATGTGAGTTCATTTTCAATGCCCCCGCGGCAAGTCATGCTGGTGGTGTTTGGGAGCGCCAAATCCGGACTGTGAAGAATGTGTTGAACGCCACTCTTTCTCTCTGTCCTGGCAGACTTGATGATGCTTCACTTCGAACTCTGTTCTATGAAGCTATGGCCGTTGTTAACAGTCGCCCGCTGAATACAGATGGCATCAATGATCCCACATCACTAGAGCCCTTGACACCTAATCATCTAATCCTGATGAAGCCCAAAGTCGCTCTTCCACCCCCAGGGAAATTTGTGAAGGAAGACATGTATGCAGCAAAACGGTGGCGACGAGTGCAATATCTGATTGAACAGTTTTGGAGTCGCTGGAGGAAAGAATACCTTTTGAATATTTCTACAAGGCAAAAGTGGCATGTGCCTCGGCGTAACCTTAGAGTTAATGATGTTGTCATCATCAAGGATGATTTTCTTCCCAGAAATCAGTGGCAGTTGGGACGAGTGGTTGAACCCATTCAAGGGAGTGATGACCTAGTGCGTAAGGTCAAAGTGCAAGTGGGAGATCGGAAATCATCAGGGAAACTCACAATTGTCGAAAGACCCATTCAGAAGTTGGTGCTCTTGTTAGAGAATGAGCAACTTGGTGTTTGCTAGTGTTATGCCAATCTGTTAACATTTGTGGTTCAATACAGTGATGGCAAAGGTTATGAACCTGAACCCAAGAGAAATGTATTACTTGTTAAAAGGAAGAAAAAGAAAAAAAAATCATGTATGATTCAATGAGGACATATTTATCATAACATGATTGGTGGGAGTGTAAATGATAGTAATTGTTTAAAGCTGCCATCTCAGCCTTCCTGTGTCTTGTCTGCTGATTCCCCCTTTTATTTTTCTCACTCAAGTGCCTGTAAAAGTCAGTGTATCACTGCCATCTAGTGGTCAGTTTTCTGGGGTATAAAAGGGAGGAGGCCACTGTTACCTGTAAGCTCTTCCTGTGGGTGTGTGCGCTCACCTGTGCACATCACCACCATCCTCCCTTTGTTCTCCCCTGGTTGGCTCAGTGTTTGTGCTGCTGGCTTTGTTTGAAGCATGTCCGTGGCTCGTTGAGTGAGTTTTCTTTGTTGAATTATTTGTAATTTTTGTGTTGGTGCAGGTTCCCTTATAGTTTGGTTTTGTTCTGTTATCAGGAGACAGTGACACACAGTATAGACGGCACCTTCCATCCTCCTATTAGCCCCTTGGTTTGTGGAACAAGGTGTGTATCTTAATTTTGGGCCAGTACTTTATTTTTGATGTTTTGTTTTATTTTTTGGTTTTGGGGTGATGCCGTTCAAATTATATTTTTATTCCTTAAATAAGGTTTTAGTGATTTTGTAATGGGTTAATAAAATGTGGTTTTGTTTGTTTGCTTTTTATAGTAATAAATTGGGTGCTTTTGAATCTGTGTTGGGGAAGTGGTATGTGAAGTGCAATGTGTTAAACTTTTTCTTCTTGTGTTTTTTGTATATTCCCTCAGTTTTCACGGTGCTACACCAAAGAAATAAACTCATGCACCCGTAAGGAACTCTCCGCCTCCTTTATTGGGAACCAAGGGCCGCTACAAAACCTAACCCTAAGTCTGCACAGTGATACCTGTGAGATTTATGCTAAGTGAGTGTGTTGCTGTTTATTCCAATGAAATATGGGAATGCTCAACTATTTTATTCATTGGAGGCAATAACATTAATGAACAAGTGAACAAAAAACAGAACACTTAAGCAACAAACATTTAAATCGCTGCTTAAAACTCAGTTCATTAACAGTCTGATTACTATGTTACATACGCAGCCTGGCCTTGTGTGAACTCCAGCTGCAGTTTGTGATTAACTCCACCAGAGGGCGACCTCAGCTTGTACAACCAATGGTTCAGTTTTCACATCACTTGCTAAATTAAATTAAATCAAAACTAGAACTTTTACATAACATTAGGTAATCTTACATCACATATTATTTAATATTAGTGGAAGAGGTTGTAGTTACATTGAAGACTGCAACAGATATCAGAAAGAAGCAATGTGACATATTACAGCACAATGTGATACGAAACAATCAGTAGAGTAGGGATATCAGTATTGTACAACCCCACCATTATATGATGAGCTTTTTTGTGATGAAATCAAATGTGTCTCATTGTGACATCCTGGTGTCAATGGTGGTCGAGGGGTTGGAACAGTGTTCTCTCCAGGTTTTCAGGCTTCCTCCCAAACAGATGATAAAGATATTTGTGACTCCTTGTCCATAGGTTCAAATGTGTGTGCGAAGTTGTCTCTATAAATTTGGGGACACACTACACATTTTTTTATCCGTGATTCACAGTCGGGTCTAGTCTGCACAAGTCAGCACGAGTTGGGGACAGACGGCATGGCTAGCTGGCGCAGAAGTCTGTTGGTGTGTAATGGGGTACAGACTTGTATCGGCAAGTGTGTGAGGCAAACAGATCCCGCCCAACTTCAGTCACAAGTCAACGCTCCCGTTACAGAAGTTGTGTCCACATGGTAAGGTGACTGGATCAGTGAACACATAGATGGAGCAGAGAAACTGATCCTCAGTCAGCAGACAGCTGGCAGCAGCCATGTCTACACACTGAGGACAGAAATGTGAAGAGAAAAAAAATTAATTACTTCATCTTAGAACAAATCCATGTTAACACAAGTAAAAAAAAAAGATATTGATTAAATACATTTGTCTGAGAGGTTTCTCTCCACAATCTTGCACCAAATCAGTTTAAGTAGGAACTTTTGAGGTTTTTCATCAGTATCAGTCAATCTCCTCAGCTACTCACAGTGTTCAGCTCAGACTCTTTTGTGATGTTGAGAAAACCCTGTGAAAAAAAACTCAGTGAAGGTTGTGCACCACCTGATGACATCTGCTCCTGGCCTAAGGCTACAGCTACCTACTAAGGTAGCTGAAGAAGGCACCCACAAGTGTATGTAAATAGTGTTGGACTCAGTTTTGTTTACCTGGAAAAAGAAAAAGAGAACACTTTTGACACTCAAATTAACTTTGACACTGAGCTCTCTTTATATTTCAGGATGAATGGTGTTGCCGCTGCAGCCTGAGCCAACTTCCCTGCACGGGTGGGATCCCCCCCCCCCCCCCCCATGACACAGAAACAGACGGATGAAATCTGTGTAAGATAAAAGTTAATTTTTAGTAAGTAAGTAGTAGTAAGTTCATTTTTTGACTTTTTTTGCCGCCTGCATTGAGGACTGTAGCCTTACATGGGGCGCCTGCTTAACCTCCTGTGCCACTTTACGCCCCAAAAGGTTAAAGACCGGGTAAACCAAGAATAAATATGTGTTTTAAGTTTATAATACCACAGGAAAACATATTATTAACCACTCTGTCAAATTTGGAGGACTAAAAAAGTCATTAAGTATATAAAATTCTGCATCAAAGTTGTCAATAAATGAGCAGTTTTCTCTGCTTCCGGACGGTGGGGGCGTGTCGCAATGTGGTCGTGCTGCAGGCAAAGAAACCACGCCCCCTGGTAGGAGAGCTGGGCTTCACTGAACGTCTCTGACCTAAACATGTACACGTCGTCATGAAATAAAGACGGGAAAGTGACCTCAAACACACTCCACCACACACCCCAGTCCTCAGCACTGACACAGCTGATAAACCTTCAGGAAATATTTCTTACCTTCACTCTTGGTGTCTAAAACAGTCCCAGCAGCAGCAGCAGCAGTCATCCAGCTGCAACAGGTTATAATCCACCATGCTGCTCCCGTTTACATCTCGTTACCGGTCAGCGTGTTGCATCCATTTGCATTGTGTGAAAAAAATAAAGTTTTTAGCTAACGTTAGCTTAGCTTTAGCTTAGCTTTAGCTTCAAGTGTCCTGACAGGAGAAGCAGACACTAGGAGACAGTGAATCATCTCTGGACCTGGTACCGAGTCCAGACCCGGTCCAGACCGCCCGGCGCCCGTGACACCGCGTCCGAGCTGAGCAGCAGCCGTGTCCCGGTGGGAGGAGACCGGGGTAAACAACACGGTGGAGCTACGGCTGCTACCGCGGCTAAAAACTTTTTTTCTCTTTCACACAATGCAAACGGAGGAAACGGGCAGACCGCGAATAGCGATCAAAACGGGAATAATATCGATCGGTGGATTATTAACATGGTGCTGAATGACTGATGCTGCTGCCTGTTTTAGAGTGAAGGTAAGAAGTGGTTTGATCAGCTGTGTGTCCGCTCGGACGTGTGGTGGACTGAGACCACGGCGGAGTTTTTTTTTTACAGTGTTTTCTGTCCGTGATTTTATGGCTGGTCTCCCATGTGTGTGGTTGTGTGTGTGAGTGGAGGCTGTTTGGTCGGACAGTGTGTTAAGCGGCGTTCACACCGAACGCGATAGACGCGAATATAATCGCGCCAGACGCTTCATTCGCACCGCTTGGTCATTTTGGATCATTCGCGTCCATCGCGTCATTCGCGCTAGACGCTCCGCCCGTTCATTTGAAAACCGGTGATCTCAACCTGCTCTCTTTCCACGTCAATCGTGGCTGATATCACCACCTTTGCTGCACTGTACTACTGCTGTACAAGTCTCAGAAACACCAGAAAACCACCCGCCGTCGTGTCTGGGTTCACTGTGTGTGTGTTTTTTTTTTTTTTGTCCACTCTGTGTAGAAGACGGCAGCGGTGCCCACACACAGCTCAAATACAATTAGCTTCTCCTTCATGTTGTTCTGAGTGTAAACAACCGTACAGAGAAGTGACGTCGTCGGCTTGAACTCGTCGCTGATTGGATGTCACGGCGCGATGCCGCCTGAAAAGTTCAATATTTTCAACTTTATTCGCGCCGCTCTAGACGCTTCAAACGCGCCGCTTCATTCGCGCCGTGTCTCATCGCTCCAGACGCTCCATTCGCGCCGCCTCCGCCTGAATCGCGTGTCATTGCGCCATTTACATTGATTTTCAATGTAGAGTTGCCGCTCCATTCGCGTCTATCGCGTTCGGTGTGAACGCCGCTTTAATGAGGGAGACTCTGGTCAAAAGACGGTGTTGCTGCTGCTGCTGTGTGTGTGTGTGTGTGTGTGTGTGTGTGTGTAACGTTGTGAGGGGTGTGTGACCGCGGAGGATTCAGCCTCTCTCCCCGCGGTGACGGCTGTTTATCACGGTGTGAATACGTTAACGTTAGCACTGGAAACTCGTTATATGAATGAACAGTGTAGTGGTCTCCCCTGTGTGTGAACATGAACTACCGTACACGTACCGTTAACACGTGTTTCAGACTGAAGAGCAAGTGGGATGGAAAACCACAGAAGTCAGTTGGCTAAATGTATATACGTAGAGCAGAGCAGGGGGCGGGTTTATGTAAGTACAGCCGCTTTACGTAAAGCAGCCCTCGATTTAAGCCCGTCCATTCAAAACCTGCACACAGAACAGTCTCTGAGGCCTAGCTCCTCAAGGAAATGATGAATGGCAAAAATATCTTTTACATGTTTTGAGGGACACATTTAAGGCCTAATTAATATGATAAGAAGAAAAATACTGAATTTGGTTTATCCGGTCTTTAATATGAACTAATAGCCTACATGTTTTAAATGACTAGCCTATAGTTTGACTAGCTACATGATGTTTATTAAGTAAAAGTTGTCAATTACACTTTATTCAGAAAATCCAACCACAGAAAATTAACTAGAAAAAGGTTTTTCTGAAGAAAATGCATGTAATGTTGAAGGCAGTGTAACACCATTACTGAAGGCTGAAGAAATAACTGAAGAAATGCTGAAAAGGCTGACGCTATACCTGAAATGCATTTTTTGTTTTTTTGTGTAAGAGTATACTGCGGGTTCACACAAATAATATTGGGTAGCACTACATAATACGGCCCGCGACTTACAGCGTACCTACCGCTCTCTTGCGGCGTAGGTTGCCGCTTATTTCACACAAGTACTGAGTAACTGCAGCTCACTTTCCCCCCTGTTTCCCCCGTGCATTTACAGTGTAACTAGGCTGCGTCTTAGCGCGTAACTACATCCTGCTTCACACCAACTTCCACAGAAGTACAGGGTAACTCTCGCTGTTTTACAGTTTAACTAGGCTGCGTCTTGGCACGTAACTCCTGTCCTACTTTACACCAAATTACACAGTAACTCTCGCTCACTCCGCCACTAATTACCCCGCATTTTACAGTATAACTAGGTTGTGTCTTAGAGCGTAACTCCCGTACAATTACGTCCTACTTTGCCCGGACTTACAGTGTAACTCCTGCCAGGCACATTAGAAATTAAATAGTCTACTGTACAATATGAGCACAGTTGCAATCCATGTTTTCCAAAAGTGTCAGCAGCGACATTTCACCTCTATTTCAGAGATTTATTATTCATTATTTAATTGTATGGTTTGGAATAGGTGAGAAATGGGTATAGAGTGTGGACATTTTCCAATACAGTAACAGGCTGGCTGGTAGCAAACTTACCTCTCTAAAATGCACATCTATGAAAGTCTATTTCTGTCATCCAAGGGCAAAACACAAACTATACAGTAATACATCCACAATAATGAGTCATTCGGAGAGTTAGAAAATGTTTTTATTATTTATTAACCAGAAAACACATGACACATCCACATCCATGATCATTCATAAACTTTAAGTACAGTAAGTACCCTACTGTAAGTGAGCACTGTTACCCCTCCTTAGTCTGCACCTATACAGTAGCTGTCATGCACCTACACACTACTTGTCTTAGAGTTACCCAGTAAGTAGAGGGTAACGGGCTGTATTATAAAGTAATGGCTGTTACTCCCTCCTTACGCTGCACCTATACAGTAGCTGTCATGCACCTACACACTACTTGTCTTAGAGTTACCCAGTAAGTAGAGGGTAACGGGCTGTATTATAAAGTAATGGCTGTTACTCCCTCCTTACGCTGCACCTATACAGTAGCTGTCATGCACCTACACACTACTTGTCTTAGAGTTACCCAGTAAGTAGAGGGTAACGGGCTGTATTATAAAGTAATGGCTGTTACTCCCTCCTTACGCTGCACCTATACAGTAGCTGTCATGCACCTACACTGTACTTGTCTTAGAGTTACCCAGTAAGTAGAGGGTAACGGGCTGTATTATAAAGTAATGGCTGTTACTCCCTCCTTAGTCTGCACCTATACAGTAGCTGTCATGCACCTACACTGTACTTGTCTTAGAGTTACCCAGTAACTAGAGGGTAACGGGCTGTATTATAAAGTATTCTTTGTTATTCCCTCCTTAGAGTGCAAATACACTGTAATTGTCCTGCAACTACAATGTAGTTGTCCCGGAGTTACCCAGTACCTACAAAGTAGCGGGCTGTATTATAAAGTATTCTTTGTTATTCCCTCCTTAGTGTGCAAATACACTGTAATTGTCCTGCAACTACACTGTAGTTGTCCTGGAGTTACCCAGTACCTTCTACTGCAGCTGTAACTACTGTCTAAGTAGAACCAGTAAGTTAGAACACAGTTTGTTTCACGAGATAACATCATCTGAAAGTACAGTAATACAAAGACAAAACTAACTGAAGTGTCCCTGACATCATAAAATAACAGATTTCTACTGGCTTTTGTTATTTACATTAAAGTTCAGTTTTGTTCCTTCTGTTATAAACTGTTTCATTTAGTTTTGATCCATCTGTCTGGTCCTTCTAGGTCTAAAATAGTCAGTCAAGTCAGTTTCATTTGACAAAATGTACTTTCTAAGTTAGAAGAGTCAAGTGGAAAAGATTGTTGTGATACTACTATCACACCGGAGTGTGACACTCAGTAATGGAGAATGGATGGGCTCCTCCATAAAAGGTGATCTTGATCTTGATCCAGCTCCTTGGGTCAAGGCAGAGATCAGGGTCATGGGTGGCGTGCCATCTCCCTCGTCAGGTACCATTTTCATGGCATCTCAAAAACCTCACCTGTGTAGAAACATAATTATATATTGTATCATCAACTTCATCACATAAATGCATCACTGTAAAACAAAGTGAGAAAATTAATAACTTTGAACGGTACAGTTTTTCTCATCATGGAATACTTAATCCCGGTTTTACCTTTCACATCATAAATCATTAGCCTTTTAAACCATAACTTGTGATTTTTAAGCATATTAATCAATTACAAATTATACATATTTTTTTCTTTAACTATTGAGTAAATATTTTAACCATTTAAAAATCTTCAATTTTACAAAATCAATGCTATGACCATACTGTTTCACAACTGTAGGCTGCACCAGTACATTATTGTTACTCTTGACTGTATTCATCATACCAGTCATTACCAACAGTAACGTTAGCTAATGGAGCTAATGTGGACAGTAGCTACTAACACAAATACAGTTCCCGGGTTAGCGTGGTTCAGGGGAAAACACACACTATTATCTTTAGCACAAGCTAACATTGCTAGCTGCGTTAGCATAGCTACTTAACTCACCAAGAGGTTGATAACGCGGTCAAACTGCCGTCGCACAGGTCCTCGGTTCATCCCTCTCGTCTCCCGGGGTGTTTGCTCTGTGTTTATATCAACATATCACATCGTAGACATTGCATAATTTCCCTCATTTCTCCACTTCGTCTCCTCCTGTCGTCCCTGCGGCGGTGTCAACAAGCTCCGTCCTCGCTGTGAGGTGGGACTTTCTACCTTCTCAACAGGCAACCAATGGCAAGTGAGCTGCTTCTGGTCTGACCAATGACAGATGGTCAAAGGTGAGTGACTGTGATTGACGACTTATTTCATCCTATTTGACTATCACAGTCTCTCAGATTTGACCATCTGTCATTGGTCAGACCAGAAGCAGCTCACTTGTCATTGGTTGCCTGTTGAGAAGGTAGAAAGTCCCACCTCACAGCGAGGACGGAGCTTGTTGACACAGCCAGGGACGACAGGAGGAGACGAAGTGGAGAAATGAGGGAAATTATGCAATGTCTACGATGTGATATGTTGATATAAACACAGAGCAAACACCCCGGGAGACGAGAGGGATGAACCGAGGACCTGTGCGACGGCAGTTTGACCGCGTTATCAACCTCTTGGTGAGTTAAGTAGCTATGCTAACGCAGCTAGCAATGTTAGCTTGTGCTAAAGATAATAGTGTGTGTTTTCCCCTGCACCAGCTAACCGGGAACTGTATTTGTGTTAGTACTGTCCACATTAGCTCCATTAGCTAACGTTACTGTTGGTAATGAATGGTATGATGAATACAGTCAAGAGTAACAATAATGTACTGGTGCAGCCTACAGTTGTGAAACAGTATGGTCATAGCATTGATTTTGTAAAATTGAAGATTTTTAAATGGTTAAAATATTTACTCAATAGTTAAAGAAAAAAATATGTATAATTTGTAATTGATTAATATGCTAAAAAATCACAAGTTATGGTTTAAAAGGCTAATGATTTATGATGTGAAAGGTAAAACCGGGATTAAGTATTCCATGATGAGAAAAACTGTACCGTTCAAAGTTATTAATTTTCTCACTTTGTTTTACAGTGATGCAATTATGTGATGAAGTTGATGATACAATATATAATTATGTTTCTACACAGGTGAGGTTTTTGAGATGCCATGAAAATGGTGCCTGACGAGGGAAATGGCACGCCACCCATGACCCTGATCTCTGCCTTGACCCAAGGAGCTGGATCAAGATCAAGATCACCTTTTATGGAGGAGCCCATCCATTCTCCATTACTGAGTGTCACACTCCGGTGTGATAGTAGTATCACAACAATCTTTTCAACTTGACTCTTCTAACTTAGAAAGTACATTTTGTCAAATGAAACTGACTTGACTGACTATTTTAGACCTAGAAGGACCAGACAGATGGATCAAAACTAAATGAAACAGTTTATAACAGAAGGAACAAAACTGAACTTTAATGTAAATAACAAAAGCCAGTAGAAATCTGTTATTTTATGATGTCAGGGACACTTCAGTTAGTTTTGTCTTTGTATTACTGTACTTTCAGATGATGTTATCTCGTGAAATAAACTGTGTTCTAACTTACTGGTTCTACTTAGACAGTAGTTACAGCTGCAGTAGAAGGTACTGGGTAACTCCAGGACAACTACAGTGTAGTTGCAGGACAATTACAGTGTATTTGCACACTAAGGAGGGAATAACAAAGAATACTTTATAATACAGCCCGCTACTTTGTAGGTACTGGGTAACTCCGGGACAACTACATTGTAGTTGCAGGACAATTACAGTGTATTTGCACTCTAAGGAGGGAATAACAAAGAATACTTTATAATACAGCCCGTTACCCTCTACTTACTGGGTAACTCTAAGACAAGTACAGTGTAGGTGCATGACAGCTACTGTATAGGTGCAGACTAAGGAGGGAGTAACAGCCATTACTTTATAATACAGCCCGTTACCCTCTACTTACTGGGTAACTCTAAGACAAGTACAGTGTAGGTGCATGACAGCTACTGTATAGGTGCAGCGTAAGGAGGGAGTAACAGCCATTACTTTATAATACAGCCCGTTACCCTCTACTTACTGGGTAACTCTAAGACAAGTAGTGTGTAGGTGCATGACAGCTACTGTATAGGTGCAGCGTAAGGAGGGAGTAACAGCCATTACTTTATAATACAGCCCGTTACCCTCTACTTACTGGGTAACTCTAAGACAAGTAGTGTGTAGGTGCATGACAGCTACTGTGTAGGTGCAGACTAAGGAGGGAGTAACAGCCATTACTTTATAATACAGCCCGTTACCCTCTACTTACTGGGTAACTCTAAGACAAGTACAGTGTAGGTGCATGACAGCTACTGTATAGGTGCAGCGTAAGGAAGGAGTAACAGCCATTACTTTATAATACAGCCCGTTACCCTCTACTTACTGGGTAACTCTAAGACAAGTAGTGTGTAGGTGCATGACAGCTACTGTATAGGTGCAGCGTAAGGAGGGAGTAACAGCCATTACTTTATAATACAGCCCGTTACCCTCTACTTACTGGGTAACTCTAAGACAAGTAGTGTGTAGGTGCATGACAGCTACTGTGTAGGTGCAGACTAAGGAGGGAGTAACAGCCATTACTTTATAATACAGCCCGTTACCCTCTACTTACTGGGTAACTCTAAGACAAGTACAGTGTAGGTGCATGACAGCTACTGTATAGGTGCAGCGTAAGGAAGGAGTAACAGCCATTACTTTATAATACAGCCCGTTACCCTCTACTTACTGGGTAACTCTAAGACAAGTAGTGTGTAGGTGCATGACAGCTACTGTATAGGTGCAGCGTAAGGAGGGAGTAACAGCCATTACTTTATAATACAGCCCGTTACCCTCTACTTACTGGGTAACTCTAAGACAAGTAGTGTGTAGGTGCATGACAGCTACTGTGTAGGTGCAGCGTAAGGAGGGAGTAACAGCCATTACTTTATAATACAGCCCGTTACCCTCTACTTACTGGGTAACTCTAAGACAAGTAGTGTGTAGGTGCATGACAGCTACTGTATAGGTGCAGCGTAAGGAGGGAGTAACAGCCATTACTTTATAATACAGCCCGTTACCCTCTACTTACTGGGTAACTCTAAGACAAGTAGTGTGTAGGTGCATGACAGCTACTGTATAGGTGCAGACTAAGGAGGGGTAACAGTGCTCACTTACAGTAGGGTACTTACTGTACTTAAAGTTTATGAATGATCATGGATGTGGATGTGTCATGTGTTTTCTGGTTAATAAATAATAAAAACATTTTCTAACTCTCCGAATGACTCATTATTGTGGATGTATTACTGTATAGTTTGTGTTTTGCCCTTGGATGACAGAAATAGACTTTCATAGATGTGCATTTTAGAGAGGTAAGTTTGCTACCAGCCAGCCTGTTACTGTATTGGAAAATGTCCACACTCTATACCCATTTCTCACCTATTCCAAACCATACAATTAAATAATGAATAATAAATCTCTGAAATAGAGGTGAAATGTCGCTGCTGACACTTTTGGAAAACATGGATTGCAACTGTGCTCATATTGTACAGTAGACTATTTAATTTCTAATGTGCCTGGCAGGAGTTACACTGTAAGTCCGGGGAAAGTAGGACGTAATTGTACGGGAGTTACGCTCTAAGACACAACCTAGTTATACTGTAAAATGCGGGGTAATTAGTGGCGGAGTGAGCGAGAGTTACTGTGTAATTTGGTGTAAAGTAGGACAGGAGTTACGTGCCAAGACGCAGCCTAGTTATACTGTAAAACAGCGAGAGTTACCCTGTACTTCTGTGGAAGTTGGTGTGAAGCAGGATGTAAGTTACGCGCTAAGACGCAGCCTAGTTACACTGTAAATGCACGGGGGAAACAAGGGGGAAAGTGAGCTGCAGTTACTCAGTACTTGTGTGAAATAAGCGGCAACCTACGCGGCAAGAGAGCGGTAGGTACGCTGTAAGTCGCGGGCCGTATTATGTAGTGCTACCTAATATTGAGACAAAATATTTCCATTATGTTTGTGCCTGTGAAACTCAGTATCTCTTCTACCCATTAGAATGTATCCAGTTTCAAAGGAAGCAAATTGATGCAATGTCTCTTTTTCATTATTATTTATTGTATTTTTATGATTGTGGATACAAAACGAATGAGAAAAATATAGAATAAACCAAAAATATGAACTTTCTGAACAGAATAGCACAAAAAACAAAATTAGTGGGGTACTAGGCTACATATCTTTAGAAATTGAGTCCTCACATCATTCAATTTAACTAGCTTCTCTTGATTTCATTTCATAACTCTAGACACAATTTTGTTTTTACTGAATCATCTTATCTATCAATATCAAACTAGAAATTCCCTGAAGAAAATAATGAAAGCTGAAGCTGAACTGACTGAGGAAATACAATTAAATCAAGTCACTTATCACAACCAGGAAAAAAAGGTAAAAAAAAATCAACTGATAGAGGTTCTAGTGTGACCTCCAGCTGCAGTTTGTAATAATCTCCACTAGATGGCGGTATCGTATCGGAAAATATATCATATCATCTGTCTTTTTTTCTGGAGTCACAACAGAGCACTTGCTCATCCTGCCTAGAGAGCAGGTGAAGTGTGAAGGGTAGTAAATTATTGAGTACTCTTAATTAGTCTACTTATGTTTCTGAGAATTCTGTTCAAGAACACTCAATGTAAATATAACCCTCGTTGGAATAACAGAGAGTGTCCATGGCAATCATTCTCACATGGACTGAAGAATGGGTGGAGTTTTCCAGTGAAGGAGCAGCCAGTAAAGGAGTGGATCAGAGCTGCAGTATCAACGTCATAAAAGAAGATCAGACCCTCCTCATAATCCACAAACACTCCCACCTCCTCCTCAGGATCAGACTTCAGAAAGAGACGGACTGGTTGGTCACCAGAAGCAGAGAACCCACCTCTGCTCTTCAAGCTGACAGTCCAGAAACCATTGCTGGGGCTCAGTCTGATTCTTCCCTTCACCTTGGACTCTGAGGTCACCCCTAAAGTCCATGTAGACCAGCTGCTGACCTCAACTTGAAAGTAAAATCTTCCTGAAGTGAAGCCCTGATGTGATAAGACACATCTACATTTATATGGCTTATGGGGTCTGGGATGGACTTCATCAGGATCCAGAGTCACATCCACAGCAAACTTCTGGACCTTCTCCAGTTCGGCCTCAAAAAACGTCTTCATCTGTTCATTGAGCTTTTCCTGCAGCTGATCCACAGCTCTTCTGGCAGTCCCCTTGTATGATGGAGGACAGACTCTGACCTTTTTCCAGTCCTTGGTGGGAGGAGCAGTGTTGAGGGAGGAGAAGCTTTGGAGGAGGTGGAGGTGGTCTTCAGACAGTGAGAGCTGATTTACCTCAGAGCTTCTCTTCTTCAGCTCAGTGATTTCCTGTTCCAGCTCTTTGATGAAGCCTTCAGCCTGTTCCTCTGTGGTTCTCTGCTTCTCTTTGATCGTCTTGATAAATTCATCCAGGGCTCTGTCGACAGACTCCTTCAGAGCAGTGAAGATCTCAACACCTTTTATTATTTCTCTGTCTGCTCGTTTTTCACCGATATTCACTGAGCGTTTGATCTCCTCAATCTTCTGTTGTCTCTTCTGGATCATCTGCTGAATTTCATTGTCTGTCTTCTTCAGCTCTGCCTTCTTTCCTTTATATCCTTCTTTCAGAGGAACAACATCATGAGTCTTGTGGTCTGTAACAGAGCAGAGCATGCAGACACAGGTCTGGTCGGTCCGACAGAACAGCTCCAGCAGTTTCTCGTGCTGTGGACACACTCTGTCCTCCAGGTTCTCCACAGGCTCCATCAGCTGATGTCTTTTCAGACCTGACTTTGTCCGATGAGGCTCCAGGTGAGTCTCACAGTAGGAGGCCAGACACACCAGGCAGGACTTCAGGGCCTTCACTTTGGTTCCAGTGCAGACGTCACAGGGAACTTCTCCTGGTTTGGCAGCTTGTTGCTCTGAGCTGCTGCTGCTGGCTCTGAACTGAGCAGCCATCTCAGAGATGAACGTATTGATCTTCAACTCAGGTCTAATGTAGAAGACCTGGTTACAGTTGGGACACCGGCTTGGTACGTTAATATCCCAGTGTTGAGTGATGCATCTGTTACAGAAGTTGTGTCCACATGGTAAGCTGACTGGATCAGTGAACACATCCACACAGATGGAGCAGAGAAACTGATCCTCAGTCAGCAGACAGCTGGCAGCAGACATGTCTACACACTGAGGACAGAAATGTAAGGAGAAAGAAAAACTGTCATAAAATGAAATCCACCTGATAATTTCTGAGACAACGAGGTAACACAAGCAAGACAGTGAATTCCTACACAAGTTTGTACCGAGAAAACTTCTCTCAACAATCTTGTCAACAAATCAGTTTAAGTAGGAACTTTTGAGGTTTTTCATTAGTGTCAGTGAATCCCCTCAGCTACTCACCAGTGTTCAGCTCAGACTCCTCTGTGTTGCTGGGAAAACTCTGGTGGACTCAGTTTTGTTTTCCTGGAAATAGAAACAGAAATTTGTCTCGACTGCAGCTCTGCTGACACTCACATTAATTTGACTTGACACTGAAGCTCTCTGTATCTTTCCTTGTAGCTCTAACTCAGTTGGTGCAGCTCTGTAGACAAACTTTTATTGACCTTTGGTCTCTGAAGCAAGGGGAGTTTGAATCTTTGTTTCAAATTAATCATTATTTCTTGTTGACCTTTGATTCTGTTTGTCGCAGTAAGTAGAAGACAAAGGAGGTCAGTACAAGAAAAGAAATAAATCTACATTTAAGTCCAGGCTTAAGACCTTCCCTTATGACGGAGCTTTTAGTTAGGGCTGGTTCAGGTAGCTCTGAACCATTTTATAGCTCTGCTGCTATAGGCTTAGACTGCTGATGGACACATCTGGTTACATGGAGCCCTCTCCTCTCCTCTCCTCCTCTCTCTGTGTTTCCTCAGATCCACCGGAGCTCCATCTCTCTGCACCAACCACCGCCTGCATCGCCCCATCCCCCCTTTCCCCTGCTGTTAAGCTGGCCTGCTCTCTCTGCCTTTCCTCCCACTAGAAACTGCCTTCAGCTCTTTCCATTTTCCACATTCTGTGTTATAAACTGTTTTCTTGTCTGTAACAACATCTATTGCACGTCTGCCCGTCCTGGGTGAGGGATCCCTCCTCTGTTGCTCACCCTGAGGTTTCTCCAATGTTTCCCTGTTAAAAGGGTCGATGTGAGGGTCTAAGGGCAGAGGATGTTGTTGTGATGCCATGTAAAGCCCTTTGAGACAAACTGTTTGTAAAAACAAGCTATACAAATAAAATTGCCTTGTCTTGCCTTGCCTTACAAATCAGGGGTCCAGCCTAAAGTGGGTTTGGGTTGAGAGGATGACACAGAAACAGAAGGATAAATTCTGTGTAAGAAAAAGTTAATTTTAACAGTTTCTCTCAACAACTTCTTAGACATCAACTCAGTTAAAATGATGGTTAAAGTCTTGGGCGTGGCTGCCCAGATACTAGAGCTGAATTTTTACATCAGTAACAAGTGTTGAAATACAGTAAAAATAGATTTGCTGTACTCACCAGTTGTTAGCTAAGACTCTGCTGTGTTGCTGAGAAAAAGCTGGTGGATTCAGTCTAGTCATTCCTGAGAGAGAAACAGACTCGCCCGAGTTGCCCCTGCTGCAGCTCTGCTGTTGTTCAGAATGACTTTCACTTTTGTCAGTGGACATGTGATGCTGAGGCTATTTTTATCTTTCAGTGCTGTTCTCCGTGTCAGGTTTCTCCCTGTGAGAAAGAGATTGTCTCAACACCCATGCTTGGTCAACACTCACTAACATTATGCATAAATTCACCAAACATGGTTGAGGTAGGATCCATGGGCTAGTGAAGACTTTTTAAATGATAAAGAAGTAGATTCAAGACATTTTTTATGAAGAAACCTAACCCTTATCCATTGGACACCTTAACATTAATGAACTAGTCAACACAGAATGATAAAGCAAAAATATTAAAATCTGATGTACACTTACTGTTACATACACAGCCTGTCCTCGTGTGACCTCCAGCTGCAGTTTGTGAGTAACTGCACCAGAGGGCGACAAACTGCCACTTATTGACTTACTTCACATGATGCATGAGTGACATTAGTCAACATTGTAAGGCAGTCCTGCAATTGTGCAGATGTGTGGGTGTTGGTTCTTGTTTGCTATTGGTGTCGTCCTGATGAACACATTTTGTTTGAGTTTCAGCAAAAAGTCCCTAGTTTTCAGTCTTGAATAGAAATATTGATTGAATTACTGTTTTTATTCATCATTTTCATGGACAAATACATTTCAAGTATCTAAACCAGACCACTGACTTACTTGCAAAAGCATTTTTTTTTTTTTTACTTTAACAAGGGCGTAAACACAAATAATATTGAGAACATTTCCATTTTGTTCCATGTTTGTGCCTGTGAAACTCAGTGTCTCTTCTACCCAAGAGAACTTATTCAATTTTAAATGAAGCAAAATTGAAGCGTTATCTTTTTTTTATTTTTTATTTTATTTCATTGTGGATACAAAATATATTAGCAGAATAGAGAATAAACCAAAATGTGAACTGTCTCAAGACACACATTCTGATGACTCTGATGACGAGTGTAAATATAATCCTGGTCCTAAAAACCAAGTCAATGCGTGGCAATCATTCTCACAAGGACTGAAGAATGGGTGGAGTTTTCCAGTGAAGGAGCAGTCAGTGAAGGAGTGGATAAGAGCTGCAGTATCAACGTCATAAAATAAGATCAGACCCTCCTCATAATCAACAAACACTCCCACCTCCTCAGGATCAGACTTCAGAGAGAGACGGTCTGGTCGGTCACCAGAAGCAAAGAACCCACCTTGGCGCTTCAAGCTGACAGTCCAGAAACCATTGCTGGGGCTCAGTGTGATTCTTCCCTTCAGCTTGGTCTCTGAGGTCACTCCTAAAGTCCATCTAGACTGTCTGCTGACCTGAACCTGAAAGTAAAATCTACCTGAGGTGAAGCCCTGTCGTGGTAAGACACATCTACATTCATCTTCTTCATTTTCCTGTTGTTTATTGTCAGTCTGGGGGGGTCTGGGATGGACTATATCAGGATCCAGAGTTACATCCACAGCAAACTTCTGGACCTTCTCCAGTTCGGCCTCAAAAAACGTCTCCATCTGTTCATTGAGCTTTTCCTGCAGCTTATCCACAGCTCTTCTGGCAGTCCCCTTGTATGATGGAGGACGGACTCTGACCTCTGTCCAGTCCTTGGTGGGAGGAGCAGTGTTGATGGAGGAGCAGCTTTGGAGGAGGTGGAGGTGGTCTTCAGACAGTGAGAGCTGATTTACCTCAGTGCTTCTCTTCATCAGCTCAGTGATTTCCTGTTCCAGCTCGTTGATGAAGCCTTCAGCCTGTTCCTCTGTGGTTCTCTGCTTCTCTTTGACCGTCTTGATGAATTCATCCAGGCCTCTGTCAACAGAGTCCCTTAGAGCAGTGAAGATCTCAACACCTTTTACTACTTCTCTGTCTGCTTGTGCTTCACCGACTTTCACAGACTCTTTGATCTCCTCAATCTCTGTTTGTCTTCTCCGGATCATCTGCTGAGTTTCATCCTCTGTCTTCTTCAGCTCTGCCTTCTTTCCTTCATATTCTTCTTTCAGAGAAACAACATCATGAGTCTTGTGGTCTGAATATGTGCAGAACATGCAGACACAGGTCTGGTCGGTCCGACAGAACAGCTCCAGCAATTGAGCATGCTGCGTACACACTCTGTCCTCCATGTTCTCCACAGGCTCCATCAGCTGATGTCTTTTCAGACCTGACTTTGTCAGATGAGGCTCCAGGTGAGTCTCACAGTAGGAGGCCAGACACACGAGGCAGGACTTCAGGGCCTTCACTTTGGTTCCAGTGCAGACGTCACAGGGAACTTCTCCTGTTTTGGCAGCTTGTCGCTCTGAGCTGCTGCTGCTGCTGCAGCAGCTGGGTCTCTGTTGAACTGAGTGTCTGAACTGAGCAGCCATCTCAGAGATGAACGTATTCACATGCAGCTCAGGTCTTGTGTTGTAAAGCCTTTGACAGTTGGGACAAAAGCACTGATCACTGCTATCCCAGTGTTGAGTGATGCATCTGTTACAGAAGTTGTGTCCACATGGTAAGGTGACTGGATCAGTGAACACATCCAGACAGATGGAGCAGAGAAACTGATCCTCAGTCAGCAGACAGCTGGCAGCAGACATGTTAACACTGAGGACAGAAATGTGAAGAGAAAACAAAACTGTAATGAACAGAAAACCCACCCATATCTGCTGTTGCTATTGCACCACAAAACTGTACCAGAGGAGATTTCTCTCCACAACCGTGGTGTCCAAAACTGTATGCATGTTTTTTTTCCAAGACAAACACCTCTGGTGTTGAACCAGATGTCTTTGTATGAGGTGAGAGGCTACAGGTTGTATCTGTATTCAAGTTCCTTGGAGTTCTGATTGATTCCAAACCCAGGTGAGGAAAAAGTCTGTAACCGGGTAAAATTCAATCTCTCAAATTTTTGGCTCATTCGAAGTAACGTGTCAATGGAGGCAGACAGGATGCACATGCACTCTGACTCTCGTCCAGGGAGACGAAAAAAAGCCTTGTCGGCTAACTCTGGCGCTTCTACAGAAATGTTTATTGATGTGCACTGTCCCTGTTACATAAACTACTAAATGAAATAATATTAATAATAACGTTGTCACTAAGTTCAAGTGGGAACTTTTGAGGTTTTGCATCAGTATCTGTGAATCTCCTCAGCTCAGACTCTTCTGTGTTGTTGCGAAAACCCTGATGGACTCAGTTTAGTCTCCCTTTAAATAGAACCAGAGATTTGTGTTGATTGCAGCTCTGGTGACACTCACAGCTCTCTTTATATTTCAGTGTAGCTCCACCTCAGTGCAGCTCTGTAAATGAGCTTTTATTGACGTCTGGTCTCTGAAACAAGGTGGTCTTGTACCTTTGGTTCAAATTAATCATTGTTGTCCTTTGATTCTGTGTATTGCAGTCGGTAGAACTAAACTGAAGAGGTCAGTACAAGAAATGAAATACATATACAAATCAGGGGTTCAGCCTGAAGTGAGTTAGGGTTAGGACGATGACACGGATGAAATCTGTGTAAGAAAAAAGTAAATTTTAACAGTTTTCTCAGTTAAAGTGTGTGCATGGGTTGAAGTCATGGGTGTGACTGCCCAGATACTAGAGCTGAGGATATACGTACACCAATAACATGTTGAAACACAGTAAAATTATACTGTACTCACCAGTGTTCAGCTCAGACTCTGCTTTGTTGTTGAGAAAAAGCTGATGGATTCAGTTTTTCTTGAGAGAGAAGCAGACTCGTCCCGGCTGCAGCTCTTCTGTTGTTCAGACTAACTTTAACTTTCACTTTTGCCGGTGTATGTGATGTTGAGGCTATTTTTATCCTTCTCAGTGTCAATTTTCTCCTTCTGAGATTGTCTCAACACCCATGTCTGGTCAACACTCACTAACATTATGCATTTGCACCAAACATGGTGGAGGTATGATCCATGGGCCAGTGAATAATTTTTAAATGATAAAGAAGCAGATCCAGGACATTTTTTGAATCCCTTTGATCAATGAAGAACCCTAAACCTTATCCATTGGACACATTAACATTAATGAACAAGTCAAAACAGAACAATAAAGCAAGAGACATTAAAATCTGATGTACACACAGAACTGTACATAATATTGATTCAACTTACACCACATATTGTTTGACATTATATAAACTGAAGTGAACTCAGTAAAACTGAAATTTTGCAGATATTACATGTGTCCAGAGAGATATAATTATATCAAGAGAAGATTCTAATGAAGCTAAACACTGTGACACATGGAAAATCTATATTTCTGAAGATGTATGTAGATCTCTACTATTCTCTATCAGTTTATTTTAGTTTGTCTTGAATTTTGTTAATTGATTGTGCCTAAAAAAATAAAAAAAAAAAAGGCTCAATTCCTTATTTCTCTTTTAAAATCTAAAAAGTTGTTATCGGTTGAGGAGATGCCAAACCAGAGTCACAGAGGCACAAACAGCAGAGAAGTTTTTTGTTTGTTTTTTACAGTATTTACTTTACTTTATTTGTTTATTTGGGTGGGACAGTGCACATTAATGAACATATAAAAACATGTAAATGTGCCGGATTATAGCAGCAATGCTAATTTCCATCCGGAGTCCCAAAAACATAAAAACTTCTTCTTCTTCCTTCCAACTTCCTTCCTCTTCTTCCCTTTCGATTTGCATTGATACAGTCTTTTCTTGTTAACAGATTATCAAAAAATCTATATCAATGAGTCATCTTTAAATATAAACACCTTAAAAGTTAATTCGTAAACTCACAATTACATCCATCCATCCATTATCTTCTTCTTATCCGGGGCCGGGTCGCGGGGGCAGCAGTCTGAGCAGGGACACCTAGACTTCCCTCTCCCCAGACACTTCCTCCAGCTCTTCCGAGGGGATCCCAAGGCGTTCCCAGGCCAGCCGAGTGACATAGTCACTCCAGCGTGTCCTGGGTCTTCCTCGGGGCCTCCTCCCGGTGGGACATGCCCGAAACACCTCACGAGGGAGGTGTCCAGGGGGCATCCAATACAGATGCCCGAGCCACCTCAGCTGGCTCCTCTCGATGTGGAGGAGCAGCGGCTTTCCTCCGAGCTCCTCCCGGGTGACAGAGCTCCTCACCCTATCTCGAAGGGAGCGTCCCGCCACCCTGCGGAGGAAACTCATTTCGGCCGCTTGTATCCGGGATCTTGTTCTTTCGGTCATGACCCAGAGTTCATGACCATAGGCAGGGGTGGATTGGCCATAGGGAGTACCGGGAGTTTTCCCGGTGGGCCGGTCACTAATGGGCCGATAGGCGGCCGTTTTTAATTTATCTATTTAACTTTTTTTTTCGCCATGCCTCGCCTCTCCCGGCCCGGGGAGAGAGACATGCATCGACTCGGCCCACAGTGCTCAGCTGCAGACACAGCAGAGAGGTGACGATTGGCCCAGTGGCTTGTCTACCTGGCCCAATGGCCCTATGAGAGGCTACAGAGGCCCAGGAGTCCCACCCACGCATGTTCTAGACTCCCCTCGTCCAATCACTTTTAATGATGAGGAGTCATGATGAGAGAGAGAGCGAGAGAGAGAAAATAACAACACACCAGCGCACGAAAACGGAAAAGAAAAGTAAAAAAAAAAACGCAAAGGCGGCGCGGAAAAATGGAGGAAAGTAACAGAAAAAGAAAAGCTCTAGCAGCACAGACTGCTAAAAGTAAAACAGTTACGCAGATCAGGGGCCGCCTGGCCTGGCTGGAGCTAGAAGCACCGATGCTGCAGCTTCAGCAGCAGGTCCTTCACGTGAGTCTGAGGAGAGTGAGGCTCCCGTTACCACTGCCCTTATGGTGCAGGAGGAGGCTGAAAAAATAAGTGTTGAGGAAGACTCTCCACCATGTGAAGGAGGTAGTGATTGTTAAGCAGGTATGTGCTTTCCAGAATGGTGTGGATAAACATTCATTACTGTAAATGGTCCAGAGCGGTTGCTATGAACTTCACTTGACATAATAAATAGCTATAACTAATAACTCTGATGGTGTGGTGTGTTAGAGCTAAATCTAGTTGTCTAAAGTATTGGAAAACAATAACTATATTCATATACTATCCTGATTAATTGATTAGTTGCTTTTATTAAAGTGCCCTCACTCAAATTTGGTCATGAAGGACATTGAGCTAACAACTTAACAAATATGTATGCTCCATATTTTTTTCAGTCAGTGTTCATGGTTTATTGTCCTTTCAACAGTTTAACATTATACAGTTAAAATTAATAAAACACAGATTAACTACTGTTACAGTAAAACATCATTCTGCATACATATTACTCATGATGCAGTACACAAATTACGTATTAAGTATTTCTTGTCATGCTTCATTGTCTATACATTATGTTGAGCTGTACTGTCTTTCTAAGATAAAATTAGTGTTTGTCCATTTTTCAGATCATTGGACTATTGTTTTCCATACTTTAGCCAACTAGCCAAAGTTCTGTTTGCATGCAGACTCATTATGTGCATGTAATCTTGTCCAAACTTAACTTATTCCACACTATTCCTCTACTTTGTTGTATATTGTATATCGTTTAGTAGTGGTGTTATTAAGAGCTTGTGTGTTTGTATGTACACCAACGGTGCTAGTTTGCAAAATATCCGCGCGCAGATAGTGGGCCGGTCTGGACCAAAAAGTCCAGGGCCAAATTTTTGTCCCAGTCCACCCCTGACCATAGGTGAGGGTGGGAACGTAGATCGACCGGTAAATCGAGAACTTTGCCTTTCGGCTCAGCTCCTTCTTCACCACGACGGACCGATACAATGACCGCATCACTGCGGCCGCTGCACCGATCCGCCTGTCAATCACACGTTCCATCCTCCCCTCACTCGTGAACAAGACCCCAATATACTTGAACTCCTCCACCTGAGGCAGGAACTCTCCCCCGACCTGGAGGGTGCAAACCACCTTTTTCCGGTCGAGAACCATGGCCTCGCACTTAGAGGTGCTGATTCTCAGCTGCTTCACACTCGGCTGCAAACCGCCCCAGTGCATGCTGAAGGTCCTGGTTCGAGGGAGCCAACAAGACAACATCATCCGCAAAAAGCAGAGACGAAATCCAGTGGCTCCCGAACCGTACCCCCACCAGCCCCCGGCTGCGCCTAGAAATTCTGTCCATAAAAATAATTAACAGTACCGGTGACAAAGGGCAGCCCTGCCGGAGTCCAACACGCACTGGGAACAGGTCTGACTTACTGCCGGCAATGCGAACCAAGCTCCTGCTCCGGTCATACAGGGACCGTACAGCCCTCAGCAGAGGGCCTCCGACCGCATACTCCCGGAGCACCTCCCACAGGATGCCACGTGGGACACGGTCGAAAGCCTTCTCCAAGTCTACAAAACACATGTGGACTGGTTGGGCAAACTCCCATGAACCCTCGAGCACCCTGCGGAGGGTGTAGAGCTGGTCCAGCGTTCCACGACCAGGACGAAAACCGCATTGTTCCTCCTGAATCCGAGGTTCGACTATCGGCCGATTTCTCCTCTCCAGCACCCTGGAATAGATTTTCCCCGGGAGGCTGAGGAGTGTGATCCCCCGATAGTTGGAACACACCCTCCGGTCCCCCTTTTTGAAGAGAGGGACCACCACTCCGGTCTGCCAGTCCAGAGGCACTGTCTCCGACTGCCACGCGATGCTGCAGAGGCGTGTCAGCCACGACAGCTCCACAACATCCAGAGACTTGAGGTACTCAGGGATCTCATCCACCCCTGGTGGCAAGGCACTCACAATTACAAATAAATGAAAAACATTTCTGAATATGTTCCTAACATAAGTGAATCTCAACATTACATCTTGTTATCTTCAGTAAAACAATTTTAAACCAGCGCATCAACACGTTTCCCTCTATACAATTATTTGAAAGCAAAGAGATCTGTACCACTTAAAAACAAAATAAACTAATAATAAATGTATTAATAATAAATAATATAATTTCCTAAAGTCACTCATCAAACACACATGTAGCCAATATTAGTGGAGTGAAGACAGAAATACTGTCTAATGCCACCAAACTGCTTATTGTAATATGCAAGAGAGTTCGGTATGGACCGTAACACCATCACTCTCACATGGACTGAAGAATGGGTGGAGTTTTCTCGTGAAGGTGCAGCCAATAAAGGAGTAGATAAGAGCTGCAGTATCAACGTCATAAAAGAAGACCAGACCCTCCTCATAATCCACAAACACTCCCACCTTCTTAGGGTCAGACATCAGAGAGAGACGGACCGGTCGGTCACCAGAAGCAGAGAACCCACCTCCGCTCTTCAAGCTGACAGTCCAGAAACCATTGCTGGGGCTCAGTCTGATACTTCTCTTCACGTTGGACTCTGAGGTCACTCCTAAAGTCCATCTAGACCACCTGCTGACCTGAACCTGAAAGTAAAATCTACCTGAAGTGAAGCCCTGCTGTGATAAGACACATCTACATCCATTAGGCTGAGGGGATCTGGGATAGACTATATCAGGATCCAGAGTCACATCCACAGAAAACTTCCGGACCTTCCTCAGCTCAGTTTCAAAAAACTTCTTCATTGGTTCATAGATCTTCTGCTGCAGCTGAGACACAGCTCTCACCACAGCCCCCTCATATGATGGAGGACAGACTCTGACATCTGTCCAGTCCTTGGTGGGAGGAGCAGTGTTGAGGGAGGAGCAGCTTTGGAGGAGGTGGAAGTGGTCTTCAGACAGTGAGAGCCGGTTTACCTCAGTGTTTCTCTTCTTCAGCTCAGTGATTTCCTGTTCCAGCTCTTTGATGAAGCCTTCAGCCTGTTTCCCTACTGTTCTCTGCTTCTCTACTATCGTCTTGATGAATTCATCCAGGGCTCTGTCAACAGACTCCTTCAGAGCAGTGAAGATCTCAACACCTTCTACTATTTCTCTGTCTGCTCGTTCTTCACTGACCCTCACTGACTCTTTGATCTCATCAATTTTCGTTCGTCTTCTCCAGATCATCTGCAGAATTTCAGTCTCTGTCTTCTCCAGCTCTGCCTTCTTTGCTTCACATTCTTCTTTCAGAGAAACAACATCATGAGTCTTGTGGTCTGAATATGTGCAGAACATGCAGACACAGGTGTGGTCGGTCCGACAGAACAGCTCCAGCAGTTTATCGTGCTGCTTACACACTCTGTCCTCCAGGTTCTCCACAGGCTCCATCAGCTGATGTCTTTTCAGACCTGACACTGTCCGATGAGGCTCCAGGTGAGTTTCACAGTAGGAGGCCAGACACACCAGACAGGACTTCAGGGCCTTCACTTTGGTTCCAGTGCAGACGTCACAGGGAACGTCTCCTGGTTCGGCAGCTTGTTGCTTTGAGCTGCTGCTGCTGCAGCTGGGTCTCTGTTGAACTGAGTGTCTGAACTGAGCTGCCATCTCAGAGATGAACGTGTTGATCTTCAGCTGAGGTCTTGTGCCGTAAACCTGGTTACAGTTGGGACACTTGCATAGTACGTTGTGATTCCAGTGTTGAGTGATGCATCTGTTACAGAAGTTGTGTCCACATGGTAAGGTGACTGGATCAGTGAACACATCCAGACAGATGGAGCAGAGAAACTGATCCTCGGTCAGCAGACAGCTGGCAGCAGACATGTCTTCACACTGAGGACAGAAATGTAAAAAGAAAACACAACTGTCATGAAGAGAAACTCAGCCTGATATCTGTTATTGCTATTGCACTAAACTGAGACATATTGTATTTCCTGAGAAAATGAGGTAACAAAATAAAATTGCCCTCAGGGCCTGGACAGTTTGCCATCATCAAGATGACTTCCAAAGTTTATCAAGGCTTCCTACAGAGTTTTTATGCCTCATTGCAAGATTTAGCATTATTTCTAGTTAATCTCTGTTTCTGTGTTGCAGTAGAACATTACAACACAGGTCAGAGCAAGAAATATCAGAAAATCAGGATCAGCCTGAAGTGGGTTGGGGTTAGGGCGGTGACACAAAAACAGACAGATGAAATCTGTGTAAGAAAAAAGTAAAGTTTTAACAGTTTGTCTTGACTCAGTTAAAATTGCTGTTGGTTGGAGTCTTGGGTGTGACTGCCCAGATACTAGAGCTGAAGTTTTACACCAGCAATGTGTTGAAGCACAGTAGCCTACAATTGGTGCTGTACTCACCAGTGTTCAGCTCAGACTCTGCTTTGTTGTTGAGCAAAAGCTGTTGGATTCAGTTCAGTTTTTCTTGAGAGAGAAACAGACTCGTCCCGGCTGCAGCTCTGCTGTTGTTCAGACGAACTTTAACTTTCACTTATGTGAGAGTGTGTGATGTTGAGGCTATTTTTATCCTTCTCAGTGTCAGGTTTCTCCCTGTGTCAAAGAGATTGTCTTAACACCCATGTCTGGTCAACACTCACTAACATTATGCATTTGCACCAAACATGGTGGAGGTAGGATCCATGGGCAAACAAATTATTTTTAAATGACAAAGAAGCAGATCCAGGACTGTTGTTTTAATCCCTTTGATCAATGAAGAACCCTAAACCGTATGCATTGGAGACATTAACATTAATGAACAAGTAAAAACAGAACAATAAAGCAAGAAACATTAAAATCTGAATACTCTGAGCACACTGTTACATACACAGCCTGTCCTCGTGTGACCTCCAGCTGCAGTTTGTGAATAACTCCACCAGAGGGCGACAAACTGCCACTTATTGACCTCCCTACATGATGAGTGACATTAGACAACATTGTAAGGCAGTCCTGCATTGTGCAGATGTGTAGGTGTCGTCACGATGAAAACATTGTGTTACAGTTTCAGCAAAAAGTCTCTAGTTTTCATTCTTGAATAGAAATAGATAGATTTGTCTGGAAGTGTCGTCATCCCAGGCTGTGAAGTTTGAACAAATATTGACATTTATCATGAAAGAACTCTGAATTGTAGTTTTTTTTGTTGTTGTTTTTCTTCTGAACTTAATGACACTGCTATTGAGCTCATGGACATTACATTTCCTAGGGGAGAAATGAAGTATCTACCAACCAACCAGCCCATTGAATAACTAACTAACTATAGATTAAAGCCATCCATCATGTGATGGTTAGTGAATGTTATCAGTATTTTTTTTTTACCACAGTATCACTGTATCTAACAACAATCTGCGTGATCAAGCTGCAAAGAATTATCAGCTTGATCTGAAGAAGTCTTACAACCTTTCGACGAGTAAATTCAACGAAACCAAAGCTTTTTTCAGGCAACAATTGCCCCCACCATCTATATTCTGCAAGAAACCACATTCAGCTGCTGAAAATGTTGAAATATATCCCCTCTATTGAAATGTCAGGTGCCCCCAAATAACCAAGGATCAAATCAACAAAAAACATTAAAAATTTTCATTTTTACAGCCCATAAAATCAGCAATTTGATCTACTTTTATATTGTTGCACCCCAAAGATTCCCTACTTCTAACATTTAATCAAAAACTATGAAAAAACCATTTGAATATATTGTAAAACTATTTGTTCTCATACGTCAACCCTTGAGGAAGAAAATTTTATTTTTTGGTTTGTTGTCTTTTATTTCATTTATTTGATTTTTGCCTGTTATTTTACTTAAAGGATTGGATTGGATTTTTTCACTGGATTTTTATCCAACAATGAAAAAAAGTAAACTATTACAAGTCCTATCGTTTAACAACAGTGCTGACTTTCTTTCATGCGGAATAATTTCTTCTACATTTGCATTTATTTGTTTACAAGTTTCAAATAACCACACCAACTGTAGCAGCGTATAAAAGCCGTTTGACCTTTTTTTTCCCCCATGTTTGTCGCTGGTTTACTTCAGCAGGATCCCAGAAGAGTGTTTCCATAATAAGTTTATCTTGTGAAACACAGCTTGTTTGGGCCCTTTGAGACCTGCTGACAGTCAAATTCAATTAAAACATGATGCCAACATCCCGGCAAACACTCCCTACTACTCTCAGAGAAATGTCGGCTTTCAAAGTCAATTGTGTCCGATGTGAAGAGCCTGCCTTCATGTCCCCGTCTGGAGCCTTTTCACGTGCTAAAATAAGAGTTTCCCCCTCGTTCCCCGAGTCGACATGAGCAAAGTGAGCGCCGTGAAAGGCTCGGAGAGAGCTTCCATTTGACGACTGGCAGCCTCAGGTCTTGTGTCTGTGTGACACTATGGGCCACCACAAAAGCTCGTCCTTTCTCTTGCTGCAGAATAACACCGAGAGAAAAGAAAGGAGGTGGTGCATGATGGGGAGGAGGGAGGGTTTAAGGGGGAGAAAAAGGGGCGGTGGGGGTCTGGCTTTTGAAACAGGCCCGGCGCAGATGTATGGGGCAGGAGGATTAGGCTGTGGGTGTCGGTGACGTTCACCCGGCTCGGCTCTCCCTCCGCCGCGGCCCTTTGTGGCTCCCAGCAGCCTCGGGGTGGTAAGCAGCCAGCCGGCGTGCCAACGGGGCTCAACGTGCATCCTGACAATGGTGCCCACCCCCCCACCTCAATCCAACTCGACCCACCTCCAACTCCCACCTCACCCATTGCAGCTCCGCACACTGAGGATGTGATAGGGGAGCTAATATCACCCCATCAGCAGCAGCAGCAGCAGCAGCAGCAGCAGGGAGGCTGTGTGGTGATGGAGCCATAACAACAACAACAACCTGTTCACACGCCCACGTTCAGAGGACCCACCTTCATTCAGGGGATGAAACTCAGTCCAACACCGGGCAAGAGTTAATTTAAAGGTGAACGCCACCACAAGGAAAAGACGACTGCACAGGGAGAAGTCCAGCGTTCACAGTCCATCCAATCATCCATTCATTCATTAGCTATCGATGGGTGGTGGCTTCAACCTGGACAGGTCGAGTCCACAATCCATCTTAATGGAAGGCCCTCCCTGCACATCTCAGTGTCAACTTTTAAGTCACTTCTCAAAACACACTTTTAGAAAAAGCATTGGCGTGCTTCATTGTTCTTCTATTATTTCATGTTTTATAATTTATGTATTTCCTGAAGCTGCCTTCATCAGCTCTTGTTAACCATTTCCATGTTTTTCCATATTCCGTGTTGTAAACTGTATACAACATCTATGTCACGTCAGTTTTTCCTCACTGGATGTGAGGGTCTAAGGGCAGAGGATGTTGTTATGATGCTATGTAAAGCCCTTTGTTTGTAAAAATGGGCTATACAAATAAAATGGCCTTGCCTGACATTCTTTGTCCGATATTTCTATGGAAAGCACTTTGTAACTTTGTTTGAGGTTTTTTTTTTTTTAAGTGCAATACAAGTTATCATTATGATATATTATGAATTAAAGTTATTGATTTGCTTTTGAGGTCAGACTCAGCGCGTGGCCTGGGGCTCGGCCTGTGTGCATGGGCCAAGCCCCAGGCCACACAGTCCCTGCCACTCTTAGGGGGGGATGGGGCCGTCACATCTTTACACTGATCATACCTTAGCGATGCTCTCGATGGCACCCCCAAATTTCAGTGAGAAAATGTTCTAATGCAGTCCTGTCACTTTGCAACTTTGAAAGTTGTAACAGTTTTTAACTGTCTGTGCTGTTTGCTACCATGTTATGTTCATTACAAGGAATCTTGGGCAAGGGATTACATGCTGTCATTCCGACATCCCACCATTTAGACGTACCACCATTCCGACATACGGCAATTCCGACATGCAAACGTCCCACCACCAAGGCTTTCAATTCAAGGAAATGTGTGTTACTCAACAGGTGACTGCCTTCTTTAAGACATGCTGATAGAGGAATACCCACATGGTTGTGTGTAATTACGCAGCAGAGCGCAGACAGGGACTAGTCTGCCTGCCTAGCCTCTACCTGCTCTTTTTACTAAACTTAACCAACTCCTTTCTTCATTGCCTAAGTCCAACCAGCACAAAATCTTTTTGGGAAAAAAATACGCTATTACTGTAAAGGAATTGTCGGAAAGACAGGATGTTTAAAAAAAGAAAAAAATACCATCATTCTGACCTATAGGAGGCAAAAACTGTCGGAATGACGGGACATTTGATACAAAATTAAGTGTTGCCATTTAGACAATTAGAGGCCTATGTCGGACTGGTGGGATGTAGGAATGGTTGGCCCACAAAGGCTCGACCCTCTCAAATGAGAGTTGAACCAATGCAGCCAGTCAGCTCATGGTAGTTACATCCTATTAAATTTGAGCTTCCTCCACCTTTAAGATTTAGTTTTAATATTTGTGTAACGCAAATATATGTTGGTCCATCTGTCTGCTGATCATGTCGGCCCATTCCCGAAATATTTCAACAACTTTTTTGACAATTCATCACTTCCTGATCGTCACACATCATCCCAGTCGATGACCCAGAGCTAAGAGAGAGGCAGCGAGGGAGAAGCACATATTCTCAGAGTGTATTGTGGAGAGGAATGCCATTGAATTTGGGTGTTTTTTTTCATGCCCCAGCCTCTTTTGTGTGCAGGCCATGGAAGTCCATTGTGCGGGGAGACACCCTGAGAAAAGAGGCGAGCTTGGAGCCGTTGTCCCGCCGGTGCTTCTGCGGCGCTCGGGCCCTAAAAAAAGGTCCTGAATGAAGCTCTGCCATCGGAAGCAGCCGGCCCGAACCAAGAGACAATGACCCTGGGCAACTTTGAAGACCAGCAACAATTAAAAATGCAGCTTCACTATATTAATTATGCATTCATGCTTTTGTCTTGGCCTTTTCTTGGGGAGGGGGAGAGAGCGCAAGGGAAGGAGGTGGTGGTGGTTTACGATTCAACAGGTCTGAGGCAGAGAGAGAGGGAGAGGGAGAGATTACAGTGAAAAAACAACACATGCAAATGCTGCTGCTGGAAATTCATTGAGGTAGAAATGTGTGTGTGGTTGGATGTGCAGTTCAGGGGATTACAGACATTAACAGGAGCTAATGCAAGAAAAAAAAACAACTTTGCCTCAGTGAGACAACAATAAAACGATTCTGAATGCAAAAAAAAACAAAAAAAGCAGATCCAAAGAGTTCGGCAAAACTCTGGGTTTCATCTTGCGGAGCGTGTTGCTAGGAAACTCGGAGTTAGAGCTCGGAGTCGCACTTCGCAGGCTCTTTTTTCTTTAAGGCCTTTCTCCTCTCTCCTCCCTCGCTCGCAGGCAGGACACACATAAAGCAGCTTTCTGAAGGCATTGAGGTGAATTTCTGCTGGCTGCCGGCTCTGTCAGGTGGCTCTGTTGTGCTCAGAGTCGCCAGCAAACGGCTCCTTTTTGCACCAGTGGGAAGGTTTATTCAGAAAAAGCCAACACTGCTTTGAAAAATCGTTCTGTTTGAGGAGGAGAGGGGGTGAGATTCATGCCTCGCTTACAACCAAATCTGTCACACTGAGGAGGAGGAGGAGGCGGCGGAGGAGGAGGCGGAGGAGGAAGCACAGTCTCCCTCTGCTGGCCAAGAGAAAAACTGCACTGAGTTGAGCAGAAAAGGTTTTACTGATCAATTATGAAGTCCTGATTGTGATCCGTACCGAACTGTAATTTTGGGATCAATAAAGTATGTCTGTCTATCTATCTATCTATCTATCTATCTATCTATCTATCTATCTATCTATCTATCTATCTATCTATCTATCTATCTATCTATCTATCTATCTATCTATCTATCTATCTATCTATCTATCTATCTATCTATCTATCTATCTATCTATCTATCTATCTATCTATTCAGTACTGAAGTAAAACAAAAAACAGAGTGATTATTGTACACCTACAAATCAGATCTACATGGTAATTTATGTGGAAATTAAAATGTGGCCTTTATTGTTGTTATTAAAAGTCTGTTTACTGTGCTTCATTTGGAAATGTTGATCCATTTCCTCTCTTCCTCACAGGTTGGTGTCGGCCAATCAAAACACAGTAGGAGTTTGCCAAATCCTCAAATTTTGGAGAATGCCCATACACATATAGGTGTAAATATGTGAGTGTGATGAAAGGTGACTTTCATCACCTGTACCTGTGTGACATCACAGCTCGGTCACACTTTAGGCCACGCCCACTCATCTCACCGGCAGCGGGTCAGACTCAGAAACCAGAGTCGGAGGGAAGTGACCTGAGCGATCGGCAGGAAAAACAAGTTTCTGTGTCACACACTGATCAATTCTCATTAACACAAGTGGAGCAGATGTTGTTTGACTGTCAGACGAACGCCCAGTCTCTAGGTTCAGACCGGGAGCAGAATGGACCGAACTGGATTCACGTTATCATGTGGAAATGTTTGAATCGTGACAGACGCTTCATTAGGTCTTTAAGAAAACTCAACTTTTTTCATGTTGTTACCTCATGTTTGTATCTACATAAATTTAAGTTGTTTTTTTTTTTTTTTTTTACAAAGCACTTTGGTGCAAAGACTGTTTGCTTTTAAAGGACAATTCCAGGCGAATTCAACTCAGGGGTGTATGTTCATATCATTTTAGGTCTAAAAGAATGAATCTGAAGATTTTCAGTTTAATCGCTCCTGTTTTGCGGTAGCTGCGTCTGTCCCTGCATCGCCACGGCAGCAATGAATGGGAGTGGATGTAAGTTCTGCTGTTTAGGCTGTTTCCAGCCCTCAAAGCCGCAATTTTTTTCCACAGACAGCGTCAGATGGCGACTCAAACATGCACCGAGAAGTTTATTTACTTCAAGCAAGCCGACATGTTTGTAAAACTAGATCTAATTCAAAGTCTCCCGGAGTCTCGCGCGAGACCCAGTTGCTGTGCACGGTGTGTTCACATGCAGTGGGAAAAGCTCCCGTTTGTGTCATAAACACAGGAATATCAACTCTTTACTTGCTTCAAGTAAAAAAAACTTCTCGGCGCATGTTTGAGTAGCCATCTGACGCTGTCTGTGGAAAAAAATTTACACTTCAAGCAAGTAAAGAGTTAATATTCCTGTGTTTATGACACAAGCGGTAGCTCCTACTGCGCCTGAATACACCAGCACTGCAACTTCGGGCTCGCGCGAGACTCCGGGAGACTTTGAATTAGATCTAGTTTTACAAACATGTCGGCTTGCTTGAAGTAAATAAACTTCTCAGTGCATGTTTGAGTCGCCATCTGACGCTGTCTGTGGAAAACAATTGCGGCTTTGAGGGCTGGAAACAGCCTAAACAGCGGAACTTACATCCACTCCCATTCATTGCTGCCGTGGCGATGCAGGGACAGACGCAACTACCGCAAAACAGGAGCGATTAAACTGAACATCTTTTAGACCTAAAATGATAGGAAAATACACCCCCGAGTTGAATTCGACTGGAATTGTCCTTTAAGGTGCTATGCAAATGAAATAAACTTGAAACACAAAATGACACAACTCAGAACACAACAGAAGTGTTTCAAGGAACACACACACACACACACAAAAAAAAAATCACAAGAATCCTTGAGGAATTCTGACTCGTGGCTGTTTGGAGACATTTATTTAGACAAGGTGGAACTGAACCATTGAGTCTTAATGAATAAAACTCAGTCTGTGTGAACTCTGTTCAAGGTGCAGAGTTCAGTGAGACATCTAAGAAATGACATTGTGTCATCTCATATTAATCTTCTAATGTTTCATCTGTCTCATTCAAGGTCAAGGTCGAGGTAAAAATGACAACAGAGCTCAGATATTTAAAAGGAAAACAGGGGCTAAAAGACAAAAGCAGAATATTAAAACCTCTGAGTGCCACAATGTGTTATGTTTCTGACCTTCATCGCTGAACGCTGCAGTTCATGTTCTTTATGTGATTTACTGCATGACGTCTGATTTATGTTTCCTCTAAACGGACTAAATCACTTGGCGTCGCTGCAGTTTCTCTCCCGCAGCACAAACAGATTCAGCCCGACGTGTCGAGGGGTCGGAGGTCACGTGTGTTGGCTGCCGCGTCCTAACTCGACATGTGTTTCAAATACAAACAGGGCTGAGTGAATGCGAAGCTCATTAGTGCTGCAGGAGATCGTATGTTTGGAGTGAACGCAGGAGCAGCTCAACACATTCCTGCCTCTTTATTAAGGTGATCTGTGACCCTGTCCATCCCAAAATAGAAGGAGTTTCCATTGTGTGTACATGAGTGTGTGTGTGTGTGTGTTGGTCGGGGCTAATACAGTGCATATCGGACCTCTTCTCTCCTAAAAAGGACCTTGTTGTCAGTGGAGAGACCACTTAGTGCTCTCATGCTCTCGTCAGTGTGCAGATAAAAGTGAATCGGACCTGCTGTTTTCTGAAGCCTCCTCCACTGGAGAGGCTGGAGAGCGCCGTTTTGTTCCCGTGCTGGTATGCGGAGAGCGGCCCGGACGCACAAAGACGCCGGTAATAACAGTTAATCTTCGCAAAAGGTTCAATGGCTGCCAACCAACCCGACCAACCCAACCAACCAACCCAATGAGCCGGCTGCGATTCAGAGCCGCGTCCAACAATGGAAACCAAACATCAAAGTGGGCGGCGGCGCGGAGCGGCCGGTTCCCATCACCTAAATCAACAGGACCGGGGCAGAAAGTAAACACGGGGCAACAGAAGGATGTTAACACACTGTTGGGACTCCTGCGTTTATGCCACAACAGGCATTTCCACCTTAAAGGGATAGTTCAACATGTTGGCAAATTGGCCCATTGCCATAATAATCCCTATAGTCATAGCAGTAGGTTCGTTACCTTTAATTGTCGGTGCAAGCTATTTTTAGAACGGCGGAGAAGAGCCGTGAGCTGCTCAGAGCTACGCTACGGAGGCTCATTATGGGATTTCTTGGTTTCCCTCATCAAACTCATCAAATACACAATCCAACAACTCTAAAAACAGCTTGCACCGACACATAGAGGTAACGAACCTACTGCTATGACATATATAGGGATTATGGCAATGGGCCAATTTGCCAAAATGTTGAACTATCCCTTTCATTACACACCCAGTCACAGAGAGAGTGACTTGGATCGGGACTGGACCGGATTTGATACTGGAAGAAGAATCGGTACCGGGACCAGAACCGGGACCAGAACCGGGACCGGTACTGGAATCGGCACCAGTACCGATACCAGAACGGGAACTGGGACCAGTACCGGTACCGGGATCAGGATCGGGACCAGGACCGGAATTGGAACCGATACCGGAAGAAGAATCGGTACCGAGACCAGAACTGGGACCGGTATTGGAACTGGGATCGGGATCTGGACTGGTACCGGCACCGGGACCAGTACTGGTACCGGGATCGGGACTGGGACCAGGACCGGAATTGGAACAGATACTGGAGGAAGAATCGGTACCGGAACCAGAACTGGTACCGGTACTGGAACCGGGATCGGGATCTGGACTGGTATTGGAACCGGGAGGATCGGGACCAGGACCAGAATCTGGTACCGGATACCAGGACCGGAATTGGAACAGATACCGGAAGAAGAATCGGTACCGGGACCAGAACCGGGACCATTACTGGACACGGAACCAGCACCAGTACTGGTACCGGGACTGGTACTGGAACCGGGATCGGGATCAGGACTGGACCGGAATTGGAACTGATACCGGAAGAAGAATCGGTACCGGGACCAGAAACGGGACCAGTATCAGAACCCTGATCGTGATCGAAAAACTGAAATTCCCAGCAGCTCCTGAAGTGTCTGAGGTCAATATCAAAGACTGGAGGGGGAAGTTTTAATAAACTGTGGACGAGTCAATGATTTTAAAATTTAGTTTTTATATTGTATAGTTTTAAGAATAATGAGGGGGCCTAAAGTTTCAATCAAAACTTTATTCATCAAATTAAAAAGACAAAACATACAGATGAAAGTCCCAGTGTTTACTGTGTGTGAGTGTGAGGCGTTCAGGCGCTCTGAGCTGTGTCGGGTCTTGACCCATGTGATCGATGGGTCGGTCCGACACTTTGTGACGTGACAGAAACACCATGTGGGTCCGATGAGGATCGCCGGGGGGGCCATGAACCAGCTCCAGACCTCGACCTCCGACCTCTCTGTGAAGAGAAGGGGGGGTGGGGGGGTGGGGCAGCTTATGTACAGTGAGGGTGGTAAAGGGGGTGAATGCTGCTGGTGGTGGTGGTGTGTTTAATGACACCCAGTCTGTTCTGTGTGGTGTGACCTCATTACCTCAATCCATGTATTGATAGAGCAGCAGATTACAGAGCTGCTGTTAAAGGCTCAGTTCACACAAATACACAGCTCACAACACACTGCAAAAACTCAAAATCTTTCCAAGAATATTTGTCTTATTTGTTGTCAAAATGTCTCATTTCTAGTCAAAACTAATCTCTTTTCACTTAAAATAAGACTCATCACCTAAAAAGAATTTGTTTTTAGTTCATTTTCACTTGTTTTTAACGTATTTTCACTTGAAATAAGTAGAAAAATCTGCCAGTGAAAGCAAGTTTTTTGTGCTTGTGATAAGAAAGAAAAACTTGCTGCACTATCAGATTTTTCTACTTATTTCAAGTGAAAATATGCTTGAAAGAAGTAAAAAAGTGTCTAAAAACAAGCTACTTTTTAATGTGTTGAGTCTTATTTTAAGTATGATGAGATTTGTTTCGACTAGAAATAAGACAAATATTCTTGGTAAGATTTTGAGTTTTTGCAGTGCAACAGGAATAGTGAGAATCGTAGCTCGGTAATAATAACCCTGTTGACTGACGGCGGAGGAAGTGACCTGTCACCTGTGAGCTCCAGCCTCCACCTGGCTCTCAGATGTGGGTGAAGGGAGGAGGGAGGAGGAAGCACAAAGCCCAGCTCAGTCCCTCTGTGTAAATAAAGGTTAGAAACACATCAACAATGACAAAAAAAAGAAAAAGAAAAAGAAAAAAAAGTGGAGGTGTTTTATCTGATGTCCTGGAAAACGCCCTGGGAACCTTCTCCCTCCGGGGATCGGTTGTTGTTGTCCGGTCGTTTCAATGGCTGCTGCTTCGTTCCCACGTAACATCATCCGAGGGTGGAACCCACTGAAAGGATGTTTGTCCTGCAGCTTCTGCTGCCACTCTGACAAGTGGCCTGATTATCACCGCAGCATCAGCTCATCATCTTCATCATCATCATCATCGTCATCATCGGTAGTGACACAAAGATTGAGAGCTGAGGTTTGTCTGATGGAAGTAGGTCAGTGGACTCACAGCAGATACTTTATTTATTTACAACCTGGGTTTTATTTTGAAGGTTCAGTACATACTTCCTATCAATACATCATCTGGATTGGATCTGGATTTCCAAGGATTTCCAAGCTCAAGAGTTGGGATTTTAATCTTGAATGTCCCCTTCAAGTTGGACGAATCCCACGAGCCCCACAATAAATTACCTATTACTTATTACACATTACAGTCAGACATGTACTGTTCGGTTCTTATTCCTGGACATTTTCCTTGTGCAAAAAACACAGAGTGTTGTTGGTGTCAAAATAGCATTGCTAACAGTGGCTAGCAGTGGTTAACGGCTGATGGATAACGTTTGTTTTGGTGCATGTTCCATTTTTTGTTGTTGTAAGTTTGTACTTTTAAAGTGTTTGGGTAACCCTTAAATTTACAGTCCATTAATTACGTGATAATGTCAAGAAATAACAATCAGATTGCGTAGAATAATGGTCAATTTCATAGTACTGTCATGTTTTTTCATAAAGGCAAAAGATTGCTTTTCATGCTTTGAATCTTTTGGGAAAGGCCAGCATTTTTCTCCACCAAGTCCTTTACAATTGACCGATATTTCTGGGCTGTTTCTTGACATTATCGTATATAATTACCAGCATGTAAATTAAAGATTTGCCATTGGTTGCATTGAACTCTAACATTTACAGGTATGAAATCGTTATATTTATGTTTCGTTTCGTTTGTGGCCCCGATGACCTTTCCTCAAAACAGGAAACACTTCCCCACGTCTTTTTTCCTTTGAGAAGTCGCCTGGAGAATGAATGAGTCTCTGAGATTTTCTGTTTCCATTCTGACATCAACAGAGGGATTTTTATTCAGCTCACAGATTCTGACTTTATGTTCATTCATTTCTTCTATTCATTCTGTCACATGATCGTTCATGTGCTCTGGACCGAGCAGAAATCAGATCATAGTTGGAGTCGTAAAGTTAATTTACTCAAACACCAACAACAATGTGGAAGTGAAAGTGAAAGCACAAAAGTGGCAACAGGAGCATCATCACATGACTGATGTCCGATGAGGGAGTCAATCTGACCAAACGTCTCAGTTTCTGCTGAACCAGAACCGAATCTCAACCCCTGAGACTTCAGAGTAAAGTGACGTCAAGAGGTTTCAACTCATGGTTGGTCAAACCTCTGTCCAGGCTTCAGTCATAGTTTGGAAATATATGTGCAACCACACCTCCAGATTCAGGCTGTTTTGTTTAGTGCATGAGAAAAGTTGAGCATTGAAACTCATGCAACACCCCCTAATCAATCAATCAGTCAATCGATCACCCAGCTGAGCTTCACTATCTGCTCCTGACACGATTCAAACCTGCAACATGAAAACGCTCCGTCACCACAGCCGCTTCCTGTGCCAGCTGGCCGATCGATGGCTGGATGTTTCCCTTCCTCTGCAGGATCAATAATCAGTTCAGATCTGTGGGAACCTCTGAACCAGCACTGCTCTTCTTTTCTGCCTCGCCTGTTTGGTTTTGTTGTTTTTTTTCGCCTTGGGAAGATTTTCTGTGAGAACTGACTCACAGAAGTGAACAGGTGGAAGCAGGAACCAGGGAATCAAACCTGTGCGTTTTCCCATACAGGTCACGTCAGGTCACACGGCTCCATGTCGGAGGGAAAAATCACTGTGTTTGTAGGAAAAGTCATGGAGAACTGCTCGAAAGCTCCCGAAAAATCCCTGAATGGGGCTGCTCTGTGGGGGTACAACTAATTTTATTAGCCCCCTTGGAAACATTCAAGCTAACAAGTGGAAAGCAGTTTCTGCATAAATTAAAGATAATCCAGAGTAAATTATGCAAATGTATTCGCTCAGATAAAGGAGGGGGCGGCGCGGTCGTTTATTGTGAGGTTAAAAAATCTGAGCCAGTGGTTGAAACCGAACCGAGGGAAAGTTTTCACTTCAAAGTGTGAGAGGGAATAGTGTGGAGCTGTTGCATCATCGGTAAATCACAGAGACGATGGAGTGAAGAGTTCGGGTTGGAAATGACACACAGGAGGGGAACACTGCAAAAATTCAAAATCTTACCAAGAATATTTGTCTTATTTCTAGTCAAAATGTCATTTCTAGTCAAAATAAATCTAATTATACTTAAAATAAGACTCATCACATTAAAAAGTAGCTTGTTTTTAGACACTTTTTTACTTTTTTGAAGCAAATTTACCACTTTAAATAAGTAGAAAAATCTGACAATGGAGCAAGTTTTTCTTTCTTATTACAAGCATAAAAAACTTGCTTTCACTGGCAGATTTTTGTACTTATTTCAATTGAAAATTAGTTTGAAACAAATGAAAAATATCTAAAAACAAGTTAATTTTTAGGTGATGAGTCTTATTTTAAGTGGAAAGAGATTAGTTTGGACTAAAATTGAGACATTTTGACAAGAAATAAGACAAATATTCTTGGAAAGATTTTGAGTTTTTGCAGTGAAGTTTTCCTGCTGTAACAAGCTCATCTCGTCGGTTCTCAGGCTGGTTTCTGGCCCTCGGGGGCCACCGTAGGCTTCATTCACCTTCAGTCTGAGGAAGAAAAAAAACAAAAAAAAAAACATGTGGAGACTTGAAGATGAACCAGTCCAGGTTTAGACGATGAGGATATTTATTATTTAACTTAAGGAAGCGTTCTGCAGAGTCTCCTCCTCGGTGATCAGGGCCGGATTAACCTATTAGAAGACCACAGGGTGAGAATTAGCTGTTGGACGCAAAACTGTGGTGCGACGCCAAGAACCTGATCCTGGTTTTAATGGTGAATTCTCAACCGGATCTGCTCCTCTAAACCTCAATGAGAGCGTGAAAACACATGATGCTGTTTCAGTGGTTTAACTGGATCACGATCCTGGTCTCACTCTATCGTCCTGGGTTCTTGTGTGTGTTGTTTGCTGGAACTCTTCTGGGTTTGATGTCACTGCTATTTGGTTCTTTCATTATTCATTATTCTTTTTTTCTTATGTCAAAGCACTGAGAGGTGCTTTATAAATAAAGGAGTTATTATTATTCTTATTTTATTTCCCATATTGTGGGCGACACATAAAAGTTGTGGAAATTTGCAAAATGTTAAAGCACAATTTTTTAAATTGAAAACTGAGAAATGTCATGTTGTTTTTGGAAATTTTGTGTTTCATTGTCCGTTATATGACGAAGCCAGAACAGGCAGTTTTTGTTTCAGAAAATGCAAAATGTGAAACCTGAGTTGTTTTGGGTTGATGATGAGGTAAAGTTGGAATGGTTCTTCAGAAAAGAAGTCTTTACTAGAGCTACTTTCATAAAAAGTGCCTGGTCAAAAAGAAAAAGTGAATTATTTATGTGAATTCCATGTGGTTTCTGAGACTGTTTTTGTTTGGTTTTGTCTGTGCTCTGATGATTCTGTTTGGTGTCTAAATATGATGATAATGTGTCTTGTAAGCCCTTATAGGCTGGGCGCCTTCATTGGTGCACGGCACGTAAATAAATATTAATTCATTCATTCAAATTCATTTAAACCTCCATTTTGAACTGAGGTAGAAACCTGATTTACTAATGTAGTAAAGCAGAAGTTTTAAAGGTTCAAGACACAAGAATCAACAACGTTGAGTTTATACATGAACATGTTAGGAAACAGAAACACAATAAAGTCAAAACAATGTCAACAATAAAGCCACAAAAACATTAACAATACTATGAAAAAACTATTCTAGGTTTTGCACATGATGGACTTTTAACGATCTAAATTTGGTCTGAGGTATTGTAGTCCACAAAGTCTGAATGAAAAATGAGTCGGTCTGGTTGATGGAGGATTTTTGCAAAGTCTCTTGTTGCCAGCAAACTTTTTTCTCACAAAATTTGGAGGCAACAACGAGCTGCAGTTCCTCTGCCGACCACTAGAGTGAGTCTCCAACAGTGGGTCAGTCTCCATACACATGGCCTCTTTGACTGACAGCTGGGGGAAGTGTATTCTTGCATCAAACTGGTAAATGCACTGAAGTCTTGGCTCCACAGGCTCCTCCCCTTTGCTTATTTTTGTACTATTTGGGAGTTAAGGAGGCGGAGTCAGACGCTGTTAATGCTGAGATGTGGGGGCGGAGCCACAGAGGTGATGCGCCCATATTTGTTCACAGTCTTCGGTTTTGGGCAGGAATCATGGGAAAAGTTGGAGCATGAAGAATCGACTATCAATCTTATTTTGCAGGAAAACAAGGATTTGTCTAAACTGAGTATTTATACATTTTATTACAATATAAGTGTTATTATATATCAAATATAAAGTCTTAGCTCTGTTTTCTGATGGCGACCTCTGTCCCTGTTGGATGTAGCTACTGAGGTGAAACTGATTCCTCAAAGCGCTAAGCCCCGCCCACCTCTGTTTAAGAAGCCGTCTGTTTGGAGTTGAGTCCATTTCTGTCCCAGCGAGCCTCAGACAGGACTCCTCTCCCTCTCACGCGGCCGCTCGCTCCACATTCCCACAGTGAATTGTCCATTTCTGGGTCAGCGCTGATGCTTTATAGTCTCCGTTTCAGTGCTGAAGGTTTGAGGCGTCGCTCTGAGGGGTCGCGAGGTCGCCGGCCCCCGTGAACTCCACCACACACACACTTAGAGACAAAACAAAACGAAACCTCCTCTTTGTGGTTTCACTCAATTACTCTTTAGGTCGTGTTAATGACTCCCTGCCGTCTGCGGCCCGACAGTCACCAGCTGCTGCTTCAGCCACCTGACGGAGTCGTAGCTCCGACGCCACGGGAGGGATCGACTTTAATGGTTCCTGTGTGACTGATGGACACGGCTTTGGTTTAGAGTTTAGTGTGTTACAGACTGTAAATCAGTGGTTCTCAACTGGTGGGTCGGGACCCAAAAGTGGGTCGCGGACGCGTTCTGGATGGGTCGCGGACAACTGGTCAAAAAAGTAAATAATATTTAATGCACATCTGATGTTGGACATGTCTTTTATTTTGAAAAATAACTTATATTGAAAGGCACGCATCACATGAACACATGCAGTTGTAATGCTCCTCCTCAGTTTCTTATTATTTGCTCCATTTGCTCTGAATGCAAAGATATCAGTTTCTTATTAATGTGGCCTGAATGCAGTGAAAATACCTTGTTTTGTGGGTCTTGATTGTGGTATATTGATGTGTTGATGAAAAGAAGGGATCACCGCTGACACGTCTTCGCTTGTATTCAAAAAAGGAGTTTATTGTGCAATTTGATATTTATTCACTTTTGTGAACATGCTCTGAATGCAGAGATGCATTAGAAGTCAAATATATCATTTTGTTGTTCTCCATTTTGTGCAGTTTGATATTTTTTTATTCACTTCCATACATGCAGTTGTCGTGGTAACTCCTCAGTTTCATTCATGTGCTCTGAAATGCACTTTGCTCCATAAAGAGCAAAATTAGTTTTTAAAGGCTTTAAAAAAAAAATTCTTGGTTTGAATTCTATAAAAGTGGGTCGTGACTTAATGACCATGGGACAATGTGGAGCCCAGAGTGAGACTAGTTGAGAACCGCTGCTGTAAATGACCTGGAAGCTCAAACATGATCCTGTTGCCTCCTCCTCATGGAAAACAAGACTGAAGCTCACCTCCATGATTTATTTATACATGCAAATAAATATGTAACATAATGTGTGCAATGTGCAGGTTGAAAACACACTTTGTCCTTTGTGTTTGTTTACAAATCACATCTATAGTTTTTCTCATTTGCTTTTGGCTGAATTCTCAAATAAGAAAAACGTGAGAAAGTTTCAGTCGTTTGTTGTTCTCAAGATCAACTCACTGCAGCTTCTGAAAGAAAAAGCACACACGTTAAGACACAATATGCGACAAACTCTGCAAACAACTTAATCGTCAACACAACAGGAAGTGTTTCTGGGGACACGACAAAGCGAGGGACCGTTCTGGAGCGTTTCTTCTTGACTCTAGAAGTTGTGCAGACAGCTTTCTGTCAGTGGGTTTGACAATAAGCTGAGTTGGTTTGGTTCATTAGAACGTTGATATCACATGTTATTGATCACATTGACTGTTAGCCAGGGGGGAAAGTAGTTTTAAATTCTTGCTGGTACTATTACCAAAAGTTATTTTTCTTTGCATTATTATTATTATTACTGATTTTAATTGGGACATTTTGCAACGAACGTTAAACGTGTGGTAAACGTTTCGAAGGCTGGGTCAGCGGTAGACAATAAGGGAAATTCTTGTGAAGATCACTGGCCCCACCATTCTGACCACTGGCCCAGGACAATGTCAGGTATGTGTGTGTGTAGGTGTTGTGTTGTTTATTGTTTATCGTTTATTGTATATTGTTTATTGTTTGGACCCAAACGTTATGTTTTTAATGATTTGTGTCAATAAATTAACTAACTAACTATCGATCCCCATAATAACGAAAAAGAACATATCCCAGCCAATTCCTGCGGTCTCGCCACTGAGGCTGGAGCTTTCTTATATACTGATATCAATACTAGTAAATTTCCACAATTCTCGATACTTATTCAATAACACGATTTAAGAAGAAGAAAAAAAAACATGTGCTTCTAAATTAGGCTAATTTATTTAATAAATAAATTAACTGTTTCACATCAAACTTGTATTTAAGATCCACTGTGGTTTAACAATGAAGTAAAAACAGAGTTAAAATGGTAAATATGCCTCAACACAAAGGGAAAGTCATGTAGTCATTACTTTTATCTTCCAGTGGTTCAATGATACAACTGTTGTTCTCATTCATTCACTTTCAGGCTGTTTCCACAGACTGGTGCAAAACTGACTCATTGTTTCATTTTTCAGCTCTGTTTTGTTTTTACACACGTTTGTTTTTTCTCTGCTCCAGTGTTAGCTTAGCATTAGTCATTAGCCTGCTGGTCCCTCACTTTATTGTGTCCTCCAGAAACAACTTCTGTTGTTGTGTTGGGAGTTTTTGTGAGTTGAACATGAACTGAAAATCGTTCCCGTCAGCGACGTTTCAGTTTCCATCAAACACCCAAAATACATAAAACCAAAACTGACCTGTTTCCCCAAATATCTGAGGAGTGGACGTCTGTAACCGCTAACTCCAAGTTACCACGGAGACAGGAATTAGATGGATCCATAACATTAGGCTACCTATTAAAACCTGCTCAAATAAATAAATAAGTAAAAGTTTAAAGTTTAAATGAGTTACAGTGACAACACAGTGAGAGTAGGAACAGACACAGTGTGTAATTACAAACTGAATTAAATAAACATGTCTTCAGATCAAATTAACACACACACACACACACACACACACACACAAACACACACACACACACACAGGCTGGATTACTGTACCAACCACACACAGCAGCCTCAGTCCCACAGGGTTAATTAGTCGGTGGTTATTATACTGATGTAAAATGACTTGAAGTCGACTCCTGTGTTGGACTCTGAACTTTAAAACCTTTAATCTCAGTTCCTGTTGAAACATGATGATGTGATATTAGTTCATTTATTCACTAATATATTTGAATTGAATCAACTTTTAATAACCAGACAGGATCATGGGACTATAATCAGGTTTATAGAGGCAGACTTTCTTTCATCTCTTGTTTATTTATTTTGGCCTATTTATTATTGTAGCTTCTCCTTATTTCTATTTTTTATTATTCCCTTTCATATTTCATATTTCTTTCACTTGATTCATCTTCATGCTTTCATCTTTTCTTTATTTTTTCAGTTTCCATCAAGTTTTACTTTTATTTATTCAGTTTTTTAATTTCTTTTGTTTATCTGCTTCCTGTTTTCACCTTTTCTTCTTCCCTGCTTCCTTTTCCATTTTCCTCTTCCTTACTCATTTTTCTTCCTTTTTCCTCCAAACTTCACATTCTACTTAGCTTAGCCTACCTCTTGAATTCATAACAAAAGGAAATAGATTCAACAAATAAAACTGAATCAGTGTGAACTTTACTGTTATCGGTGTGCGTGTGTGTATGTGTGAGTCTGAGTGTGTGTGACAGTGTGTGTGTGTTGTGGAGGAAGTGCGGCCGGTGTGGCTGCGGGCTGTGGGCGGTGCACAGCCCCAGTCTGGCGGCTGCAGCTCAGTCTGTCAGTCGGTGTGGAGGAGCGCGGACGGAGCGGAGCGGAGCCCCGTGGGATCTGGAGCTGTTCACCGACCGAGACCGAGACCGAGAGAGCGACCGGGAGGAGGAGCAGGAGGAGCAGGAGGAGCATGGAGCAGTGAGGGCAGAGAGAGGGTCGACCCAACGGGACCAGCACTTTGATTCTTTATCCACTGAATCTGCGAGATTTCCCCCCCAACATGGAGCCCACGGGCCGCCTGCTGCGGCTGGCCGCGCTGCTCAGCCTCATCCAGCACCAAGGTAAGAAGGAAGGAAGGAAGGCTGTCTGTCACTCCCTCCCTTTAAACACTCTGCTGCCTGCTTTTGAATTTTCTTTTATCTATTTTTTGTTAGTTTGTTTTTATTGCTACAACTTGCTGCACCAACTTTGCTGCAGGTGAATGAACTGGAGCACTTTGATTCAGAAACATTCAAATCTGAAGCTGTTTTGTGCGTAACGCGTCGTGCGTCTTTTTGGAAACATGAAAGGAAATGAATGCACAGGGCAAGGCAAGGCAAGGCAATTTTATTTGTATAGCCCCTTTTTACAAACAGTTTGTCTCAGAGGGCTTTACATGGCATCATAACAACATCCTCTGTCCTTAGACCCTCACATCCACTGAGGAAAAACTCCATGGAAAACCCTTTTAACAGGGAAAAACCAGGAGAAACCTCAGGGTGAGCAACAGAGGAGGGATCCCTCACCCAGGACGGACAACACAATACAACAACACAACAAGAAATAGGATCTAGTTTTGTTGTTGTGTGTTTGTTTTGGATAAAATAAATCCGTATGAGATGAGTTGAGTTGAGTGTGTTTCAGAGCCGCAGATTGAAACGTTGCGGGTCTCAGGGCGTCACACTGTATCGTCTCCAAACTGGAGCTGTCAACCATGAAAAGAGGAGGTTGGACACGGTGCTCTGACTCGGTTATTAGGAGTGTCATGAAGCTCCATATCTGGCACAACAACAGCACTACTACTAATCCTATAAAGCACAGGGAGCCGGTGGTGGTACAGTAGTAGGCTATAGAGGCCTGAATGGACATCTGTTTTATTTCCCACCCTGGAGCAGTTTAATAGAAATGTACAGAGAGAGAGAGAGAGGAGTCGATGGGACTGAACTCTGGACTCCTGATGGGATGTTGATGGGAGTTAGATCAGTGCTGTTTGAGTTGGTTTGAGGTCAGAGTTTGTGTTGTGTTGACAGAAATGAAGGGATGCAGGTTTAAAGACATTAATATAATGTCTGAGGTTGTGTGTTTACCTTCTGGTTGACCGGACCAATCAGCAGCCTTTTTACTGTTTGACAATCTGAGCTGCTGAAACTATGAATCAATTAAAAAGCTGGTTTGATAATCAAGCAAAAGTACCTTACTGCTGCTTTTCCATAACTCATAATTAGATGTTAAATTGATAAACTAGGCTAAATCATCATTTGCTGCAACCCTTTTGCAGAGTTTTTGTTAAGGATATTGTTGGTGTGATGAAATGAATATTAGGCTACTGTAAGAAACATATAAACATGTTGGTGGGAGTTGGATCAGTGTTGATGGTGTATTTGGAGTTGGTTTCAGGTCAGAGTTTGACAGAAATGAAGGGATGCAGCTTTAAAGACATTAATATAATGTCTGAGGTTGTGTTTTTACCTTCTGGTTGACTGGACCAATCAGCAGCCTCTTTACTGTTTGACAATCTGAGCTGCTGAAACTATGAATCAATTAAAAAGCTGGTTTGATAATCAAGCAAAAGTACCTTACTGCTGCTTTTCCATAACTCATAATTAGATGTTAAATTGATAAAGTAAATCATCATTAGTTGCAACCCTTTTGCAGAGTTTTTGTTGAGGATATTGTTGGTGTGATGAAATGAATGAATATTACAGTGAGAAACATAGGCTATAAACAAGTCTTATCTACAACAGAAGAAGCCGGAGCTCTCAGATATTAAATGTTTGAGCACAAACAGTCGTGCTGTCTGCACGGAGTTGAAACTGCAAAAAAATCAAAAAAAAAAAAATCAAAGAATAAGTGAATAAAAATCTGAATCTGAGCAACGATTTGATCTCAGCTCTCAGTTTCAGTTCTTGGCTCTTTTTGATGCACATTTCAGACGCTGCCAGAAAAATATTTGTCTGTAGTTTTGGTAACCATCAGCTCTGTGGCTGAACCTGCTCGATCATGGCAGGAAAAGCTACAAGCTGTGCTCACATAGAAGGAGATAAATAGAAAGTAAAACTAGGCACTTGATTAGGCTACTGATATCAGTGATTGATAGAAGGGTAAATGATTGAAATTCAGTAGCCTAACGTAGATGTTTAGCTCCCTGTTGTTGATGTAGCTTTAAAGAAATACATAGTTTTGTTGCTATTTACATGCTGTAGGCTAGTCTTGGTTTAGTTTATCTAATCATGGTAGCCTTAGCGTGGCTAACCACTAATGTAGGCTAGCTGTTGATGGTCCATCATGTTGGCCAGCTGTGACCTGTTTCTGTTTTTTTTGGGGTGTTGGTTGTGTTGGAGTTGTGTTAAAGCTAAGCTAGCTACTTTAGAGTTTTGCTATCGTTAGGCTACTATAGCATTAGCAGCTGTTTAGCTACTCACCAGTCTTTCCAACTCCTTTGATATGAACTGGACGCTGCAGTGACTCGCTATCAGGACGGACAACACAGTCTGACTGGGACGGGGATAGCTAGTTGGTATGCTAACCTCTGTAGAAGGAAATAAGTGATTGGAAAAGGTTGGTTTGGAGGTGTAGACAGCTGTTGATGAGTAAAGAAATAAAGTGCTGAACTTGCAAAGTTTCATCAAGTCTGGTTGGTACATGCTAACATTACCCATGTAGCATTAGCAAAACCTACAAACAGCTTCTTTAATAGAGACGATTTTGATAGGCTCCAGATAGTCTACTTTGTTTTGCTTCTGAATCATTGATTAAGTACTTTTCAGTAAATATGTGCAGTTTATTATTTATTGTTTTTTTCCAGCTCATAATTCTGCTACTCAGGTGCTAATCAATAGATTTTAGGCGTTAAAAGAATCAATCAGAGAAGCAGGAGGTGACACGTTAGCCTACTTTATGTTTTGAAACAATTCCAATTAAAGGTCAGGTTTAAAGCTCTAGTAGAGTTTAAAAGTTCATTATTGAAGGGAAAGAAACAGCAGAAAATGATCTTGTTCAGCTCCTCTCTCACTCTTTCAGCGTCTTTTTTGGTCTCTTCTTCTTCCTCTGGTTCCTCTGGTTCCTCTGGTTCCTCCCTCCCTAGGAAACCTCAGGTAGAGAGGGAACAGCAGGGGGCGCTGTGTCAATGACAGGAGATATTCAACCTGTTAAAAGTTAATATAATGTTAAAATGAGTTTGAAACTATCAGTGTTGGTTTAAATTCATGATTTATATCAACAAATATATTATTCACATGCCTTGTGCGTCAGTTTACCGTAATACACATCTTTCCTTTCTTATAAATGGCCACAAATTGCAGTCGCTTGGGTTTGGCCTGTCACATTATTACATCATCACCTGATTGCAATTATTTTGCATAATCGGTCAGATGTCATGTTTCCATCACTATTTCCTTGATTGGTTTGACTGGTCCTCTTTTAATGACATCATCACGTTGCGTCCCCTTCCTCTCCTGCCACATGCCACAAACTTTTATTTCTAATATTCAATGAGCATCTATTGACATTAGCATCATGGACGTAGCTGCAAAGCCAATAAATAGCTCTTCTTCTTTTTCTTCAGGTGTTGAGTATTATGAGTATTATTGAACTATGTTTAGTCAATACATTAATAATGGCATAAAACAGTGTTTTTCAACCTTAGGGTTGGGACCCCACGTGGGGTCGCCTGAAATTCAAATGGGGTCGCCTGAAATGTATGGTATTTGATACTGAAAAAAATGACTGATAAAATATATTTTTTAACTAATTATTATTCTTTTTAAAACTATGATTTAAAACACCACACACAATCTTAAACCACAGTAGCCTATTCTATACTTTCGCTTTCTCAAATATAAATCGAGTTCAAATAAAATGCAGCGAAAATATCTGAGCTGGCGCATCTTGATTGAGGGTGTGGGGTCACCAGAAATATGTGTGACGTCAAAATAGGGTCACAAGCCAAAAAAGCCACTGGCATCGCCAATCGCCAATTGCAATTATTTATTTGGCAATTAATCGTCAACTAAACGTTCATGGTTCATGGTGTCAGTGGTGACAGGTCAGAGTTCAGGAGTTTGTAGAAGTCAGTGGAGATGATGAATCAGGATTTGTCACCGTATAAGTCTGGGTTGAGGGTTTTCCAGCTCTTATCCTCTGGTTTGCCCCCCATAACTACCCCCCCTGCCCCCCCTGCCCCTCCCTCCCTCCCTGGTTGTACGGTGTGGTAGCAGCGTGCCAGAGAGGACACTGATCTGCTTGGCTGAATCTTTTTTTTTTGGGTGGGGGAGAGTCGTGAAACAAAGATTAGGGGGTTGGTGGGGTGGGAGGTGTGCGAGGTGGGGTGTTGGCCAGTCGGAGCCGCCAGCTTTAGCTTCAGCTGAAGGGATGTGAAACCTTTTGTGGCCGGGCCAGCGAGCCTGGATCTGTGCTGGACGGTTCGGTACCTGCTGCTGCAGAAAGACTCCGGGCTCCCTCACTGCTGCTGCTGCTGCTGAGGCACGCCTCGTCCTCCTCCCTTTTTGTTTGTTTTTGTTTTTTTTAAAGCAGAAGTAAGCAGAATATTTGTGTTAATATAAGTCTTAAATAGTTATATCTTCCGACAGCAATCACTTATATAGAGTGTTTGGTCTGAAACACGGGTCTGTCAGTCACTCTGCTCTGCTCTGAGCCGAGGAGAAAACTTTCCTTGTATCCTACAACCTTTATCCAATGAGGAGAGAGAACGGCATCCCTTGGCTGTGTGTGAAGCCAAGGGATGCACGTGAATGTGGTGACGTAGGGACGAGGGCGGGGACTGCTAACTCCATCTGCTGACAGGAAGTTAGACAAAACCACCGGATCGCTTATTTCTGCTTTAATACGTTGTTAGATGCTATTACTAGTAATCAAATCAGCAATAATAACCTAATACAAGTATCCAGTGGGTAATAGTAAATAACTAAGAATATATAATAATAATAATAATAATGATAAAGGAAAAAAAAAACACCAACAGCTATTACACCAAATTTAAAGTAAACTAACTTATTATCGATCAAATTGTTAAAAATAAATAAGTAATAACATTAAAAATAAAAATAAAAAGGAAAACAAATAGGAGAAACAAAAAAAACAGGAAGAAAAAAACTAAAACAAAACACACATTCATACTCATACACACCCCCCTCTCATACACAATGCCGAGTTCCTTTTCCTCCCTTTTCATTTGGTCTTTTTTTTTTTTTTTTAAATAAAGCTTTGATGAAATGTTGCAGGATAAAAAGAAGAAGGAGGGGGAGGAGGAGGAGGAGGAGGGGGATGCCAGCACAGGAATGGTTAAAACCTCGGCACCATCTGCCCTTCTTCTTCGAAAAGATATTTGTGAATGGGCAGTGCCAGCCGCCGCCCTCGCCGTGCCCTCGCCGCGCTCCGTCTGACTCTTGTTGTCTAACAGTGGAGAGCGTGGACAGATGGCCGTCACAGTCAGACAGTCTGTCAGTCAAACAACACGCGCGAGGGAGGGAGGTGGCGGTCCACCTCCACAGACGCCGAGACGCTCCGATCCGTTTCACCGCGAGGGTTTTGTCACCCCGCGGATCGGAAACCTGTGTTAGTTAGAGGAGGGCGCTCCTCATGTTCGTCCTGGTTAAACAGAAACGACCTCGTAGAATTGGACATGAATCAAGCGCAGTTGTTGTGATTTTTTTCAGTTTCTCTTCTGATTGGCTGACTGTTTTCTGACTGATCCAATAAAATATAGAGTAGATTTCAGGTAAATAACTTCATTTCCTGACGGACGAAAAGATTCAGAGAGAATCTGACAGATATTTCTGTAAAGCTTTTTCTACTTATGTCTTTTATTTTGAAGGGTTGATTCATGAGAAGATCTAAAAACCATCTCAGTATAGGTTTCCATCTCCTCTCTCTTTCAACTTCTCTCTGGAGCTCTGGTAACAACAGGTCGGTGTCAGCCAATCAGAAGAGAGGAGGAGGCTCTGAGCCTCTCTTCTGATTGTTTTCTAAAGTGATCCAATAAAAAAAAACAGCAAATTTCAGAATAAAACACTCAGAGAAACCAAATCTTACAAGTTGTTGGATGGTGGTGGGCGGAGCTTTGGGTGACTGCTTAGTTGTGACATCACAAAGTGACAGGAAGTCCTGACGGCTGGTTTTAAGGCTCAGTTTCTGAATACAGGCTGTGTGCATTTCTCTGTGGACTGAGGCTTTGATACTTTCACAGTATTAATATAGAACCTAGAGCTGCTTTATAATCACACTACACATGGACATCTACCTTTATACTGTATGGAGCTTTAACACATGGACATCTACCTTTATACTGTATGGAGCTTTAACACAAACATCTACCTTTATACTGTATGGAGCTTTAATACAAACATCTACCTTTATACTGTATGGAGCTTTAACACAAACATCTACCTTTATACTGTATGGAGCTTTAACACAAACATCTACCTTTATACTGTATGGAGCTTTAACACAAACATCTACCTTTATACCGTATGGAGCTTTAACACAAACATCTACTTTTATACCGTATGGAGCTTTAACACAAACATCTACCTTTATACCGTATGGAGCTTTAACACAAACATCTACCTTTATGTATGGAGCTTTAACACAAACATCTACCTTTATACCGTATGGAGCTTTAATAGAAACTTTAATAATAATACACTGTGACGTCACTGTTGGGTTTGGTTAAAGACGAGATTATTCCTCATTAATTAAACTCTCTCTAAAGTAATAAAAAGTCATTTTAATTTATCGTCACAGAGCGTTTCCTAATACCTGGATCATCACAGAAGCGAATAATAATTCAAATCGTATCAGCGACTGAATCTTAAGTGTGAACATCTTTCTGATTATAATTCAAATTATTCTGGCAATTATGTGCTTCCGTAGAGCAAAAGACAAGTGAATGCATCGCTGGAGACAAACAAACAGGAGCTGGGAGTTTTTTTTTGTTTTTTTTAATCCTTGTGACGATACAATGAGTGAATTTCAATATCTGCACGGAGATCATTTGATACACATGAAGTTTTTTTTTTTGTTGTTGTTACAAAGTTGTTGAAGAGTTTGAACACGTCTCGCTCCGATTTGATTCAGTTCGACTTTATATAAATCGAGGATTAAATACAGTTTAAAGCCTCATTTAGATTCAGTTTGAAAAGGAAAAGACACAAACAGGATCGTGACCTCAGACGACCCCCTTCCTCATTCACCCGTTCCTTCTTCTCCTCCTCCTCTACCTCTATTCATGTCTTTATTTCCTCCCCTGTTTCCCACCACCACCGTAGTCGGTTTCTCTCTCGTCTCCCTCGTCGTCGTCATCCCTCCATCTCCGTCCAAAAAGGAGAAGGAGGAGGAGGTGGAGGAGGTGGAGGAGAGAAAAGCAGCAGATTTCCAGTCATGGCAGCCGGGGGTATTTGATGACCAGATTAGTGGGTATTAGGCTCAACAGCATTCACTCAGGCATACACAGGAGGCCGCTGGTTTGAATCCTCCAGAGTCCAGCAGAGCCCCCTTTCTCTCCTCCTCCTCCTCCTCCTCCTCCTCCTCCTCCTCCTCGGTGCTGGCCCTCACCCTCGCCCTCGTCCTCGCCCGGCTGAATAATGCGGCGCCGGTGGGTTATGTACGAAGGTCGAGGCCCCCGCGACCATCGACCATCCGTTCTGCGCCGGCCCGGTGAATTATGCTGTCAGAGGGGAGATTTGTTTTGTAACAGTAAGGAAAAGGAGGAGGAGGAGGTGGAGGTGTAAAGGAGGGGAAGAGGGGTGTAAGGGTGGGGTGCAAAGCAACAGAGAAAAGAAGAGACGGTGAGGGTGAGGGGGGAAGGTTTGGGAGGAGGAGGAGGAGGATAAGGGGGCGAAGCATTTAACCATCGGATGATCCTTCAATTTGTACCAGCACATCCATGATCCCTGGACAAAATTTAGACATCAGTTACTCCCAAAATATTTGTGATAGGCCTACTACATATCCACCACTTTCCGGAGAACGACGCTGGGTGTCGCCATGACACTCCATTCCACCGTTAGCTACTGTATTGTTGATGGCATAGACTGGTTGATTGACATTGGCCGTGATGACTTTATTTATAATCATCACGTAATTTTTTTTTTTTAAGTAGCCTATATTTTTTGGCTTTTTTGCCTTAATTTGATAGCACAGTGAGATAGACAGGAAAGGGGGAGGCAGAGAGAGGGAATGACATGCAGGAAAAGTCTGCCTGACGCGGGACTCGAACCGGGGACGCCTGCGTTGAGGACTGTAGCCTCTGTAGCCTCTGTAGCCTGTAGCTCTAACCACTGCGCCACGCACCACCCTATCATCACGAAATTTTAATGAGAACAATACGGACGAGGTTTTAGCTATGTCACATTTTCACGTCACTATATCACCGTTGCGACTACTCTGATGTTTATGAAGTCTCTAAAACGAATTGTTGAACAAACATTTTAGATTAGCTGGGCTAACCGTTAGCTGTTAGCCGTTAGTTTCAATAAACAATAACTCAATGTACGGCCCTTGAAAAAAATATTCTTTCCAGCGGAAATCCTAGTTCCAACATGACTGAGCTAACTGGAGTAGTTTCATGTCGTGTCCGACAATGGGAGGGTTTTGACAGCTGACGTCCTGAGGTTAGTTTGCTGCTGCTGTTAACTGTCAGCGGCTGCGAAGCTAACAGCTACGATAACCATGGCTAGTTGAAGAGGCGTGCACATAGAAGTGGTGGTGTTTGTTCGGTAATTCGTTTTGTAGACTTGACAAACATCAGATTAGTCAGGGCGGTTTTAGCAGCCCGGAGCCCCCACATTTGGTGCCTACACCGGTGGCTAACGCTACCAGTTAGCCGCTCGCTAGAATGCTACTACGGGGTGAAACAGAAGTTGAAAACCGACTTCCGTTGTGGTGTGACGCAATGGATCATGGGAAAATAAAGTGGTGGATAGGGATGGGTTTCAAAGTTTTTAACCCCTTCCTGGCTAGTTGTTTTTGCTGTACAAACACAAAATTTCTATGGGGCTCTATGGTGTTTTTGGCTGGTGACAGTATTTTAGTGATACAAATTAGATATCCAAAATCCTCTCGGTGAAAACTTCTGACTATAATATGTCAACAAAATAAAACAAGAATTTTGGATTTTGGATGCTTTATCCATTGTTCAGATTTCAGTTCTGGAAATTTTACATTGCATATGCATAATGCATATTTTTCATTAGCTAGATATTGCCTCATTTATAGCCTAGAAATCTAGACGCACCCTAGCGGCAACAAATACAGTATATTTGCTCAGCAGGTCCGTCTAGAAACGAGCCATAGGAACTTTTTGAGTCTCGAACACCGTTTGTGTTCACCAATCACAGCGCTCTATCTGTTTAGAGAGTCGTTGGGCGGGCTTAACGCCATGACGACATACTTGCGACGGTGAAAAACATGACAAGATTGCTTTGGCAAAGGAATCGCTTGAATCGGCGTTGGCATCAACTTTGAAAGAATTAAACTTGTCATTTTCTTTAAAAGTTGAGCAAGAAACTGCACTGAAGTCATTCATTTGAAGAAGGATGTATTTGGTGTTTTGCCGACAGGATATGGGAAAAGTTTAATCTACCGAAGTCATCCTGCTCTTTGCTCCGATTGGTCGTAGCGCTACCCTATTGGTGCAGAGGCAGTTTGAAAGCCAGCCTTCATCCCGCCCCCTGGATTGAGCCGAGGTCTACCGCTCGTTGCCAGACTAGACATGTTAATGATATAGTCTGGTTTGTCAGGCTACATTTAAACATAAAATTTGACAAAACTTAAAGTGAGTAATAAACTTGGGAAGTTTCATGGAGATATCTGTTAGGTAAAATTTTTACTTTATTATTTTTACATTAAAAAACCCATTGGACATTTTTGTCCACTTGAAGGGTCATAGGTGTGGTAAAAATTCATTACGGGTCCAAAAATTGGACTTTCATTCTGAAATTCGGGACATCCAGAGTTTACCCAAAGATACACCTCCTTGCCAAAAATCAAGCCCCAGTGACCTTTCAACTGACCGTGGGGAGTTGGGAAAGTGTGGTGAGCGGTGGGTGAGGGGGAAGGTCTGGGAGGAGGGGAGGAAGAGGAGGAGGGGGGAAAGCATTTAAGCGTGACGCACGATGGCACTGCGATTTGTCCCAGTGGCGGCGGCGGTGGCGAGGAGGAGAGGACGCTGTCACACTGTGAAGCTGGAGCAGAAGTGTGGGAGCGCAGTGTGTGTGAGGAGGGGGTGACACACACACACACACACACACACAGACACACACACACACAGACACACACACACACACACAGACACATTCCTCCTCCTGGAGGTTGGAGGCCTCACAGAGCGATGGAGCACAGGTTAAGCAGCACTCCTGCCTTCATTAGTCTTCGTTAACATCCCCAGCGTCGTCGCACCCCCGACCCCCCCCCCCCCCCACAACACCCCAACACCCCCACCTTACACACACACACACACACACACACACACACACACACACACACCTCCTCCTCACTGTGTGTCTCCCATCTCCGTTCTCAGGCCTCTGGTCCTTTGCACACTGTAAAAAACACAACCGTTGTAACAAGTTGAAAACTAAAACGAGTGAAAGTTCAACATTGTTTTTATGCAACGAAAAAGTAGTCAAATATTGAAGCAGCAGCTATGAAGTCTGAAAATGAAAGTTTTTAGTTAACTCATGAATTACACCTCGTCCTGACATACAGCGAGCAAGCGAAGTGGCAACGAAAACTCGCGCGAAGGTGACGATTTTGTCGCGAGTATATTCTATTGGTTCAGAATCCAAACCAATCAAATTATCGAGGGACGTAGCTACACAAACTTGCGGCACTATTCTGAGATTCCTTGCACTTCCTGGTTGCAGTTTTTCACATCTTTGAGTGTTTTTTTCCTCTCATATTCTCCTCTCTCTGCTAACTAGCTCGTCAACAGAAAGCAGCATGTACTTATCAACCAATAAGAAGTGTTAGGGGGCGGGACACCGCCGCGAAATATCGTCCAGATAGAGACAACGCGAGCGATAATGTCAACCAACGCTGAAAGAAATATCTGTTTTTTGTGAAAGAAAATAGAGCAGATTTCAGAATAAAACACCCATAGGAACCAAATCCTACAAATTGTTGGATGGTGGTGGGCGGAGCTTTGAGTGACTGCTTAGTTGTGACATCACAAAGTGACAGGAAGTCCTGACGGCTGGTTTTTAAGGCTCAGTTTCTGAATACAGGCTGTGTGCATTTCTCTGTGGACTGAGGCTTTGATACTTTCACAGTATTAATATAGAACCTAGAGCTGCTTTATAATCACACTACACATGGACATCTACCTTTATACTGTATGGAGCTTTAATACAAACATCTACCTTTATACTGTATGGGGCTTTAACACAAACATCTACCTTTATACCGTATGGAGCTTTAATACAAACATCTACCTTTATACCGTATGGGGCTTTAACACAAACATCTACCTTTATACCGTATGGAGCTTTAACACAAACATCTACCTTTATACCGTATGGAGCTTTAACACAAACATCTACCTTTATACTGTATGGAGCTTTAACACAAACATCTACCTTTATACCATATGGAGCTTTAATACAAACATCTACCTTTATACTGTATGGGGCTTTAACACAAACATCTACCTTTATACTGTATGGAGCTTTAACACAAACATCTACCTTTATACTGTATGGAGCTTTAACACAAACATCTAAGTTTAAATTTGTTACGACTGAGATTTTTTTGCAGTGCATTTCTTCGTGGGGGTGATTTTTCTCTCTCTTTCTCTCTTGTTTCTTTTTTTCCCCCTTTTCTCTCTCCTCAGCTCTTAATCTCTCATTTTTTCTCGTCCATTCACTTCTTCTCTTCTCCTTCTCCTTCTTCTCCTTCTGCTGAACATCCTCCATCATCCTGTTGTCCCACTTTTCTCCCCCTTTTCAGAGCCTCATGCCTTCATCCTTCTACTGTCCGCCCCCCTCCTTCCTCCTCCTCCTCCTCCTCCTCCTTAACGTTCTTTTAATCCTCCTCCTCCTCCTCCTCATTTGTCTCCCCTCTCTCTCGTTTCTGGGCGGGTGAGGGATGAGCGTTTTTTGTTTTTTTGGAGGCTGGTGGTTCGGACGACCATCTTGTCTCTGCTGGTGTCCTCCTGGCGCTCTGCCCATCACCTCCTCCTCTTCCTCCTCACTGCAAAAACTCAAATATCTTACCAAGAATATTTGTCTTATTTCTAGTCAAAATGTCATTTCTAGTCAAAACAAATCTCATTATACTTAAAATAAGACCCATCACATTAAAAAGTAGCTTGTTTTTAGAAAGTTTTTACTTCTTTCAAGCATATTTTCACTTGAAATAAGTAGAAAAATCTGATAGTTTCACTGGCAGATTTTTCTACTTATTGTGAAAATGAAAATGATCTAAAAACAAGTTAATTTTTAGGTGATGAGTCTTATTTTAAGTGGAAATTACATTTGAGTTTTTGCAGTGTAAATGTCAGTGTTGATGCAATAGTTTTGAATAACATACACTGCAAAAACTCAAACTCTTACCAAAAATATTTGTCTTATTTCTAGTCAAAACAAATCTCATTCTACTTAAAATAAGACTCATCACATTAAAAAGTAGCTTGTTTTTAGACACTTTTTACTTCTTTCAAGCATATTTTCACTTGAAATAAGTAGAAAAATCTGATAGTGTAACAAGTTTTTCTTTCTTATTACAAGCACAAAAAACTAGCTGGCAGATTATTCTACTTATTTCAAGTGAATATGTGTTTGAAACAAGTGAAATTTATCTAAAAACAAGTTAATTTTTATGTAATGAGTCTTTTTTTAAGTGAAAAGAGTTTAGTTTTGACCAGAAATGAGACATTTTGACAAGAAATAAGACAAATATTCTTGGAAAGATTTTGAGTTTTTGCAGTGCTCCTCCTCCTCTTCCTCCTCAAACTCTTACCAAGAATATTTGTCTTATTTCTAGTTGAAACAATCTCATTATACTTAAACTAAGACTCGTCACACTAAAAGTAGCTTATTTTTTAGACACTTTTTACTTCTTTCAAGCAGATTTTCACTTGAAATAGGTAGAAAATCTGATAGTGGAGCAAATTTTTCTTTCTTATTACAAGCACAAAAAACTAGTTGGCAGATTTTTCTACTTATTTCAAGTGAAAATTTGTTTGAAACAAGTGAAATTTATCTAAAAACAAGTTAATTTTTAGGTGATGAGTCTTATTTTAAGTGGGAAAGAGATTGGTTTTGACTAGAAATGAGACATTTTGACAAGAAATAAGACAAATATTCTTGGAAAGAGTTTGAGTTTTTGCAGAGCTCCTCCTCTTCCTCCTCAAACTCTTACCAAGAATATTTGTCTTATTTCTAGTCAAAACAAATCTCATTATACTTAAGATAAGACTCATCACATAAATAGCAGCTTGTTTTTAGACACTTTTTACTTCTTTCAAGCAGATTTTCACTTGAAATAAGTAGAAAAATCTGATAGTGGAGCAAGTTTTTCTTTCTTATTACAAGCATAAAAAAATAGCTTTCACTGGCAGATTTTTCTATGTACTGTATTTCAAGTGAAAATTTGTTTGAAACAAGTGAAATTTATCTAAAAACAAGTGAAATTAAGTGGAAAGAGATTAGTTTTGACTAGAAATTGAGACATTTTGACAAGAAATAAGACAAATAATCTTGGAAAGATTTTGAGTTTTTGCAGTGCTCCTCCTCCTCTTCCTCCTCTTCCTCCACTGTAATGGATGACGGGGCAGATCCGGGTGGCCCACAGCGTCTCTCTGAAGGGTTTGGGGGGGTTTTTGGGGGGGGCTCACTCATACCGTTGAGCCCGTTGCGGTGCAGAACAAGTGGAGCCCCTGTAGAGTAGCTGGTGGAGAGCCATTTGATTTGTCCTCCACTTTCCTCTCCTCCTTGTTTCCAGCGAGTGTGTGGTCTCCCCCCACTTCGATCCGGGACGTTTCGATGGCTCTCCTCTCAATGTGGAGAGAAAAAAAAAGTTTTAAAAAAAAAAGGGCCAGCGATAAAAAGGCCTGCGTGGAGGACGTGAGGTCGGTCAAGCTCCTTCCTCGGAGTGAAAAAAGGCTCAGATTCGCTCCATTCATAATAGTCGGGTGGAGGGATAGAGTAGAGAGGGATAGAGGAGGAGGGGGGGGGGTTGTCTGAGCAGGTGGATGTGGAGAAGCTTTAGGCAGATGTTGCTGCACACAAAAGGATTCAATGGGCCTCAACAAGGCTTTTCAAGTATTTACAGAACATTTACATTTTTTACATTTCAGGCATTAGTCTGATCCTCTTATCCAGATCGGCCTCCATTGAGAGCAACGAGGGAGAATGAGCTTAAATTCCTCGATCGCCGTCGACGTTACAAGGAGAAGAGGAGGAGAGGAGAGGAGAGGGGTGGGGAGGGGAGGTCGAGGCCGACGACACCGTGTCACAACGATAAAGAGAGAGGAGGTGAAGAAGAGAAAAAAAGAGCTGCAGCTTTAGGAGTGGTAGATTTCATGCAGCTTTAATTGACTTACAGAGCTTAAACCCACAGATTTCAGGTCGTAGGACGAGACGTTTGGCCTCTGGTTTTGGTCTCCAACGCCTCCATCGGTGGCGGCTGCTGCTGCTAATCCAAAGAGGGGGAAGCTCATTTCAACTCTTTAACTCCCCAACTCCTCCCAACACTATGAATAAATGAACCAACTAATGAAACCATATCAAACTCGAACAATAAACGTGAGAATTACGTCAACATGAAATGTATGATGGTGTCCTAGACTGAGACCAAACCAATACGAGACCATTTTCTTACTGTATTCAGTAGCCTACTAGTCCTCATAATAATCATATGTCTTGATATTTACATTATTCCTCCTCAGCTACAAAGAAAAGATGGTTTGATATCAAATCTAAATCATATTTAAAGGGGACATATTATGGAAATATCACTTTTTGAAGGCTTTTTAACACATATTTTGGTGTTTGTCTTGCCTTCCGGCCCCCAAAATGTGAGAATTGACAAAATCCGTGTGGTTTTACCAGCTGTTCCCTCAGTTGTCGGATAATGATGTAACTAGTTTTCACATTTGCATAATACCAGCCCTATATGGGGACCGGTAGAAAGGGGCAGGGCAAGCAGTGGCTCATTTGCATTTAAAGGGACAGGCACTGGAACCAGCCGTTCTGAACAGGGCTGTGGTGAGAGGATGAAAAGAGCTGTGATGTTTGATCCTTTGGGGATTTTGACTGAAACATGACACAGACACCTGGGAACTATTTTAATTTGTTGGAAAAGGGGCAGAATATGTCTCCTTTAATGTAAACAAAGTTTGTATTGAACAGAAGAACAGTCTCCCACTGTTGACACTGGTGACACCAAGTTGTTCACATGGTTACACAAGCAGATACTTTAGTACAACTATTTTAATTCTCTTAAACTTATTGAATTACGTTACATAAACCAAAGTGAGCGAGTGACAAAGAGACGTTTGTTGTTAAAACAGACATCACTGCAGCTGTGGTCTTGACTGGGCTGGAGTAAAAAAACAGAGTCCAGCTCGACTGAGACAGAAACAAGACGGAGTAAAAACGTAGTCTCAAGACCGGTCTGAAGTACTACAACACTAGTGTATGAGATGTACAATGGTAATGAGCTGTATCACCAAGCAAACACAAGACATATGGTTTTGCATGTAGAGTACGGTGGCCCAGAGAGCTCACAACACTTTGGTTAAAGGGATAGTTCACCCAAAATTCAAATTTCACTCATTATCTCCTCCCCCTCATGTGGACTAAGGGCTGGGAGAAGTTTCAGAGTCCTCCGTGGCTTCTCTGAGTTACAGGGGGGTCTCGGCGTAGCAGTGCATGTCCATATGACGGTAGCAAATGGATACCACTTTTCTTCATAACAAAAAGACACACCAAAAAACATCCAGATACCTCCATGCTGCTCGTCTGTAATGTCCCTCTATTTTGAATTATTGTATTGAAGCCCTGACATGAGAAATTGTTCCGAATCTCGTGCGATTTGCGCCGGCGTCAGGCGCAAATCGCGCAAGATTTGGATGAACCAGGAAGAGAAGCTTCCGCTACAAACAAGCTTAATACATAGACTTATTTAATTTTTTTCAGAACAATTTCTCATGTCGGGCTTCAATACAAGATGGACATTACATACGAGCACTATGGAGGTATTTGGATGTTTTTTGGTGTGTCTTTTTGTTATGAAGAAAAGTGGTATCCATTTGCTACCGTCATATGGACATGCAGTGCTGCACGGAGCCCCGCTGTAACTCATGCCTAGTCCACACGAGCCCGGGTATTTTTGAAACCGTGAACATATGTTCCCGGTTGTATGTCCTGTCCACATGCAACCGTGCTTTTGGAACCCTGAAACCGTGGTTTTTTGAAACCGGGGTCCAGGGTGGGGTTTTCGGCCGGGGTTGGTTTCACCGGGTGCGTGTGGACACTGCAACCGTGATTGTTTTACTCGTTTACGTCATAGCTGCACACGTGCTGATGTAAACACTGCAGCTGCAGAGGTTGTTTGCAGCGGTTTGCAGGTGAGCTCGCAAAAATGGAGGTGACAAAGTGGATTTTTATCACTTTTTTTTTTTAATTTTTTTTATTTTTTACATCATCTAAATGCTAGGCTATTTGTATAGTTTTTCGATGAGAAAAATATAACGAAACGGTCGTCAGGGCGATCCTCTTGTCAGCTCCAAACTCACCCTCAATCACAAACCACAGCTGGTTTTCCACACAGCATCATTTACAGTAACAAGTGACGCTACAGATCAGCTGTTTTTAAAATGACAGAACTACTACAGTAGCGCCGCAGTTTCTTATTCCCCACCTTGTTTGATTGAGAGTTTTTCGGGATGATTTTCATGAATGAACAGGCAATAGCCTATGTCCCGGGTACGACGACGGGAGGGGGGGTCGCGCTGCTGTCATGCAGTGATAAAAAGAGCCTATGCGGAGATGAGGAACGAGCCAAAAGCCGAAAATGTATCCGTGACTTCCGCGGTCGATATAAAGTGGATATGTTTCATTCATACATGTTTTGACAGACAACACAACAGCCAGAGTTGCGCCGCACCGACAGACAGTCATGTGGCTCAGCAGCCAGGTGACGCACACAGCGCAACAACACAGCGCACAACAACACACAGCACAACAACACAGCACACAACAACACACAGCACAAGAGTCAAGACACAGCGCAGCAACATGTGCAGGCTGCTGCAGCAGTGCACGTCAAAGGGACACCGCCGAAAATAAAATAAATAGGCTACATTTTTATTAAATTAATTAATATTTAATTGTTGGACTTGGAGTCTGTGAAATAAAGCTATAATAACACGTAGTTTTGAAATGGTTTTTGCGCATGTTTACATCCATAAAATGACCAAAAATGAACACTATAAGCGGATTTCTTGATGACGAATTATTTAAACAGCATTTGTATAGGAATGATTCCGTCCCAAGCCTTTTGATCCATAAGCGGTTTCCACTGTATTTTGATTGGTTAAAACAGCCTTCCACACGTGCATTGCGTCACTTGGTAGCGGATTTCACGGTTGCGTGTGTACGCAGTGTTTTTATTACACCACTGGTGTGGACGCGAAGCAAAACTCCGGTTTCAAAAATACCCGGGCTCGTATGGACAAGGCCTCAGAGAAGCCACGGAGGACTCTGAAACTTCTCCCAGCTCTTAGTCCACATGAGGGTGAGTAGATAATGAGTGAAATTTGAATTTTGGGTGAACTATCCCTTTAAGAAAACACATGCAAATACACAAACTGTGTGTCGTTGTCATTGTTTGTGCATGTGTTTTCTGAAGGTGTAGAGTGAGTGAGTGAACTTTTCTATATTTTATGAATCTTTTTCTGATCGATCCGTGGAAATATTTTATTTTGAAGAGGAGGAGGCCCTTTCAGAATAAAGTTGACAAATCTCACCTCCACCAATTTGTTTTTCACCCTGTTAAAAAACCTCTTCCTGGTTCTTCACCTGCGAGGCGTCGTGTCGACTCACCTGAGCTGTGAGAGGTTAATCCGGATGATTACGGCACTTATATCTAATAGGAATCAGCTGAAGTTGATAAATTGGGATGAAACCGCGGATGGATGATGTGAACCAGATGTTCAGTCCGAGCTCCAGATGTTTCCCGTTGAAAAAAAGCGCTGTGTTCATGTTTGGATAATTGGGAGAATTGAAAGGAAAAGAGGTCGTTGAAGTTTTGTTTCTGAGCTCGTTACTGTCTGAAAGGTCAAACACACAAAGGGTTAATCATCTGAAATCTTCAACCCAGTTTCAGCCTCTTCAACATCTGTCTGTTTCCAGATGCTGAGGACTCACTTTGTTGTTTGAAAAAGTGACAAAATCTCCAAACTTAAAGGGATAGTTCACTCAGAAATTGAAATTTCTCATTACTCATTATCTCCTCCCCCTCATGTGGACTAAGGGCTGGGAGAAGTTTCAGAGTCCTCCGTGGCTTCTCTGAGTTACAGCGGGGCTCCGTGCAGCACTGCATGTCCATATGACGGTAGCGAACGGAGCTCACTTTTCTTCGTCCAAAAAGACACACCAAAAAACATCCAAATACCTCCATAGTGCTCGTCTGTAATGTCCCTCTGAAAATAGACGAAAGTATAGACTTGTTTAATTTTTCTCGGAACAATTTCTCATGTTGGGGCTTCAATACAAGAGGGACATTACAGACGAGCTGTGTGGAGGTATTTGGATGTTTTTTGGTGTGTCTTTTTGGACGAAGAGTAGTAAACCTTTATTTTATCAGGCAAGAATTGCTAAGAATACATTCTTATTAAGGCAATGGCCTGGTAAGAAGAAAAGTGAGCTCCGTTCTCAACCATCATATGGACATGCAGTGCTGCACGGAGCCCCCCTGTAACTCAGAGAAGCCACGGAGGACTCTGAAACTTCTCCCAGCCCTTAGTCCACATGAGGGGGAGGAGATAGTGAGTTGAGAAATTTCAATTTTGAGTGAACTATCCCTTTAAGTCTCAAGTTGCATTGTGGGTAATGTAGGAGGAAACAGTATCATTGGTTCATTATCTTCAAACTGTCTTTATCTCAAAGTTCTGGAGGTCATTGAACTCATCAGGATTCATCCTCATCCTCATCAACGAGCATTAATTTCAACTTTATTTAATTTATCAATGATTTCACTCATTAACTCATTTCTCGTTTTTCGTTCCCATGCATTGAGTGCCAAAAACGAGATTTCTTGTTTTTTGCTTTTTTTAAAATTATGAAACTAGACACTTTAACACACCTTTATGTGTAAATTTGGGGACTCTACGACGAGCAGAACTGAAATAGATGACGATCAAAAACTCATGACAGCTCAGGATCTGGAAGTTTTTATTTTATTTTTTCTAGAAAAAAAGCAGGGATTTTGGTGAAACCCAGCCATGTTTAGCTTGAGTTTTCTCAGGAACGGAGGCACGTAGAAACAAACAGTTTGTGGCCATTTGGAGCTTAGAGTTTCACCTTTCAAATGAGCCACAGTATGTGTTGGTGGCAATAATATAGAATACACTGTGGCTCTACAAAAATCGTCAAAAATGGTCTAAATTGCCGGTACACTTGACTAAAACTTTGGAAAGGAGCGCGGCACTCAATGAGTTAAAATCAAACTGTTTTCTTTGTAGAGGATGAAAACAAAACAAATTCCAGTTTATCGTCAGAAGCAACAAGGAATTAAATAAAACAACCAAACTCATTAAAAGCTTCAGCATCAATGTCTGATCTGTGAATCTATTAATCTATCGCTCGACTAATCAATGACTCGGCTCATTGATCCGGGGACGGAGAGAGAGATTCTTCATCGTTGTTCGACTCGTTAGCTGCAGTTTGTGTTTGAGTTTAAATCCTCCCACATCACAGCTGTGTAACATCTGTCCTCTTCTCCTGTCGTTAGCGTCTGGTTGGCTGGCGCCGTCGCCCTGGGTGAACTGGGAGCAGTGGGAGGCAGCTGGCGACACCATTCTGTAGGAAAAACTTTATTTAAACAAGGACGAAACAGAAACGTAAAGATTTAATGTTTAAAGACCAAATTAATAATTAGTTTTTATTTAATAGTTTGATTCGTTTTAAAAAAGAAAAAACGAACAACGTCCAGTTTGATTTGATCGTCGGTTTGGTTCAGAGGAGGAAGTGTGTCAAGGTTAACGAAGGACGACGTGGAACGAGAAAAAAAAATCCATTATTCCCTCACACACACACACACGCGCACACACACACACACACGCACGCACGCACGCACGCACGCACGCACACACACACACACACACACACACACACACACACACACACACACACACACACACACACTCCTCCGCCCCCCTGCTGCTGATTTCAATTAGGTCATCCCTCAAAATAGTTCCTCCTCCCCGAGGCGCCGGCGCTAAATGTCTGAGTGGTGACGAGCTGGTGGGGAGGAAGAGGAGGAGGAAGAGGAGGAGGAGGATGGTGAAGAAGACCAAGAGGATGATGAAAAAGAAACGGAGGAGGAGGATGTTAATCACGATGATGAGGAAGATGAGGAACGGGAGAAGGAAGAGGATGATGGTGATGATGATGAACATAAGGAGGAGGATGAAGAAGAAGAGGAGGGGGAGGAAGAGGAGGAGGAAGAGGAGAAAGGTGATGAAGATGAAGGATGAAGATAAGGAGGAGGAAGAAGAGGAGGATGAAGAATGATGATGAGGAAGATGGAGGAAGAGGAGGAGGATAATGATAATGATAAAGATGAAGAGGAGGATGATCATGGTGAAGAAGAGGAAGAGGATGATAAAGAAGAAATGGAGGAGGAGGAGGATGATAATCATGATGATGAGGAAGGGGAGGAGGAGGATGATGATGAAGATAAAGATGATGATGAGGAGGAGGAGGATGAAGATAAGGAGGAGGAAGATGATGATGATGATGAAGATGAAGAGACAGAGGAGGAAGAAGGTGATGAAGATGATGATGATGACAATGATGATGAAGATGAGGAGGAAGAGGATGAGGAAGATGAAGAGGAGGAGGAAGAGAGGGAGGAAGAGGATGATGTTGATGAAGAGGATGATGATGATGATGATGAGGAGGACAGAGGAGGAAGAAGATGATGGTCATGAAGATGAAGATTAAGATGACTAGGAGGAGAGGGAGGAAGAGGAAGATGATGAGGAGGAGGAGGATAATGTTGATGATGATGATAAAGATAAGGAGGATGAAGAGGAGGAGGAGGAAGATGATGAAGATGATGATCTGCATCTCCCTCCTCCCAGATGTTCTTCCTCCTCCTGCCGATCGACCGGCCGCTACATCGTTAATCAATATCAGTTATTGATCCTTCACACCTGTAACCAATCGTTTATCTTTACCACCTGACCCTCGGCCAATCAGGACGCAGCATTCTGGGTCATTATAATCTCAATGGGAAATGAAATAGAAACTCAGTATTTACTGTAAACCAGATGACGATGCCTTCACTGCCTGTTGGAAAAAACTAAAGTAAAGTTATAAAAACATAAAAACTCTCTCACACTGTGAAGAATAAAAACCAGACCTGAGTTTAAAACGAGAGTCTGGACAGACGGAGGGAGAGACGGAGAGACGGAGGAGCGGCCCAGTCGGTCGGTCGGTATCTGTGCTGCTGTGTTTACTGCCTCGCTCGCTGTTTTCCCCCAGTTGGCAGCTGGTAAATACTACGTGCCCTGAATGCAGCATCAGCAGGGTTCATTCAAAGAAATTAAAACCTTTTATCATCATCGTCGTCATCGTCTGCTGCTGCTGCTGCTGCTGCGTCTTCATCGACCGAGACTGTCCAACGTTTATGATGTAAGAGAGGGCTTTACACACACACACACACACACACACACACACACACACACACACACACACACACACACAAACACTTCCTCTCTCATTGTGTTTCCTGTGGGATTCGGTTCTGGCACTCCTCCTCCTCCTCCTCCTCCTCCTCTCCTCCTCCTTCTCCTTCGTCTTCCTCTTCTTCCTCCTCCTCTTCCTCCTCCTCTTCGGTCCATTCAGCTCCAGTGTTTGATTAAGTTGTTTTTCCTCTGGGCCTCTGACAAACGGTTTCGTCACCGTGAGTACGATGAGATGAGATTAGAAACACGGAGAGAACGAAGCCGCTGCAGGTTTTTTGGACGACGGTGAAGAAGGAGGAACTGAGCCAGGATGAAGTCACCGAGGTTCTTCCTCTGGGGACGGGGAATGGGTTTATAATGACTAATAATTAACTAATAAAACTCACAAAGTCTCACAAATAACTATAATATTTACATTATATGGATCATGGAAGATGTTTTAAGTGAAAGTTGTTGAATTAAAATGACTGGAAAACCGGATTTTAAACACTGCAAAAACTCAAAATCTTTCCAAGAATACAGTATTTGTCTTATTTCTTGTCAAAATGTCTCAATTTTAGTCAAAACTAGTCTCTTTCCACTTAAAATAAGACTCATCACCTAAAAATGAACTTGTTTTTAGATCATTTTCACTTGTTTCAAACTAATATTCACTTGAAATAAGTAGAAAAAAGTTTTTTGTGCTTGTAATAAGAAAGAAAAACTTGCTCCACTATCAGATTTTTCTACTTATTTAAAGTGGAAAATTTACTTGAAAAAAGTAAAAAGTGTCTAAAACAAGCTACTTTTTAAATGTGATTAGTCTTATTTTAAGTAGCCTATAATTAGATTTATTTTTGACTAGAAATAAGACAAATATTCTTGGTAAGATTTTGAATTTGTGCAGTGAAGATACCCCAATATTTAAAAGTGCATTTTTATTTAGATTTGATTTTTTTAATGGTCATTTTGGTTCATTTCTATAGTATTTTGCTGATAAACAGCCAATAAACATGATAAATAGTTAATAAATATGATCATAAAGTGAACAGAAGCATTAAAATCACGTCCCGTCTTTGAGTTTTTGCAGCTCATGTTTTGTCAAACTGAAACTGAAGTTGTTTCTGAATTTGCAGCATGTTTGTGTCTTGGTGTGGATGTGTGTGTGTTTTCCTAAGGTGCAGTGTGTTGAGCCCTCAGGGCCACCGTAGAAAAAGACATAAGTCTGATTGACAGGAGGTGTGACTTCTTAAGTCAGGCGTTACAGATGTAAACATCAGTCTTCACAGCTTGCAAATGAAAATTACAAGTGTGCACAAGTTTACACATATGAATTACATGAACTCAAAGGTTTGTATCATATTATTATTTAGTTTCTGTAAATGTGGAACAACAAAGACCGTAGTCGTGAGCGTTTAAACAAAAGTGAGTCGACAGAAGCAGCTACTGACGTATCCCCTTGTGCTCATTGACCTTCACTGTTAAAGAGGGAAAAACAGTTTCTCTACTGTCACTAAAGAGACGTTTATGATCACTTCCTGTTTCCCACTCACTATAATCTGCTGTCAGTATGAACAGTATAGTGTTCAAGCTAAAGCTCCATACAGTATAAAGGTAGATGTTTGTGTTAAAGCTCCATACGGTATAAAGGTAGATGTTTGTGTTAAAGCTCCATACAGTATAAAGGTAGATGTTTGTGTTAAAGCTCCATACAGTATAAAGGTAGATGTTTGTGTTAAAGCTCCATACAGTATAAAGGTAGATGTTTGTGTTAAAGCTCCATACAGTATAAAGGTAGATGTCCATGTGTAGTGTGATTATAAAGCAGCTCTAGGTTCTATATTAATACTGTGAAAGTATCAAAGCCTCAGTCCACAGAGAAATGCACACAGCCTGTATTCAGAAACTGAGCCTTAAAACCAGCCGTCAGGACTTCCTGTCACTTTGTGATGTCACAACTAAGCCCCGCCCCCTCACCACCACCTGGACCCACCATCCATCCAACAACTTTGCAGGATTTTTAGTTTCTCTGAGTGTTTTATTCTGAAATCTGCTCTAATTTTATTTCAATCACTGCAATTAGAAAACAGTCAGCCAATCAGAAGAGAGGCTCAGAGCCTCCTCCTCTCTTCTGATTGGCTGACACCGACCTGCTGTTACCAGAGCTCCAGAGAGAAGCAGAGATGCCTCTTTTCATGATGGACGGCATATGTACATATCTGTGTTTATCTAATTCATAACAACTAAAGCGTCTCCAACTCTTTGTTCTCTGAAGTCGACATGAACCAGATGTTACACCCAGATGTTTTCCTTTAGTGTGATTTGCTGCTCGGCCGAGACACGATCAATCATTATTTATGTTGCAGCAGCTTTACGTTTTAAATGTTTTAAATAAATAAAAGCTGGACCTGAAGCCGCTCGTGTTGCAGCTGTTCGCTCTCCGTTTAAATCTTCCTGCTGCTGTAAACAAGAGGCTCAGAGCGGGAACGCTTTGTTTAAACAGCGGTTCAGTCGTTTCTGAGGAGGCAGAGGAGCAGTCTGAGGCCTGATGGATGCTCTGGTTTGGTTTGGTTTGGTTTGGTTTGGTTGGAGATGGACGAGGAGCAGCAGCAGATGTTTATAGGTGTTGTGTTGTGACGACCTGAGTCTCCAGAAGCTTCTTCACTTCCTTTTGTCTCTTTGTCTCTGTTGATCTGAGCTGATGAACGTCCTCCGAGTGCAACTGGACTTCTTCAGTTCTAAGGCCTGTACAGACAGAGACGGGTTTAGGAATATTCAATATTATAAAACGTAAAGGTGAAATCCAGCGATCTGATTGGTTGTTAACCGTAGTATAATGAGCATATACCACGGCTACTATTTAAAAAAAAAGCCTTATCACAGCGTAGGCTATCACTCCGCGTCAGGCACGTATGACTGGTATGAATGGAAGTTGTTGTCATGTATCCATGACAACGGACTGTTGCAGTCCGTAGCAAAAGACAGTTGATGTTTTTACGATGTTAAAAAATGGACAAAAGTAGTTGAATTGACATGTTTGAGGTGAACTTTCACCTCCAGAGGGTTAACAATGGTAGAGGGGACTGAGCAGTGACAGAGGAAAAGACCAGATGCAGAGCTACTTGGAGCTAACGTCTGGAGAGGTGGGACTATTTTTTTCACAGTGAGGCTATTTTATTGGATAATATGTAAATAAATAAAACTACATGAAATTGATTGCGTATCCCTCTTTCATATTGCCATTATTGGTAACCGTTTTATAAAAGCAATATATCTTAAGTATGGTCTTAGTCTTATATCTTAAGTAACGCTTTCGTCCACATGGAACCAGTGTTTTTGAACCCGGAAATGCTGTTTTTTTTTTTGGGAAAACAAGTCCAGAGTGAGAAAATCTTTAAAAAAAACGCTACAACTTGTGTTTTCGTGTAGAGAACCAATACACAACTTTTGTGAAACGAAGCTGTCATATGGACTACAGATGGAAATTAGCTCTCTGCTAAATCTGGTACACTAATCTTTACATTATTTTGTTTAATGTCTGTGTATACACTGTCCATAAACGTAATAAAATAAGATAAATAAATAGCCCCGCCTCTCTGACCTCGGCCACCTCGCTAGATGTCACTGGCTGTGTCCGAAATCACTCACTACTCACTATACAATACACAATATGGTGAGTAGTAGTGTCCGAATGTTTAGTTTAGTTTTTAGATTATTAATTTTCACTATATAGTGACTCATTGTATTCCACAATTCACTGTGAAATGCAGTGGACATCCGATGGTCACTAACCAAAGCAAGATATCCCATCATGCCATTGTGGTCACGGATCGCCGTTACGATCGCGGTCGGCATTGATCTGAAACGTTTTAATTACGTGACTGAGCAGTATTATTTGGTGCAATTTTTGCTTGGAAAACTTACTTGTAGTTGTTTAAACCTGATAGTAGCCTATTTGTTGGGGAAACTTAACATTAATTGTTAAAACTTTACGGTATTTGCTGTGAAAACTTAATTTTAGTTGTTGAAACTGGTCAGTATTTGTTGGGAAAACATAATAGGCTATTACATGTTAGGAAAACATCTTATTAATTGGAGGGACAAATATGCGTTAGTACACTGAATAGACTTTTTTATGTTGACACCACCAGTGGAAGAGTCTGTAAAACTCAAAATAATTCATACAACTAGTTCACTCATTTTTTTTTAAGTTGAGGCAACTGAACATTTTTTACAGTGTATGTAATTAACTGTGCGGCGGAGTAGCGTCCGAAAGTGTTTTATCATTTGACCAGTGAGTCACTATATTGAATTCACTATATAGTGAGTAAGGACAGGCTTGTGTTCAAGCTGCAGAAGCTACTGGAGTTTTTAACAGTGCTTTTACATGCACATAAATGTCTATTTGCACTTTTCAGTATCACTTATGGTTGCACTGATCATCATCATCTAGTTTGTATTATTTTTTCTACATACTTTTATATAGTTTTTCTACATTTTGTAACATTTTGTACACTTTCTTGATATTGATGCTGCAGCCTCTGTGCTTTGCCCCATTGGGATAAATAATGCGGTGGCTTGGTGAACATGCAGACGTTTCTGGGAAGCTTTTAAAGAACGATAAAGATAAAAGATGTTTCTGTGTGTGAGAGCCACCGGTATTAAACCTGTGATGTGGACGACACCTTTGGGTCCTGAGGGTCATGAAACTCTGGATGTATCTGGACGGATGTTTGACAGATGGTTGTGAAACAGACGCTGACGAATCCTTAAAACTTTAACAATCAGATCCTCCGACTTTCTCTCTCCTGTAACTTTTCATCCTCGTCTCCAGCGTCTTTACAGTCTGAGGTCACAACCTTTGACTTTACTACAGAGACAAACCAACAGAAACCTCCAACCTGTCCAACTCAATAGATTTTTACATGTAATTGTATTTTAAGTTGGACTTTTATTGTGAAAAGCACCTGGAGTAGTCTGTACACTTTGCTTGGAAGACGTTATAGAGGATAGTTGATTGATTATATATCAATATTTGATCATATTAACCAGGTAGTTTAGGAGTGTAAAGGCCGTCTGTTATGAAATACTGATATTTCTTTAATGGATTTAATTGTGAAATAAAAACATAAATAGAGTTCATAGTTCAGTGTTTGTGCACTGCAAAAACTCAAAATATTACCAAGAATATTTGTCTTATTTCTAGTCAAAATGTCTCATTTCTAGTCAAAACAAATCTCATTATACTTAAAATAAGACTCATCACGTAAAAAGTAGCTTGTTTTTAGACACTTTTTACTTCTTTCAAGCAGATTTTCACTTGAAATAATCTGATAGTGGAGCAAGTTTTTCTTTCTTATTACAAACACAAAAAACCTGCTTTCACTGGCAGATTTTTCTACTTATTTCAAGTGAAAATGTGTTTGAAACAAGTGAAAATTATCTAAAAACAAGTTGATTTTTAGGTGATGAGTCTTATTTTAAGTGGAAAGAGTTTAGTTTTGACAAGTTGAGACATTAGTTGAGACATTTTGACAAGAAATAAGACAAATATTCTTGGAAAGATTTTGAGTTTTTGCAGTGAAGTTCATGATGATGAAAAACATAAAACAGACAAGTTCATGTGTTTGCTTACGACTCGTTTGTCTCCGTTTACGTCGACATGCAGAGATAACAACGAGACGAATGTGAAGTTTAGCTGCTCGGTGTCGACCGAGGATGATGTCACAGAGATGTGACGCTCGCTGCTGATTGGTCGGAGCCAGAGACACAAGAACTAAAGTAAACAAACCTGGTTATTGTTGAAGTGGAGAATCAGACAGAGAGAGAGAGGAACTGTAGACGGACACGGACACATCCATTATTCATCAACACACCCCTCCACCCCCCCCCACCGGGGAGAGATCATTTGTTTCTGAGCACAGATACAGGTCACACATGACTACACACACACACACACACACACACACACAGTTCAGTCTTATCACAGTTAAGTGCTGCGGTGACGTTGGTGTTGGACGACGTCGACCAGAGACAGTTTCAAAGTTAAAGGGATAGTAGCATTTTTTTTTTAAGTGGGGTTGTATGATCTACAAATAGCCCCTAAGTACTTTAATTGCAGTAGAAGACTCTCTGCACTCCTCCCGTTAGCAACGCCAGCCCATAATAGCCCTGCCCAAAGATTTACAACATACAGTGTTGTGAACAGACCCAAAGAAACGGCCTATTTTCACGGCCTAAAAGAGGTTTTACCTGAAAGAAAATACACAGTTCCATTGTTCGCTATAATATAATTTTTTTCCAGCCCTTCAAAGTGCAGGAAAAACACAGTTTTTATTTGGACCTAACCAACTCACGTATCCCTCCGCCCAGGGTTAGCGCCGCCGATCAGTAGTTGGTTAGGTCCAAATAAAAACTGTAAAAACTACTCCAGAGTATTCATCAGCATGAGGGGGAGTCAACAATGACTGAATTTCATGTTTTGGTGAACTATTCCTTTGAGGGTTCTTTGCTTGTTATCATTGCAGTGTCTCTGTCAGTGTCTCTGTCAGTGCTGTCTGCATCGTCAGCGTTATGTTGGTCCCTGGAAAAGAATTAAGGAAGTCTTTCTGGTGTTTTATTATTGTAGTTCTTGATTCTTCCAGATTTAGCTCTCATGTTTTTCAGTGGAATATTTACAATATTTTGTCAGAGACTCAGATGTTTGTATCCGTGCATACTTCTCATAAACATCCTCATGATTTTCTTGAAAACAAACTTGTTTCTGATGAAAAGCAGCGTTTCTATCTGAGCTGAACAAACATCCTCTAATGAGCAGGTGTTGATTCTCCTGCAGCTCTGAGTCGACTCTTTTATCCTGCAACGTGTTTCCCTTCATTCCTGGCGTTCATCATCATCCTCCCTCTGCTCCTTTTAAGGCCGGATGGACTCGGACCTGAAGATAATCCATAGCCCCCTTTTTCTTTTTTCTTTTTTTTTTTTTCTTTTTTGCCATTTATAGTGAAAAGAGAGCGATCGATGAGCCGGAGTTTTAAGCTGCAGGTTCTGCTGCGTTAACGCTCACAGGGAGTTTTACAGCAGATCGGACCTTTTCGTTTGTCTCGTGCCTCCGGAGCTGCTTTGATTTCCTGCTGGTGGTCTCGTAACCGGACGACTTCTCCTTCTTCTTCTCCTTCTTCTGTCTTTTTATGGAGGGATCTGCTGAGTTTAGTAACTCCAGCAGGAGGATGACTCACATCTATCTGCTGTCTGAGGTCAAACTCTGTGAGAGCAGCAGCCAGAATCCAAACAGGTTTTTAAAAACTGCACTAACATCTGGCTTCAGGTGGTTTTACTGAGAGTTTGGAGGCTTTTAGTCAAACTGTTGTAGAGCTGTAAAACTTTAATGAAACATAGATACTACTACTTCATATGGAGATGATATGAAATGCACAACTTATGCTCTATCATGCATCACTTTAGTAAATATTTAAATACATGTTTTAAATGCAGCTTCATCACATTTAGTCATGTGACCTCGACTGCAAAGGCACTTGTGTCTGTTTGTGCTAACTAGCTAAAGGCTAATTAACCAGAGTCTTTGGTGTTTCTGTCGTATCCATGTGACAGAACAAGGTCAAGATGTTGAAGCATCTATAACTACATGAATCTCTCACTACGCAACAGAAACATTCATAACAACACAACTGAAAACAAACACGTCACCTACTGTACGTAGCCTACAGTCAGTCTGTAAACAGGAAGTAGATCGTCTAAAGACAGTTGTAGTGTTGAAATGCAGAGTTTTATCAGGGTTTAAAGCTGTTGGCAAAGACGACAAGGTCAGTCATGTTTGTGTTCTGGTTTCCATAATCCCTATAGTCACAGCAGTAGGTTCGTTACCTTTAACTGTCGGTGCAAGCTATTTTGAGATCGGCAGGGCAGAGACGTGAGCTCTGTACGGCATGCGGTATTTCCAGGCTTTCCTTCATCAAACTCATCAAATACACAATCCAACAACTCCACAACGCTCTGGTGAACAAGTTGTGACCTGCACATTCACCACGCTATGAGATAATAACACAACGTTACCAGACAGAGTTGTTTTAGAGGGAAATACGTAATCGGAACTACTTTTCAGACACGGCTGCTGGGCGGAGTGATTTCAAAAGTGCAAGTAGTTCTGAGTATTTGCTAATGTGTCCTAATGTTAAGCTACATAATGTTACATGATTGTCCACCAGAGCATTTTGGAGTTGTTGGATTGTGTATTTAGTTTGATGAGGGAAATACCATAGACCTCTGTAGCGTACCTCTGAGCAACTCATGGCTCTGCTCCGCCGTTCTAAAAATAGCTTGCACCGACAATTAAAGGTAAAACAAAACAAACCTACTGCTATGACTATAGGGATTATGGCAATGGGCCAATTTGCCAAAAGGTTAAATATCCCTTTGACCTCCGGAAATTTCCCTCTAAAACAACTCTGTCTGGTAACGTTGTGTTATTATCTCATAGCGTGGTGAATGTGCAGCTCACAACTTGTCCACCAGAGCGTTGTGGAGTTGTTGGATTGTGTATTTGATGAGTTTGATGAAGGGAAACCAAGAAATCCCATTAGCCTCCGTAGCGTAGCTCTGAGCAGCTCACGGCTCTGCTCCGCCGTTCTAAAAATAGCTTGCACCGACAATTAAACAAACCTACTGCTATTGACTATAGGGATTATGGCAATGGGAGAAGAACGGACCTGGTCCACTGACTCTCTGAGGTTTAGCAGCAGTTGGAGGTTGGAGGTTTGTGACAGAAACCAGCAGCAGCAGCAGCGTGTACGGTAGCCTCAGTGGGACATGTTATGACAGCGCTGGTTTTTTCTGCTCGGTGACAGAACGGTAACACACTCCAGCTGTTCACACTCCTCTCCGTCCAAACCAAACCACATGACCTCATCATGGAGGGGTGTGATGGCGCCCTGGGCTCAGACTCTCAGGCTGATCCTGCTCCTCGCTGCACATCCAGACCTGAACCCTGGATCTTCATCTGCAAACAGAAACATTTTGTTGTTGTTGAATCCTCGTTTTTAAAGGTTTTACCAGTTCAGTTTGATCACATTAAACCCAACAGAACCAATGAAGGGTTAGGGTTAGGACGTCCAGGGATTCGGTCCTGGTCTGGTCCTGGAGGTTTTGGGCTCAGATGTGGACGAACCTTATTGGGAGACGTCTTGTTTTAAGGTCGTCCATCCGTCTGATTCTAATGACGGAAACACATTTTCTAACACAATGTAATGTCCAATATACAAAGGAGTATTAGGGCCAGCCAAAAAAAAAGCCAGCCAAAAAAAAAAATGTCAGGCTGCCTTTTTTTTTTTTTATGCCAATTTTTTATGTTATTTTTTTTGCCTGGCTATTTTTTGTGTTTTTTTTCGCTGGCTTTTTTTTTTCCGCTGAATTTTTTTTTTGTCTGGCTATTTTTTTTTTTGCTGGCTTTTTTGTGTGTGTTTTCTTTTGCTGCCTTTTTTCCGATTTTTTTTTCTTCTTTTTTTGCCAAATTTTCTTTTTTTTGCCAAAATTTTCTTTTTGGGCCAAAATGTTCTTATTTTTTTGCCTTTTTTTTTTTTTTTTTTTGCCAAATTTTCTCTTTTTTGCCAATTTTTTTTTTTTTGTCAATTTTTTTTTTCCTTGTGCCAGATTTTTTTTTTTTTTTTTGCCAAATTTTTTTTTTTTTTTTGTGTGTGTTTTTTTGGCTGGCTTTTTTTTTCCGCTGAATTTTTTTTTTGCCTGGCTATGTTTTTTTTTTTGGGCTGGCCCTAATACTCCTTCGTACTAATAGGATAAAAATGACCTTTTTGTATCTCAAAGATCAAAAGTCAACTTCACTGTTCTGTAATTCTGTTATTCAGTGCTGTAACTCAGAAAATAGAGAAGGTCCAGACCATATTTCCTGCAGCTTGGTGGAAGAATACGACCACAATCTAGTTCCTCTGTGTCGTTTCACACCATCTGATGCATTTTACATTTACAACATTTTACAACAAATCCTGCACAGGACTGACCAGACTGAAACGTCTCAACAACCGGTATTCATTTCCTGTGCAGGTTGGATTATTAAAAAATTTAAATTTAATTTCCTGCATAATTTTTTTTTTTTATGGTTCTTTTTTTTTTTTTTTACCAAATACCTGCAAACACAACACAAGCTCAGGTGTGATTATCGGCTGAACTCAACACAATCACACCGCACACGTTGGCCTGTGGACGTGTGACGGATCGTGTGTCGAGTCCCTGTGAAGCTGATTTCCATAGAAATGAGAAAATTTTAACCGGCGGCTTCTTTGGATGGATGAAAAAAAAAAAAAACGGGGGAAAAAAGGAAGGAAATGAATCCCAAATCTGGAAAATGTGGTCGTTGAGGAACTGAACCTCGGTAAAAAAGCTCAGCCCGTCTTCAGATTAAAGGGATAGTTCACCCAAAATTGAAATTTCACTCATTATCTACTCACCCTCATGTGAACTAAGGGCTGAGTCCTCCGTGGCTTCTATTGAAGCCCCGAAATGCGAAATTGTCCCGAAAAAAAATTAAATAAATCTATATTTCAAGCTTGTTTGTTGTTGTCAAGCTCTTCCTGGTTCATCAAATTTGGACGAACCAGGAAGAGGAGCTTCGAGAATCTTCCGCTACAAAACAAGCTTGAAATATAGACTTATTTAATTTTTTTCGGGACAATTTCTCATGTCGGGGCTTCAATACAAGAGGGATATTACATACGAGCAGCATGGAGGTATTTGGATGTTTTTTGGTGTGTCTTTTTGTTACGAAGACAGTTGGTATCCATTTGCATCCGTTATATGGACATGCACTGCTACGCCGAGACCCCCTGTAACTCAGAGAAGCCACGGAGGACTCTGAAACTTCTCCCAGCCCTTAGTCCACATGAGGGGGAGTAGTAGATAATGAGTGAAATTTCAATTTTGGGTGAACTATCCCTTAATAAATAAATAAATAAATGCTCAGCCCGTCCTCAGATTAACCTGCCTCACCCCCCCTCACCCCCCTCCCTGGTTGGTATTAGTCCTTCCCTCCCCCATCGTCCCGTCCTCAGACCCCCGGTGCCCTGGCATCAGGAGCAGAGGGGCAGGGACTCAGGGTGGAAGTAGAGGGGCGGTGGTGGTGGCGGTGGTAAAGGGGGGGTGCGGGGGGGGTTCGGGGGGTTGTCACACATTCTGGCGTGGGCACCGGTTCTCACCCCCCCCACACACACACACACACACACACACACACACACGGCCCTGTGGACGTCCCTGCTCTCCCAGCGCTCCGAGCTCTAATCCTCTTATTCAGCGTCCGGCTGGAGGCAGCGAGTCTCCCACAGACCGGACCGGCCGCTCTCCGCTCAACACACACACTCACACACTCTGTATGTGTGTGTATGTGTGTGTTTCTCTGTGACACACACACTGAAACAGTGTGTGTGTCACAGAGAAACACACACACACACACACATAGTGTCGGTGTGTGTGAGCAGCACAGACGCTGAGCAAGAGTTCTCCATACAACCTATTCTCCTCATTCACTCTGCTCCAGTAGAATATAAGCATGTAACTCCCCCTCCTCTTCCTCCCCCTCTCCTCCTCCCCTCCTCCCTCCTTTCTGCCCTCAAGACCTGAATTACAGCCCTCCCAACCTTCCTCCCTCCCTCCTCCTCCTCCTCCTCCCATCTTCACTTCCTTCCCTCCGTTCATCGTAAATCAGCCGATTTCGCTCCTTCTACAGTTTCTCTGCTCCAGTTATTATCAGTCATATTGTTGCAAACAGGAAGTTTTCTTCAAAAGTGAGGGGGTCATTTATTTTCAATAGGATATAAGTTTATCTTTAAAGGTGTACAGAAAAGAAAATTGAATTTGAGCCCACTCTGGGTCATAAAATTAGTGTAATAATAACTCATCTATCAGACGATGTAGGCCAAACTTTGTGCAAAATTCTATTTTTGAGTAAATCCGGGATGAAAGTGTGTATTTTAGTGTAGTTTTTTTTTTTCGTATTGGATAATGCAGGCGCACGGATTATACGTCAGCCTGTACACGATTCACTAGCCACTGATATTGGATCCGTCATCCGTCATTCAAACGTCTGAGACACGCACACACACACGGAGCTCGGGCTCGCCCCAAACTTTGAATATCCCGCCCGCTCGATAACGACCAATCAAATTCATTTTCCTTACTCGGGTAAACTCGTGTTGCAGCTCGTGACAAACGGGACAAACGGCCATTTCTGTACACCTTTAAGTAAGAAAACACTTCAATAACCTCCAACCTTAATTTCCTGTAATTTTCCTGTAACTTTCGATCAATAAAGTATCTATCTATCTATCTATCAATCTATCTATCAATCTATCTATCTATCTATCTATCTATCTATCTATCTATCTATCTATCTATCTATCTATCTATCTATCTATCTATCTATCTATCTACAGTATCTATCTATCTATCTACTGTATCTATCTATCTATCTATCTATCTATCTATCTTAAAGTGTCTAATTTCATACATATGACACAAATTTATAAACATTTTCCTACAAGTATAATATAATTGATGATCAATGATGATGAGTGATTATAATTTATACCAATAAATGAGATTATTTTTGCAGGATCTACCTGTCACTCCCCCCTCAACAATACCTTATAACTGACCTACTGATGAACAGTGGGTTAGTTATTTAGGTGAAATAAAACCAAAACCAAACGATGGCTGCTGAGTTATTTCTGTTTGGTGATTGGATCAATAGCTGTATTGGAAACGATTGATAATCTTAAACCAAGTTAACTCTGAACTGAAGAACAGAATTCGTGCAGCTTCTCCACTTCCATCAGACTTTTATTTTTTTTTACTGTAACTCAGTGATGATGACAGACTTTTATTTTGAAAGGTTCAGCAGCAAAGTCAGGCCAGGGAAGACCTTCAAAATAAAAGACAGAGAGAGAAAAAAAAAATCATATTTGTATGTGTTTGTGTAACGATTTAACGACCTCAGGATGTTTACACAGACACACACACCTACACAGACAGACACACACACAGACACACAGACACACACACACACACACACACACACACACCGTCGCTCTCTGACAGGATGGACAGGTGTGTTTTCTTTGTGCTCGGTGTCACAAAAGGTTTCTCGTGTCGGGTGTCGACCGGACGTCGGTGTGGTCCGTAACTCAAACCTGTGTGTGTTTTCAGTGTGAGTGTGTGTGTGTTCAGAGTGTGTGTGTGTGTGTGTGTGTGTGTGTGTGTGTAAGGGGGTCATCTCTTCACTGCGCCGTCGTTTCTCCATCAGTGCAAACTTCAAACAGTTTTATCAGCTGAGTCAGTGAAGTGCAGCGAAGCCGACGCCTCGGGTGACTCTGAACACACACACACACACACACACACACACACACACACACACACACACACACACACAGACACAGATACACACACACACACACACACACACACACACACACACAGACTGTAACAGAGCTGCAGGTGTTTCATGTCAGAGCTGCTGTTTACACGTCAAGTTTCCATTTCCACCTTAACGGACAACGAGCTCACGACTTCCTGTCTGAACCGACTGAGGTCACAGAGAGGAGGAGGAGGAGGAAGAGGAAGTGGGGGAGGAGTAAAGAGGGAAAGGAAGAGGAAGAGAAGGGGGACAGAGAGGAGAAGGGGAGGAGGAAGAGGAAGTGGAGGAAGAGAAAGGAGGAGGAGAGAGAAACAGGAGGAAAAGGAGGACGAAGAGGAGGAGGAAGAGAGAAAGGAGGAGGAAGAAGAGGAGAAAGAGGAGGATGAAGAGGAAGTGAAGTAGAAAGGAGGGAAAGGAGGAGGAAGAAGAGGAGGGAAACGAGGAGGAGGAGAGAGAAACAGGAGGAAAAGGAGGAAGAGAGAAAGGAGGGAGAAATAGGAGGAAGAGGAGGGGGACAGAGAGGAGGAGGAAGAGGAAGTGGGGGAGGAGGGAATTGAGGAAGAAGAGGAGGAGGAGAAGGAGGAGGAGAAGGTTATGTGTCCATAACTAGTCAGACCTTTCTCCAGAGAAGAAGGGTCTGGTTTAGCCTCGTAAACCAGCCTCTCGCGTAAATGCATTTCATTTCATTTCATTTCTCAGAGAGTCTGGCCTCATCCCCCCTGCAAGCGTTTGGGGTGGACGGGAGTAGTAGCGTTGACAGACAACCCCATTCAGCCAATCAGCAAGTTGGTGTAGTGACGGGGCTTTGCACCAGTCGGTCCCTGATTGGCCAACGTGCTGTGTCAATCACAGCGGCGGCGCTGATTGGCTCGGCCTTCTGAGGGTTTCAGGTCAAATACCCAGGGAAAAACGGACACGGAGCGTTGTAAAAGGTTTGACACCAGAAATGATATCTAGGAACTTCAAGGATTAAAACCTGGGTGGACAACCCGGTCAACTAGCTGCTGGAAAGCTGCAAGGGGCCAAAACCCCTTTCTGGGGTCATTTTGCTGGCAAAATGATGTAAATGCAAATATTTAGGTACTACAATGGCATAAATAGTCATACAACTATAAGATTTGGCAGAGAGTATCTTGACACATAGGGGGAGGCATGAAAAAAAGATTCTGGGGTTTGTTGCAACTCGATTTTAAGATATCACCCTTAACATCCCAAAAAAGACCAAAAAAAGTACTGTTCGCCTGACAAATTCTCATGAAAATTATTATTTTTCAGCATTTTATGGAGATTATCTATGCCTAACATGTATATAGAACATTTCCTTAATTCATAAGCTTCCATTTGAGTCCCAGAGCCTTTCTACTAGCTACTGGAAAGCTACAGGCAGACTCCAAACAATGCAACACCTATTGTGAAAAACTACATGTTAACTGGCATGATCAGAAAACATTCTATTTCTGGTCTCCCCAAAGTGAACAGACAGATAGAGAAGACCGTTGGCCACAGCAAGTGGGGCTTTGGAGATAGACAGGCTATCCTGGACTCAAATGGAAGCTTATGAATTAAGGAAATTTTCTATATACATGTTAGGCATAGATATTCTCCATAAAGTGCTGAACAATAATAATTTTCATGAGAATTTGTCAGGCGAACAGTACTTTTTTTGTCTTTTTTGGGATGTTGAGGGTGATATCTTAAAATCGAGTTGCAACAAACCCCAGAATCTTTTTTTCATGCCTCCCCCTATGTGTCAAGATACTCTCTGCCAAATGTAATAGTTGTATGACTATTTATGCCATTGTAGTACCTAAATATTTGCATTTACATAATTTCGCCAGCAAAATGACCCCAGAAAGGGGTTTTGGCCCCTGTAGCTTTCCAGCAGCTAGTTGACCGGGTTGTCCACCCAGGTTTTAATCCTTGAAGTTCCTAGATATCATTTCTGCTGTCAAACCTTTTACAACGCTCCGTGTCCGTTTTTTTGCTTTGCCCCCTGGGTAAAACGCTTAGAATGGGGATGAGGCCAGACTCTCCCTCAGAATGAAATGAAATGCACTTCCGGGAGAGGCTGGTTTACGAGGCTAGGTCTGGTTGGTCCGACTATGATTCTAAGATCGAAGGAAAGAAAACACCCTGGCTGTTTGGATTTCTTTCAACCAATCACAGTCGCTGTCGGCGTTGGCCTCGCTGGCTCACTGAAGATGACAGATAAAACTTTCTCCAGATCGTCCTTCTTGGACACAAACCAAATATCCGTGGTTACCGTTGATGTTTCGGACTTCCACCGGGCGTATCGTTCCGGCCAATCAGGGGACTTCGTCTTGTCTGATTAAAAAAGTTGAAGAAAGACAAGACGGTCCTGACCAAAACGTGTTCTTGTCATCATGCTACAAGAAGAAGAAAAAGAAGATTTATATTGTTGTCCGTAGACGTCGTCCGTCACCTTTTCTGCTGCAGGAAGTGAAAAAGCTGCTTCTTGTGACTTGAACTTCTTCCCTCTGACCTTTAACCCAGAGGTCACCGAACCGACCGTCCTGATTGTTCCTTTATTGCCGCGGTTGTAACGTAGCTGGAATGTGTTTTATTCATTCACTCATTCATTTATTCATTCATTCATTCACTCTCTGCTTGTGGCCGTGCAGTGAATCATGGGAGAAGTGGCGGGGAGCCGATTGAGCCGATTGAGCCGGTTCGTGGCGGTCCGGCTCCTCCGTGTCGTCGCTCCGTCTGGTTTTTAGATTCAGGGATTAAAGTTTCTACAGTTGAAGTGAAATGAGACGGACGAGTGGAGCGACGTTGCTCTGGAACAGGAAGAGCTTTGTTCCCTCGGAGACTCGAACTAGAAGCTGATCCCAGAACAGTCCCAGGATGAGCTCACTATAGAAGCTGATCCCAGAACAGTCCAGGATGAGCTCATGTTGGTTTACTGAAGCTGCTTCTTTTTCTTTTCCTTTGTCTTTTCCTTCTTCCTTTCCTTATTTTCCTTATTCTTCTTCCTTTTCTTAATGTCCTTCTTCCCTTTGTCCTTCACTCCCATCTTCTACTTCTTCCTTTTCTTCTTGTCCGTTGTTCTTCTTTTTCTTTCCTGCTTTTCTTCTTGTCCTCCTCCTTCTTCCCTTTCTTCTTGTCCTTCTTCTTTCTTCCTTTTCTTCTTGTCATTTTTCTTTTTCTTCTTTTTCTTTCCTGCTTTTCTTCTTGTCCTTCTTCTTCCCTTCCTTCTTTTCCTTATTCTTCTTCCTTTTCTTAATGTCCTTCTTCTTTCTTAATTTTCTTCTTGTCATTTTTCTTTTTCTTCTTTTTCTTTCCTGCTTTTCTTCTTGTCCTTCTTCCTTTCCTTCTTTTCCTTATTCTTCTTCCTTTTCTTAATGTCCTTCTTCCCTTTGTCTTTCTTTCCCATCTTCTACTTCCTCCTTTTCTTCTTGTCCTTCTTCTTTCTTCATTTTCTCCTTGTCATTTTTTATTTTCTTTACTGCTTTTCTTCTTGTCCTCCTCCTTCTTCCTTTTCTTCTTGTCCTCCTCCTCCTTCTTCTTCTTGTCCTTCTTTTTCTTGATCAATAAGAAGATCTAAAAACCATCTCAGTCTAGTTTTCCATCTTAATACTGTAACGGCTACACATCATTTCCTGTTTATTCTAACAACATTTTTCTTATTCTTCAATCTCCTTTTCTGAAAGACTGCAGATTTCAGCCGCTCTGTGCTCTGAACTTCCCTCTCACATCGAATCACGGCAGCAGAAAGTTGTAAATCCCGATCCGATCCAAACTTTCAGAGTGACTGAGTCTTAATCTAAAGCAGCGACTTTGGTCTTAGAGCAGCTCAGATTACAGACAACCTGGCTGGGAAACACCTGCTTTACATGAGACCATTAACGTCCTGAGTGACGGTGCTCAGGCTTGTGTTTCCTCCGGAGTCGCTGCTCCAGACTGTCAAACATGTAATCCTGGATTAGACCACTATCATCCCGAGCTCAGAGGGAATAAACACGACGCAGCGGGACTCCTCATCTCCTAATTTACTGCAGATTTACTGTAAGACCGGACAGTCAGACCAGAACCAGGTGGGGTCGTGATCATGAATTTTAATCGGGGGGGAAAAGGCTGCAAACTCTCCGACATAGACATAACTGTTCATGTTCATGTGCAGCTTCTTCCTGTTGGTTCCTCACAAGGAGTTTGATGCTTTTGTTGTGAATCTGTAACACAAACAACAAACAAACATCTACCTTTATACTGTATGGAGCTTTAACACAAACATCTACCTTTATACTGTATGGAGCTTTAACACAAACATCTACCTTTATACTGTATGGAGCTTTAACACAAACATCTACCTTTATACTGTATGGAGCTTTAACACAAACATCTACCTTTATACTGTATGGAGCTTTAACACAAACATCTACCTTTATACCGTATGGAGCTTTAATGGAGATCACGAATGTTACCTGTGAAGTGTTTCCAGGTGTTTAGGTGGAAGCTACAGTATAAATCATTCCATGTGTGTATGTAAAGTCGCTGCTGTAACACACATTAGTCCCTTCAAATTTAAATCCGACACTGAACTTCTGCAGAAACGAACACAGGGAACAATTTAGAAGGAAACGAGTTTGTCGCTCCGGGGTGAGATTTAAATTACAGTGTGTAATTGTGGCTGTAATTATCACCAGTGGGGTGAGAAAGGACCCACGTTAGACTCCCAACAGTGAAGATCTAGTAACCGTGGAGACAAGTCCATCAAAACCAAAAATAGCTATAAAAAACAAACAAACATGTCGTTGATCCTTTATGTTCCAACACTCATGGTGCTGGCGATGCGATAGTCTGGTTTTGATCGCATTGAGATTAATTGGGCTGTATTGATCTGTTGGTTTTATTGTCTAGGAACAGTGGATGTTTGCTCAAGATGGTTTCGTCCAATAGCTGTTAATAAATAAACCATCCATTGGTTTATTGACGATCATTGAAGCTCCTTTAAAGGGATAGTTCAACATTTTGGCAAATTGGCCCATTGCCATAATCCCTATAGTCATAGCAGTAGGTTCGTTACCTTTAATTGTCGTTGCAAGCTGTTTTTAGAGTTGTTTTAGAGGTAAATTCATGCAAAACCGCTGATGCGCGTTGCCTTCAGGGACAGTTTTTCAGCAAGCAGACTCTATTTACCCTGTATTTCCCTCTAAAACAACTCTGTGTGGTAACGTTGTGTTATTATCTCATAGCGTGGTGAATGTGCAGGTCACAACTTGTCCACCAGAGCGTTGTGGAGTTGTTGGATTGTGTATTTGATGAGTTTGATGAGGGAAACCAAGAAATCCCATAATGAGCCTCCGTAGCGTAGCTCTGAGCAGCTCGCGGCTCTGCTCCGCCGTTCTAAAAATAGCTTGCACCGACAATTAAAGGTAACAAACCTACAGTACTGCTATGACTATAGGGATTATGGCAGTGGGACAATTTGCCAAAATGTTGAACTATCCCTTTAAGGCCTGTTCTCTGCCATTGAGGAACATTGATGCAGTTTGTCCTACAGTGTAATTGGCTGATTTAGAAAAATAAATAGATAAAACTTAGCTTGATCCTGAGGAATAAAAAAAAAAGGTTTTGAGTTTGGGTTTTATTTCAGTGGCGGCTGCGATTCATGAACTTCCCATAAGATTTGATATTGAAGGTTTATGAAAATACAGGTTGTTGTCCGACCAGACCTTTACACTTTAAGGTTTGTGACCAGAAACCTTTAATAAATCTCAAGTTCAGTGAATTCCCAACATTTTCCTTTCCCATGCTGGTGAACACCTCATCATCATCATCATGTCACTTGATTTCCTTCCCCGGCGGCGTCACGTGAGCTCCGTCCTGCTCAGCCGGCGGGCCCTTTCGGCGCTCTGTGATGGTAATGAGGTGTTGTTCTCCAACGGCTCCACTTCATTAACGTGACAGATGCCCGGACAGCCGCTCGGGTTAATGATGTCACCTCCCGACAGGATCTCATTATATCCATGACTGAGGGCCGGAGCAGAGCAGAGCAGAGCGGTCCGGTCCGGTCCGGTCGGCTCAGGGTTAGGGCAGGAAGTGAGGGAGGTGGAGGACGGTGGTCAATGATGGGATGTGGAGGAGGTTTGAACTCATTGATCCTCACAGGGTTGAATTTTTTTCTGTTTTGACCCAAAATGTCCAAACTGCCACTGCAAAAACTCAAAATCTTACCAAGAATATTTGTCTTATTTCTAGTCAAAATGTCATTTCTAGTCAAAACAAATCTCATTATACTTAAAATAAGACTCATCACTTTAAAAAGTAGCTTGTTTTTAGACACTTCTTTCAAGCATATTTTCACTTGGAATAAGTAGAAAAATCTGACAGTGGATCAAGTTTTTTTTTCTTATTACAAGAACAAAAATCTTGCTTTCACTGGCAGATTTTTCTACTTATTTCAAGTGAAAATGTGTTTGAAACAAGTGAAAATATCTAAAAACAAGTTAATTTTTAGGTCTTATCTTAAGTGGAAAGAGTTTAGTTTTGACTAGAAATGAGACATTTTGACAAGAAATAAGACAAATATTCTTGGAAGGAGGTAAAAGTGTTGTTTTCCATCTCCTCTCTGGAGCTCTAGTAACAACAGGTCGGTGTCAGCCAATCAGGAGAGAGGAGGAGGCTCTGAGCCTCTCTTCTGATTGGCTGACTGTTTTCTAAAGTGATAGAATAAAAAAATAGAGCAGATTCCAGAATAAAACACTCAGAGAAACCAAATCCTGCAAGTTGTTGTTGGTTGGATGGTGGGTCCAGGTGGTGGTGAGGGGGCGGGGCTTAGTTGTGACATCACAAAGTGACAGGAAGTCCTGACGGCTGGTTTTTTAAGGCTCAGTTTCTGAATACAGGCTGTGTGCATTTCTCTGTGGACTGAGGCTTTGATACTTTCACAGTATTAATATAGAACCTAGAGCTGCTTTATAATCACACTACACATGGACATCTACCTTTATACTGTATGGAGCTTTAACACAAACATCTACCTTTATTCTGAAGGAGCTTTAATATAAACAGTTAGCTGGTTGTTTAGTTTGGCAGCCGCTCAGTGAACTCGTCTCTCGAGTCCAATCAAACCATAAAAGTTCAACTCCAACAATGAAACTGTCAGCTCAGGAATTTAAAGCCTCATTCGTCTCACAACTTTGATTCTGTAAAAACCGTTTTACAACCTTCAAATCGCCCGAAGCTGCAAACTGAGAGGTTCATACGTCTTTAATGAAATAAATGTTTTATTAGCCACAAAGGTTCAGCCCGTGATTCAAAGTTCTTCTGGTGTAAGATTTTAAAGGAAAATCACATTGTTGTTGTTTTTGTGAGCAGGTTTTACCTCTTTTATTATTTCTAATTTCACACGGTTGATTGATTGATTGATATAAACGTGTATAACTGATCATGTGTCTCTCTGTGTCTCTTGCAGCTGATGGATACACCTACAGGAACCAACGCAAGTTCTCAGAGGAGATCGACTGGTCGTACGCAGGTGAGTGAAGTCTGATGAGAGCGACAGTGATGAGTCATGAGTCATTATGAGTCATGACTCAGCAGGTTTGGCCTCTGAGCCTCTTTACTGTGGTTTCCCTGTTGAGTTTGTCACAGTTCAGAGAAACGTTTTGTAGCTGCAGCCGTGTTGTTGGTCCAGGTGGAGTCTGGTTTCATGGTTTATAGTTTTATTAAAGGGATAGTTCACCATTTTGGCAAATTGGCCCATTGCCATAACCCCTATAGTCATAGCAGTAGGTTTGTTCAGTGGCGTCATTTCAGTTTTAGACAAGGTATGGCAAGGACCAACCCGTCACCTGGGGGGTCCGGGGGGTGTAACCCCCCGCCCGAAAATTTGTGCGCATTGTAAATTGAAATGCAGCAATCTGGTGTGATTTGAGAGCAAAATCACGAAGCTTTCTCAATTATCACTATCAATGCTATGGATTGGATGATACTCACAATACCCCACACAAGGGTTCACAATAAAACTTATTTATCTTTTGAAAATAAATCATTAGTGGGGTGAGGCGTCTGAAAAAGTCAAACAGAGCTCTGGTAGCTGATGTAACAGTGTGATAAATAATTTCCCAGGACAACTCAAGCTTTTCCAGGACCTTTGACACTTTTTCTCAATTTCCATGTGTTTTCCATGACTGGATAACCATTCCAGGTTTTCCAGGGCGCGTGGGAACCCTGACTCACCTTCTACAAAGATTTTTAACAAGTATTTTCTTGTTAAAATCCATTTGTAAATAATCTCTTAAGACAAATGAATAGGCTATTTGAATAGGCTATTTTTATCCACTCCGTAAAAGGTGTCTGTATCCTGTTCTTTTGTGTCAACAAATTATTGCCAACATAAGTTTATTCACTGCTAATCTACAGTAGGCCACATGTTTCTACAGTAAGAACAGCAAATTCAGAATAAATTAAAATCTGGAAACAAATTACAATTTACACAAGAATTAAGTTGAATGAGTGATTCCTCCTGTTGCTGCTGTGATTCACTACATTCAGGTAGCCTATGTTAGACAGGGGCCTGCTTGGGTCTTGTTTGTCTCATTTAGAAGTTTTTGTGATTTGTGACAAGATAAACAGCCTCCACACTCCACAGACAGCTGTCATTAGCCTGTTCTTAACAAGACGACTGCAGCAGCTTCACAGTGTTTCTCAAATAAGAGCTTTCATTTTACTGTCTAAGTAGCTAGTTTTAGCCAAACAAGCACTGAAATATGACTCATATTTAAGCATGTGGAATAAGTGGTAAACTAAGTTGTTAGCAGGCACCACTGGGAAGTCATGTTGATGGCTTTATAACTCACAAAGGTTTTAGTCGCTCCACATTCACGTCTGCAGCACGAGTTACAGTCTGAGCAGCGGCGTGCACTCGTACACGCGCTCTCACAGACACAGCGCACGGCGCGAGGCAGCCCCGCCCCTCAGTGAGACAGAGAGAGAGGAGCAGAGAGGAGCAGGAGCGACAGCATGGTGTTCAGTGAGAAAGAGGCAACACTATCGCGAATCGGTCAGAGAGAATTACAACAGGACACTGTACGCCGTCCCTGTACGCCAGGGGTTCAAATCTATAGGCTACGTGCCAGTACTCTGAACATTTTCTACCAAAGTCAAGGTATGGCGAGTGCCATACACCGCCATACCCAAATGACGCCACTGGGTTTGTTACCTTGTCGGTGCAAGCTGTTTTTAGAACGGCGGAGCAGAGCCGCGAGCTGCTCAGAGCTACGCTACGGAGGCTCATTATGGGATTTCTTGGTTTCCCTCATCAAACTCATCAAATACACAATCCAACAACTCAAAAACTCTTTCGTGGACAAGATGAGACGCAGCCGTTTTTTCGAGGCAAATACAGAGACTGCTTGCTGAAAAACTGTCCCTGAATGCAACGTGCATCAGCGGTTTTGCATGAATTTCCCTCTAAAACAACTCTGTGTGGTAACGTTGTGTTATTATCTCATAGCGTGGTGAATGTGCAGCTCACAACTTGTCCACCAGAGCGTTGTGGAGTTGTTGGATTGTGTATTTGATGAGTTTGATGAGGGGAACCAAGAAATCCCATAATGAGCCTCCGTAGCGTAGCTCTGAGCAGCTCACGGCTCTGCTCCGCCGTTCTAAAAACAGCTTGCACCGACAATTAAAGGTAACGAACCTACTGCTATGACTATAGGGATTATGGCAATGGGCCAATTTGCCAAAATGTTGAACTATCCCTTTAAATTAACACTTTACATTGCTCTGGATTCACATTCATCGTCATAACTGTGCTCAGACGAGGCCAACAGCAGAGACGATGCTGCAGAGAGGTTTTAGAGCCGATCACATCTGGGTGACACATCTGTCTGACTAGAACTTCACCTGTTTACCTCCATGATTGTTTACCTCCATGTGTGTGTTTACGTCTGTAGCTACACACTGAGGCTGTGACGTGTCGGTGTTCAGGGTCAGGACCGGTTCTGTCGGTCTGTCGACCTCCGTCTGCTCTGTGCTTCCTGTGTTATGTGTACTTGCATGTGTTTGTGTGTTTGTGTGTGTGTCCTGTAATGTGACGTCAGCTCCACTGATGCTCAGTGAGGACTTGAATGTTTCTGCTTTGATGTGAATCAATAGTGTGTGTGTGTGTGTGTGTGTGTGTGTGTGTGTGTGGTACTTCAAAGTATTAACTCATTGGTTTTGAATGACAGTGGAGTAATGTGTGAAGCTTTTCACTTTTTAATGTGAGAGATGAAAATGTGGATTTGTTTTATTCCCACTGATCAACTTTTGGAATGAGACATGAATAACTATCATTCATAAATCGGTATTATAGTTATATAGGCAAGGCAAGGCAAGGCATCTTTATTTATATAGCGCATTTCATACCAAGGCAACTCAATGTGCTTTACATAAAGACAAAACATTAAAAAAAAAGAGGCATAAGACAGAATAAAAACAAACAAAACACTAAAAACAGAGTTAAAAGCAAGAGCAAATAAAAGTAAAATAAAAGAAAATAGATCAAGTTTTAAGTTCTCAGCTATAAGCACGTGAAAAGAGAAATGTTTTTAACCTGGATTTAAAAGTGGATATAGATACAGTATACAGTTGTATATCAATAACAATCCAGTTATTGATCAGATATCAGTGGTTCATTAGATCATTTAGAAAGGGTCAGTAAATTTTAAGATGCTGCACAGATTTCAGCATAAAACACTCAGTGAAACCAAATCCTACAAGTCCAGGTGGTCCAGGTGAGGGGGCGGGGCTTGGTGGCTGCTCTGTTGTGACATTACAAAGTCACAAGAAGTGCCAACGGCTGGTTTTAAAGCTAACAAACTCCTCATATATATATATAAAAAAAAAACTCACCTGTCAATAAACCTCAATAGATATGAACCAATCAGAGGAGGACACACTGAGCTAGGGATGGGTACCGAATTTGGTACTTTTTTGGTACCGACCGAATTCCCACCAAAGTACCGAGTACCGATTCATGGGAAGTCAAGCGGTACCACATTTCGGTACCTGAACGCACCTTCACGTGTCACAGCGGTGTAGTTGAATGAAGTCCTCATCACGGACGAAGTCTCCTCTCGTCAATACGTGAATATTCTCCGGTAGCTTCTCATCACAGTCCGCACCGTGCAGAGCTTGTGCTGCTCTTCAGTTTCATTTGTTTATAATAATATAATATTATTTATTTTTATAATTATTATACAGAGTTTCACACAGAACTTTCTGATCTTGCATGTTTCTCCTTCTGCCACAGTAAAAAGGGAATGTACATATTTTCAGACAAGGTAGCATGACCTATTATTTATTTATTTAATTGAATGACTATTTGATTATTCAAAAATCATTGTCATCACCATCATCACCATCCCTAAAACATTAAAGTCTGAGGAGTTGTGATGTTGTTGAGAAATAAAAATTCAGAATTTTGACTATTTCACTGCAGCTCCGACTCTGACGTCTCATCTGAAAATATAATTTAGGAAATACGATGAAGCACATGAATCAAATTTCAACCACTTTTACTCTCCGTTCAGGACACACACACACACACACACACACACTCAGGTCTTTGATGTCTGCTCAGCGTTTGGCTCGGCTCGGTAAACAGCAGAGATTTAATGAGTCAGACCTTTGAGATAAAACAAACACATGGACGTTTTACATCAACCTGTTTTAATCCGTCACTGAGGCCAAAAGAAACTGTTTTTTTAAGCTGTAAATAAAATAATAATAATAATAATGTTTTCTATGAAACGTAATGTTTTGTTTCTGATCCTCCTACATCCCTCCGTCCTTCAGCCTTTAGGACTGTAATCCCATCAGCCACTGGGGTTCAGGCCAATTAGCTTAATGTGCCTGAGTGTTGCGGATCAAACTCCTCCACAGAGACTTAGCTGCAGCTTCTCCTGGTGTCAAGACTCTTTAAAATGTAGATTAATGAACATAATCAATTATTAATGACCTGTGATCTGATCTGATCTGATCATGACACATATTATCAAACATAACGAGTTCACATCTGCTTCTGGTTGAAGCTGTTTTCTTTCATCTGTGCTCATATTTTTTAGGGGGGATTATTATTTAATTGTTCCTGTGTTTTATTTTATTTTGAAAGATTGATCCATGAGAAGATCTAAAAACCATCTCGGTGTAGTTTTCCATCTCCTCTTTTAGCTTCTCTCTGGAGCTCTAGTAACAACAGGTCGGTGTCAGCCAATCGGAAGAGAGGAGGAGGCTCTGAGTCTCTCTTCTGATTGGCTGACTGTTTTCTGACTGATCCAATTAAAAATAGAGCAGATTTCAGAATAAAACACTCAGAGAAACCAAATCCTTTAAGTTATTGGATGCTGTATGAGCTTTAATGGAAACATCTACCTTTGATATATAATAGAAATATTTAATATAAATGTTCTCTCTCGTATTTATTGTGCTTTAAGTTATTCCTGACGGGAACATACATGTTTGAAGTGGAATTTATTTAATAGTTGTTGAGTTATTTGACTCCAAACCCCTGAATCTCGACTTCACTTTGTTGTCAGAGGAAAAACCAGGAGACTTTCCCACTTCAGATCCTTAAGTTTCCAAAGACATCAAACACGTAGAGCTGAACTTTGTATATAAACGGATGACAGAAACACGTGTAAATCTGAGAATAACAACATCATAGATATCTTACAAAGTGCTTAAGAGCTGCAACAATATAGAACAGAATAATTTACACTGTTTGTGTTATATATATATACTATACCGATGTAATGTGGAAACTAATCCTGACTTTACAGCTGCTGGAAGCCAAAGTGAAACATAAATGTAAATATTAACATTAATGATCCGGTTAAAAGCAACAAAGTCGATGAAACTCTGAGGAGGCTTCATGTTAAATTAAGTTCAAAGACAAGTTATTCCATATATGGTCGTGGCCTATACTCTATATAGTGACAGTAACTCCACTAAATCCACATCTGACTCCAGACCAGATGATGATTCACTGTGAATGTGAGAAAAAAAAGGTCATAAACAGAACAAACCAGTAATTAGTCATGAAATAAACCTGACGTTGATCTGATTATTTATGTCGAAAGTCAATGACTCAAACAAACAACCTGTAATTTACCCACTTTACCCCCCATGAAACATTTGGAAACAGGTTTTGCACTTACCCAGAAACTCAACAGTAAGTGTCTTTAAACACATCCGATCATGTTCAAAGTGGTTCCCAACCTGTGGTTTTAGCTTTAGTAAACGGACCAGAGTTAGCTGTAGAAACACCATCATCTTATGTAAACGGCTTGCTGAGCCATGTGCCTGACAAATGAATAAAAAATGAACAAACACAATCCCCAAAGCAGCTAACTTACTGTAACATCCTGAGGCATGAGCAATCCGTTTCTCGAAGGGCCGTGTGGCTGCAGGTTTTTGTTCCAATCAGTCAAGAGCACACAGTTTGACCAATCAACTGTCTGAAGACTGAGATCGGTTGGTTAAATGAGTCTGGTCTGGCGTTCTGCTGCTGCTGCTGCTGCTTGGTTGGTTGGAAAGAAAACCTGCATCCACACCGGCCCTTTGAGGAATGGTTCGCTTTTTCCTGTGCTACACTGCAAAAACTCAAAGTCTTTCCAAGAATATTTGTCTTATTTCTTGTCAAAATGTCTCATTTCTAGTCAAAACTAATCTCTTTCCACTTCAAATAAGACTCATCACCTAAAAATCAACTTGTTTTTAGATAATTTTCGCTTGTTTCAAACAAATTTTCACTTGAAATAAGTAGAAAAATCTGCCAGTGAAAGCAGTTTTTTTGTGCTTGTAATAATCAACAAAAACTTGCTCCACTATCAGATTTATTCAAGTGAAAATATGCTTGAAAGAAGTAAAAACTGGCTAAAAACAAGCTACTTTTAAATGTGGTGAGTCTTATTTTAGGTATAATGAGATTTGTTTTGACTAGAAATGAGACATTTTGACTAGAATTAAGACAAATATTCTTGGTAAGGTTTTGAGTTTTTGCAGTGTACGTACGTGTTTGCTGTTTGTTTTTTCAGGAGGGAGGGACTTTGTCCAATCGTCGAGTGACACCTTTCAACCATGCAGCGTTGTTCATAAACTTTGGTGCGCTTCAGAAATCGCAGAACCTAAACAAGCGATAAATGCAACAATGACATGACTTTCTGGTGTAAAAACAGACTTAGAAAGTTAAAAAAAACTCTATAGTGCTATTCTTATATTCAGGCCTCTCATTCATAAAACTGGGCAGTTCAGTTTTACTTGAGTCCTGAATGTTCGATTCTTATCTTTAAAGGGACAACGAGGAGTTTTGGAAAAGCAAAGTGTTAGGGTTACTACTTATTACTACTACTACATTTATGAGCCTCCGCGCGCACCGTGAAATTCTTTGACCGGCGCAAGACGGACTCGTGTTTTCATTCATCAAGAATTAAAGTCAGAGGTTCGAAGACAATCACATACCGTCTTAGTTCCGACCATAAACGGCGATTCGGCGGCGTTATTCTCATGACTCGTCGGGCAGCGTCCGCAAAACCAAAAGTAAAGAAACGCTGGTTGGCTCGCCCAGCATTTCCGCCACCACTAATAATAACAAAATAACGATAGAGACAAAACGATATATTTATCGAAAATGGGCCCATTAACAAGTGGGTAACGTAGATTCATCCACATTAATATGAGACTTTTTTATTGTCCCTTTAAAATAGAAAGTGCTCTAAAAAGACATCCTTTGGCCTCGATACCTGGTTGGAGGAGGTTGTTCAGCACTGAGGTAGAAGGAGGTCACAGGTACAGGAGGCAGCTGATATGGAGTTTCCTCTGGGCGTCTTGTTAAGTTGATGCCTCCTGGGCGTCTTCGTTCAGAGTAGAGTTTTCCAGGTAACAAGGGAAGTGTGGTAGTGGGTGGGGTAGGAGAAACCCCCCCGGGGCAAAACCAGAACACGCTGGAGGTATTAAATCTACTCTGTGTGGCCTCAGGGTTCACCTGGAGGAGTTAGAGACTTTAGAGAGTTTAGTCTGGTACAACTATGATACCACAGAGGATGGATGGATGGATGGATGGATGGATGGATTAATGATGGATGGATGGATGGATGGATGGATGGATGGATGGATGGATGGATGGATGGATGGATGGATGGATGGATGGATTAATGATGGATGGATGGATGGATGGATGGATGGATGGATGGATGGATGGATGGATGGATGGATGGATGGATGGATGTTGGATGGATGAATGGATGGATGGGTGTATGGATGGATGGATGGATGGATGGATGGATGGATGGATGGATGGATGGATAGATGGATGGATGTATGATGGATGGATGGATGGATGGATGGATGGATGGATGGATGGATGGATGATGGATGGATGGATGGATGAATGGATGGACGGACGGACGGACGGATGGATGGATTATTGATGGATGGATGGGTGGATGAATGGACGGATGGATGGATGGATGAATGGACGGACGGACGGACGGACGGACGGACGGACGGACGGACGGATGGATGGATGGATGGATGGATGGGTGGATGGATGAATGGACGGATGGATGGATGGATGGATGGACGGACGGACGGACGGACGGACGGTTGATTGATTGATTGATTGATTGATGGATGATGGACGGATGGATGGATGGACAGATGGATGGATGGATGTTGGATGGACGGATGGATGGATGGATGGATGGATGGATGGATGGATGGATGGATGGATGGATGGATGGTTAGCTACAGGTAAAGAGCATGGATGGTGTTCAAATTGGTATTTTACAATAGTTTAGATTGGAAAAACATCATCATTTGTAACATTTCCATTGCTATATTCACCATGTTTACACACCAGTCTGCATCATATTGTTAGATCATTTATCTCTCAATCTGTTTGGGAGCAGGAGAAGCTGCTGAAGGTCAGGACGTCCAGCCGAGGAGAGTAACTCTGAGCAGATGTGAACAAGTTGTGCACCGTGCTGCCGTCACAGCAGCAGGATCTACGGACTGCTTCACATTTCACTTCACATGCTGCTCACATTATTTTTCCAATAAAATCGAAAAAGAAAGAAACAAAGAAAGAAAAAAAAAGGCCCGAGGCCGTAGATCAGTCTGACACGCCTGTGAACCGCTGGATGTAGATGTGGTTCAGTCTGAGGTGCAGCCCACAGATGATTAAATGATTAAATGATTAAATGAATGAATGAGCATTAATGTGCTTTCCTGCCTCCACCGCTCTGTGCTGCGTTCACGTCGTCTGTCATGTGAGTGAAACCTGAAGCTGAGCAGCAGTCGTTGAAGAAACTCTTCGACATCCAAAGCCGTTCACCTTTGACCTCAGAAATGAAAACATGAGCCGGCATTAGCATTAAAGCTGCAGAGCAGCAGAACAGCTGGAGGTTATTAGCCTGTTAGCTTAGCTCACCCGGTTGCAGCAGTTTATCATGTTGAATGTTGAAATTCAACTTTTTATTATCAAGTCATAACTCATTGTGATGTTTCATTTATCTACATGTATTATTCTATTTAATATAATCCAGTCCTGTCCAACACCATCACTAACCTTAAAGGGATAGTTCAACATTTTTGGCAAATTGGCCCATTGCCATAATCCCTATAGTCATAGCAGTAGGTTTGTTACCTTTATTTGTTGGTGCAAGCTATTTTTTAGAACAGTTTGCTGTTTGGTTTTATTATTGAAGCCTAATGAGGAGAAATGTTAAAGCCTGTCACATTTCATGGCTGCATCTGAAGTAGTTTTCATAATGGCTGGAACTCTGCAATGAGGATTTCCTTTAGTTTGTTCAGATCGTGTTTCAGAGAAGTGTTTCATGACCACATGGCTGCAGTTTGCTGTTGAATTGCATCATACTCTCATTTTTTTTGTTTATCAGTGAAGGTAATACTTCCTGTTTCTGTTTCTGTTTGCTTCTCAGGAACACTGAACCAAAACAACTGGGCCAAGAAGTTTCCGTCCTGCAGCAACGCCAAACAGTCTCCCATCAACATCGAGGAGAGTCTGGCCCAGGTGAAGCTGCAGTACCAGAAGCTGCAGTTCGACGGCTGGGAGAACCTGACGACCGACCGGACGACCATCAAGAACGACGGCAAGACCGGTGAGAACCATCCCCCGTTACGTTGGTGTCGGCTGTGGTCACTGTTTTCAGGATAATAAGGGTGTAATCAGACATGTGGCTTGTTTGTTTTGATCCGATTCAGAGGCTAAAAGAAGTTGTAGTTGAAGTACAGTTGTTGCATTTTTCTTTTGGGTCGTTTGGGCCGTCCAAAGTTGTAAACAAATGCCATGTGCGAACCAACTGTTCTCAATTGGTCAAAAGTCGTACCTGGAAAAAGGTTGTTTTAGAGGTAAATTGATGCAAAACCGCTGATGCGCGTTGCCTTCAGGGACAGTTTTTCATCAACAGTCTCTGTATTTCCTGCTAAAACAACTCTGTGTGGTAACGTTGTGTTATTATCTCATAGCGTGGTGAATGTGCAGGTCACAACTTGTCCACCAGAGCGTTGTGGAGTTGTTGGATTGTGTATTTGATGAGTTTGATGAGGGAAACCAAGAAATCCCATTTGCCTCCGTAGCGTAGCGTAGCTCTGAGCAGCTCGCAGCTCTGCTCCGCCGTTCTAAGAATAGCTTGCACCGACAAATAAAGGTAACGAACCTACTGCTATGACTACAGGGATTATGGCAATGGGCCAATTTGCCAAAATGTTGAACTATCCCTTTAAACGCTCCCTGTTGTAGAACAAATACTTGAAACGAGCCAGGTCTGAATACACAATACAAAGACTCTGGATTGAAATAAGCAATAAACAATATACTAACATGCTCCACAGTGATGAAGGGAACTTAATTTCCCACTTACTTGAAGATTTGGCAGCTAAAGAACCAGAGATTTCCTTCAGGAGGTGGTGGAGACCAAAAGTAGAGCTAAAAGAACATGTTGGCTACAAGTACTTAACGATTTGACTTTTCTTTTTATGTTAAATATAATAAAAGTTGATCATAATGGATATATTCTTTGATAAATGTACAAATGTTACAATGGGTATTTTCATATATGAACTTAAAACTGTTCATATATCCAGAGGATGTATGGGATAATAGTCTCAGTATGTGTCTATACAGGTGACATATGACATATATTAAACTTTTATATAGGTGGTTAAAGTGAGAAACACCAGCTCCACCCTCCATCAATCAAACCGTGACACTTCCTCCCCCCTTTGCCTTCTGTCCTCATGATATTTTGACCCAGTTAGATGCTGCTGGGCGATAGCAGCTTTTCTCATCCAGCAGCAGTACAGTCCCATTGTAAAGGATACAGTTACCGGTTTCTCATTTGACAAGATTGAGAGTCTTTTATATATTTCCTCTCTCTAAGTGGTGTGAAACACAATAACCAACAGTGTGCATTCAAGGTAATTGTTAAGTGAAATTGTAGACAAGAGGGATCCCGGCTCGCCTTTCAAAAAGCTCCAAACAGACGGGTCCAGCGCTTCTTAGCAACGGGACTCTCAGCGAAATAAGAAGCACTCTGTTGTAGTTGTTGTTCGGCCGCCAGCTGCACCAAAGGCTTTTATTAATGGAGATGTTTGGTGGACAATCTGAGCACGGTTCAGGCCGACAGTACTTAAACCTGTTTTTATGAGCGCACAAATGGGCCCAGTGTAGGTTCAAGGCGCTGACTGCCTTCCCATACACCGGCCTCACAAAGCTCCCGGAGCAGCATACTCGGCTACCAGTGGAAGATTTCGGATTTTGGGGAAAAAAAAAAAAAAAGAAGAGAGGCGATGGTTGCAGCGTATGGATCGTTTTGTGCTTTTGATACGGCAGCAAACAAACTTTTCAACACGAGTGAATCAGTGACAAGTTGAGTCAATATTTGCCCTCCCTCGAGGGGAAATTAGATTTCAGACGGGGGTTAAAAGAGAACATGGTGGAACAACAAGACAAGCGCAGACCACAGGCCGACAAAAGAGGACATGGATGAGGCCAACCGCACACGGATCAAAGTGTAATAAGAGAATAAAAACCTTCCTAAAGCAAACACGGCCCTCAAAGTGTGCAGAGCTGCAGGGTTCAGCCGCCTAATGACTCTGCAAATACTGGATTTCATCAGTGCATTCACATGAAAAATATCTATTATCCCCACGAAACAACAGTCACATGGCCTGTGTGTTAAGAGGAGGGTGGGCTGAGACGTACAGTAGAGTACAGCACGGAAGATTAAAGGACTGTTTCACGCTCCGCCGTTATTAGGCCATCAAAGAAGGTTTCGACCCTCCAGGGAAGGAGCTTTTGTCACATCGCACAAAGACCAACCTGAAGAAGATCTCCTCATCCGCTGACTCATTGTCTGACGGGCCGATAACGGTGTTGGTGGTGGAGTATTACAGTATGTGGTGCAGAAGCTCTCGGCTTTTGATCTTCTCTACATTTTATAATCCCTCATATCCAGTGAGAGGTCTTTGGTCGCGTTGTGGTCGAGGCTTCAAAGCTTTATTAAAAGAAGCTTCGACACAATTTGTTCTGGGTGAGAAAGTTTGTTTGCAGACGGCAAATAAAGAAATATAAAGCAGCATCACTTGCACTGCAAAAACTCAAAATCTTACCAAGAATATTTGTCTTATTTCTAGTCAAAACAAATCTCATTCTACTTAAAATAAGACTCATCACATAAAAATCAGCTTGTTTTTAGACACTTTTTACTTCTTTCAAGCAGATTTTCACTTGAAATAATCTGATAGTGGAGCAAGTTTTTCTTTCTTATTACAAGCACAAAAAACTTGCTTTCACTGGCAGATTGTTCTACTTATTTCAAGTGAAAATTTGTTTGAAACAAGTGAAAATTATATAAAAACAAGTTGATTTTTAGGTGATGAGTCTTCGTTTAAGTGGAAAGAGTTTAGTTTTGACAAGTTGAGACATTAGTTGAGACATTTTGACAAGAAATAAGGCAAATATTCTTGGAAAGATGTTGTGTTTTTGCAGTGTGTGTGTTTATATTCTTATGTGTGTGTGTCTCCATCTCTTCTCAGTGGCGGTGGATGTGGATGGAGAGTTTTACGTCAGCAGAGGAGGCCTCAGGTCCAAGTTCAAGGTGGGGCGGATCACCTTCCACTGGGGGCGCTGCAACGCTTCTTCAGACGGCTCCGAGCACAGTCTGGATGGAGTCAAATACCCTCTGGAGGTGAAATATACCATAATAATAATAATAATAAGATACACTAATTATTGTATAGACTATAATGACTACATAGCTTGATAGATAATTTATGAATAAGGGGTGGGAGTAAATAAGTTTTACTTCTTCCCACACTTCCCGCAAAAACTCAAAATCTTTCCCAGAATATTTGTCTTATTTCTTGTCTTAACACTTAAAATAAGACTCTTCACCTAAAAATGAACTTGTTTTTAGATCATTTTCACTTGTTTCAAACAAATTTTCACTTGAAATAAGTAGAAAAATCTACCAGTGAAAGCAAGTTTTTTGTCCTTGTAATAAGAAAGAAAAACTTGCTCCACTATCAGATTTTTCTACATATTTAAAGTGAAAATATGCTTGAAAGAAGTAAAAAAAAAACAAAACAAAAAAACAAAGCTACTTTTTAATGTGATGAGTCTTATTTTAAGTAGAATGAGATTTGTTTCGACTAGAAATGACATTTTGACTAGAAATAAGACAAATGTTCATGGTTAAGATTTTGAGTTTTTACAGTGTAGCCTACTCCTTTTTGGGTTGTGAAAAAACAACAAAAAATAAATAAATTGAATTATCTTTATTTTCAATTATTTTATTTTTGTTCATGTGTAGTCCTTGTCCTTGCAAAGTCTTTATTTGTTATGTCTGTCCATTACTGTATTATGTTTTATTTCTTTTAACATGTCCGAAATAAACTATAAACTATAATTATTATTATTCATGTGTTAATGTTTATGTTTGGTATATCTTTTTAAATGTATTTTATGATTATTTCCTCATTGAATAATCTCTTTGTTATTTTCTTGACTACATGATTGGATTCTTTAATCCTCAATTAAAAACCAATCAGAATGTATAGTTTAGTGGTGCGGCATGTAGATTTGTATGTATGTCTATTTTGCTGCTGAAAATTAATTAAAAGAGGAGAACAAAAACCAACCAAAATTACCCGAAGACCAATTAAAAATCTAATAAATGAAGTGTATTAAAACAGTGTTAATAATCTGCTGCTCCACGGCTGTTTGTATTTTAACGCTCAGTTATTTTTACCCCACTAATTAATGTTTACAGGCTTCACTCTGACCTTCAGTCATTAATATTCAGTCAGAAGGACGACGACGTGTTGCTGACGGATCTGAGGCTGAACACACACGGTGTCTTCACATGACTGGACTCGCTCTTTGTCTGGTTGAACATGTTTCTGTTTTCACCCACAGATGCAGATCTACTGTTACGAAGCCCATCGCTTTGACTCACTAGATGAAACCATCAAGGCCGGAGGCAGAATCACCGCGCTCGCTGTGCTGTTTGAGGTGTGTGTTATAATGTGTATGTGTATGTCATTTGTCAGTAAAATGGTGATTAAAACACAGTAATCCATTCAACTCATAAAACATTGGAGGGATGAATAAACTAACAGAGGGAGGGGTGTGAAAAAGTTCAAGTTTAGTAGAATTAAAGGTTTTTAGCTAATGAACCAACTTCCACTGACTCATTAGTTAACGAAGTTTCAGTTGCTTAACTGCTCATTAGCTGTCCTCAAACACACGGCGTTGCTACTAACGTAACAACGGTTCGTTATCCCAAAGGAGAAGCTACTGTACGAGCTAACTGACCTATAATCGAGCTAGAGCATCATTTCAACAGCTGAACTGACCCAACCTGTTTCAGTTACTAGACTGTCCATTAGCTTATCTAGACTGTTTAGCCACAAAATTAAACCATTTTTTACAGCTTTACTAAAGGTCTGCACATAGTAACTACTCTACAAGAACAGAGAAATTAGTTCTTTTTGCTCGGACATGCAAGGAAATAAATGATGTCATTCTTTTCTTGCAGCCCTGGTTTGGGTTCTAGTCTTGTTCTTGCTACCTTGAGATAACAAACACATTTCTCTATTCTTGCATATGATTATGGCCTTTAACCAAAAACCAGCACTAACTGTTAGCCTACTTGTCCCAAACTAAGACGTGTGAATTGTTCATTAACTATCACAAACCAGTGTGTGCTGCTAATTAAACAATTAGCTGTTACAATAATTAGCTAACACTAACTAAAGTTAACCCAAACTACACTGTTTTACTTGCTCAAGTGACTTGAACCATCGTAACAGCTAAACTGGCCGAACATGCTGTTGCTAAACTTGTCATTATAGCTGCACCAGACTTCTAATTTAAGCCGTTAGCTAATATTACAGCTTTATGTACCAGACCAAATTTAATTCTCAGTTATCGCAAATCAGACTGTCCGTCAGATTTCAGATTTATTCTTTTTTTTTTTAAATGGGAACCGTAGATATACGTATGTAAATATGTGGGATTGTAGCTGTCAAGTGTATCATGGCACATTGTTTTATGTCTTAGTCCTGCCTCTTGTACTTTTTATCGTCATTGTTTTTATGTCTAACATCAACCTGCCAATGGGACTGAGGATGGAAATGAGCCATTTGGCAAAAAAGTAAGGGGACCAAAAGATGCTGTTTGCTTAAGTGACAAGTGCATAAGTGCAGGATTGAATTAAATTGCACTATGCCCATAGCACACGATTGCACATGCAGATGTCTATATCATTAACTAAGAATAGTAACTTCAGCGCTGTGAAATCTCACTTTCTGAGTTGTGTGGAACGAGTGTTGTTGTGCTGAATGCTAACAGGGAGGCTAACAGGGGTTTTGGCTTCATACCAGCTCTGATACACAACTCAGTCTCTGGTGCTGGTTGATGTGAAGCTCACCTGAAATTGTAAAAGTTGGCAGAACGTGACTTTATTGACGGCTTCTCGTTGAAGGTGAGGGAAGTTGGAGTGAATCAGAGACCACCTGTACAACACGGTGCTGAAGCCTCCGTGTGTCGGTGGATTGATTCATGTTTCTGGCTCAGGATGCTCGTCTGTGTTTGGCGCTCGGTGCCAGGGTTCGTACGGAGCGTCGTGCAGGCGTTTCTCTTCCCTTTTTCTGCTTTGGTGCAGTCGCGTTGCCTCCGGCCGTGTTGGCGTGTTAGAGCCGACAGAGGCCACGTTGGAACGAAACTCTGAAGGATGTCTGATGTGACGCTGCAGGCTGTGTGAGTGTGTGTGTGAGTGTGTGTGTGTTTAGGCTTCAGGTTGGGTGGAGATCAGGGTGGGAAAACTACCAAACACAGCAAAAAATAGTGGTGAATCTTTTGTCTTTGTGCCGTGCCAGCCGCCTCAGCAGGTAACTGAGCAATCGTTTGGACTTTTCCAAGATTCATGTTGAGGTTTGTCCAGTGGTTTTGTTGGTGATGTTACCTGACAGATGCAGGGGTTTGGGCCTGGCCGGGGGCTTTAATCAAGCTGTTTTCCCTCTTTGAGACTCAGATAACACAAACAAGCCGTCGTTTCACGTTTATTTAGTTGAACACTTCAGGTGTTGCTTTAAAGGGATAGTTCACCCAAAATTGAAATTTCACTCATTATCTCCTCCCCCTCATGTGGACTAAGGGCTGGGAGGAGTTTCAGAGTCCTCCGTGGCTTCTCTGAGTTACAGGGGGTCTCGGCGTAGCAGTGCATGTCCATATGACGGTTGCAAATGGATACCAACTGTCTTCGTAACAAAAAGACACACCAAAAAACATCCAAATACCTCCATGCTGCTCGTATGTAATGTCCGTCTTGTATTGAAGCCCCGAAATGCGAAATTGTCCCGAAAAAAATTTAATAAGTCTATATTTCAAGCTTGTTTTGTAGCGGAAGCTTCTCGAAGCTCCTCTTCCCGGTTCGTCAAATTTGGACGAACCGGGAAGCTTCCGCTACAAACAAGCTTGAAATATAGACGGACATTAAATACGAGCAGCATGGAGGTATTTGGATGTTTTTTGGTGTGTCTTTTTGTTACGAAGACAGTTGGTATCCATTTGCAACCGTTATATGGACATGCACTGCTACGCCGAGACCCCCTGTAACTCAGAGAAGCCACGGAGGACTCTGAAACTTCTCCCAGCCCTTAGTCCACATGAGGGGGAGGAGATAATGAGTGAAATTTCAATTTTGGGTGAACTATCCCTTAAACTCTCACCATGTGTGTGGAGACATGATGGCACGGAGAACTCTCATAGACTGAGGTGAACTCCTGTCAGACTGGTTCTTGGTGAAACGCCCACTTTTAAGTGTTTTGGGTCTGGCTCTGGCATCTGTTATTGTTCCAAAGAAACATGTTTATTAAATCCAATCCAGCCTGTCATTGTACCTTTAGAGAGCCGACAAAAGGAATCCACAAGACTCAGTAAACACAACTTCCTCAAACACAGTGACTCCAACAACCAGGTGTTCCTGTACAGTCGAAGACTCATGTCAGAAGATTTTAAAGTAGTTTAGAGAACAGTAAGAAAGGAACATTAATACATTAATAACCAAACAGACCAACCTAAAAGATTCAGGTTGTGCACAGGCGTTTGAAAGTATTAAACGTATAAAATTAAGTCATTAAAGCATTATATTGATGTATTAAAGGGATAGTTCAACATTTTGGCAAATTGGCCCATTGCCATAATCCCTATAGTCATAGCAGTAGGTTTGTTACCTTTAATTGTCGGTGCAAGCTATTTTTAGAACGGCGGAGCAGAGCCGCGAGCTGCTCAGAGCTACGCTACGGAGGCTCTTGGGATTTCTTGGTTTCCCCTCATCAAACTCATCAAATACACAATCCAACAACTCCACAACGCTCTGGTGGACAAGTTGTGACCTGCACATTCACCACGCTATGAGATAATAACAGAACATTACCAGACAGAGTTGTAGAGGGAAATTCAGAGACTGCTTGATGAAAAACTGTCTCTGAAGGCAACGCGCATCAGTGGTTTTGCATGTATTTACCTCTAAAACAACTCTGTGTGGTAACGTTGTGTTATCATCTCATAGTGTGGTGAATGTGCAGCTCACAACTTGTCCACCAGAGCGTTGTGGAGTTGTTGGATTGTGTATTTGATGAGTTTGATGAGGGAAACCAAGAAATCCCATGAGCCTCCGTAGCGTAGCTCTGAGCAGCCGTTCTAAAAATAGCTTGCACCGACAATTAAAGGTAACGAACCTACTGCTATGACTATAGGGATTATGGCAATGGGTCAGTTTGCCAAAATGTTGAACTATCCCTTTAACTTAGGCCTATATCATCATTAGGAATTATTGGAATTTGTTGGAAAAATGTGATAAAATAATAGATTATTCTGGGCTTTATAATGTCGTAAAATGTTTCATTATAGGCTACTTTACGACGGTTTTGACACTACCGACTATAAATAAGGAGTTAATGTGTATTTTATGTGGCATTAAAATGGTTTCAAAGTTTTAATTGAAACCTTTTTGACTCCAGTGAAGTTGATTTAAATGTCATGTTTTGTTCAAGTAAAGACTTTCATATACAGTATTCACAGTCAGGTCTGTTTGGTTTTCTCCTCCCAGACGACCACTGAAGACAACGCCAACTACGCGTCCATCGTGGACAGCATCCTCAGCGTGAGCAGATACGGTACGTCAGCTTCTTCCTCTTCTTCCCATCTGTTCCCTGTGTGACGTTGTGACGTTGCTGTGACGTTCTCTCCTCTGCTCTGCGGTCTAGGAAAGAGCGCCGAGGTTTCACCCTTCACCCTCCGAGGCCTCCTGCCCAACTCCACGGACAAATACTTCATCTACAACGGCTCTCTGACCACGCCGCCCTGCAGCGAGGTCGTGGAGTGGATCGTCTTCAAGAGCACGGCGACCGTCTCCGACGAACAGGTGAGAAGGTTCAGTTGAGCTGTAGCTACAGGTGTTGGAGCGTCTCCATGGAAACCAACACGGCCTGAAGGTGAACCGAGGTCTCAACAGTTCGTCTTGTCTGCAAAACTTCACATTATAAATTAGCGTCTACATTCTTAAAGGGATACGCCAACCTTTTGTTTTTTTACGTGTCTTGCCTCACTCCCGAGTCCATGACCAACAGATAGACACCATCCTTTCCACTGTGCGTGCAGTAACAAGGGAGATAGAGCCGTATCTCCCATAATTAGCTTAGCTCAAACACTGGAAGTGTATAGGTAGTGTTAGCCTGCCTCCACCTAAAGTCGCTAATTAGCTTAGCTCATACGCTGGAAGTGTATGGGTAGTGTTAGCCTGCCTCCACCTAAAGTCGCTAATTAGCTTAGCTCATACGCTGGAAGTGTATGGGTAGTGTTAGCCTGCCTCCACCTAAAGTCGCTAATTAGCTTAGCTCAAACGCTGGAAGTGTATGGGTAGTGTTAGCCTGCCTCCACCTAAAGTTGCTAATTAGCTTAGCTCAAACGCTGGAAGTGTATGGGTAATGTTAGCCTGCCTGCTACCTGAGCCGAAATCAGCAGTCAGAAGCTGATTTCATTTAAGCTCTAAACTCTGTAATATCACTTTATCAACGTTTCAAACATGTTTAGGCGAGAAAGTAGCCGTTTAGATCAGCAGTGTGTCGTTAATTTGTCTAAATACCAGCTGTTTACAATTTTGTTCGGACGAATTCAACACTACTCAAGCTAGCCGTGACCAACGCACTTCCGGTTACTTTCACAAAATAAAACACCCGTTGCCCTTTACATACAGAAAACCATGACGATAGAATTTGTGCTTTTACTTTGAAACAGGAAGCTAACCTACCCTCGATGTAGCTAGCTTGAACCAAAATAAAGCGTCTTAGCTTGAACCCTCCGTTTTGACCGATCTCGTCCCGTTAGCGGCATTTGACCGCTCAAGATGCCTTACCGGAGAGTTTTGTCAGCTCTGAGACCAAGATCGGCCCGCCGGTTTCCCTTTAGAGTTGCTGAAGAGTTTCTCTGATGACTTTAGGTGGAGGCAGGCTAACACTACCCATACACTTCCAGTGTTTGAGCTAAGCTAATTAGCGACTTTAGGTGGAAGCAGGCTAACACTACCCATACACTTCCAGCGTTTGAGCTAAGCTAATAACGGGCGATACGGCTCTATCTCCCTTGTTACTGCACGCACAGTCGAAAGGATGGCGTCTATCTGCTGGTCATGGACTCGGGAGTGAGGCAAGACATGTAAAAAAAAAAAAAATGTTGCCGTATCCCTTTAAGGCTGTAATCTGCAGTGTTGTCTTACATTTCCTCAAACGTTGTTGTCTGAGTTTTTGGTTTAGAGTCAATTTATTTCTCTGTTTATGGAAAATTGTAACTTCCTTTTCTGCTGAAAATCAGCTGTAAAATGTTCAAGTGTGAATGAGGCGTTTGTTGTGTTGACACCAAACACTGTTTGTAAAGATGGACGACGTGGACTCAGAGACGTTGCCCAGATATTTTTAGACTCCCAGCCAAACAGACTGGGGCGTACGTGTGCAGAGCAGAGAGTTGGATACATACCAAGCTAAAAGTGAAACAACTTCAGCTATGCAGAACCTTCAGCTTTGGTCAAAAGAAAAAAAAAGAAAAGAAAAAAAGGGTTTAATTAAGAGTTCAAGAGTTTAATTAACAGTTGTGATGAAGGAAGAAATTATCTGTATGTGACCAAACCTGTTTCTGTATCGTACCTTTTGTACAGATCCAGACTTTGTTAAACACTTCACTGAGCTCACCTGTTTACACTTAAAGAAAAATAAACAGGAAGTGAGCAGTAGAGATCAAACCAGGCTGTAAACAAGTTAAAGGAGACTGACTCACTGCTGGAGACTCACTCTAGTGGTCAGGAGAGGAACTGCAGCTTTCAGCGCGTCCATCACGAGACCTGATGGCTTTTGGCTTGGTTTTTGATCAAATTTCTTTCTCTTTTTTTCTTTTTTAACATAATATGTATATAATTTGGATTATTATGTCAAGTTGAACTGAAAAGGCGTAGGCTGAAGCAGCAGCTTATTTTGCCTACACTATTTAAAAGATTGTAAGTTGCATAAGAGAGCAAGATAACGAGATAAAACAATTTAAACATTGATTTTTTAAAACTTAACTGAGAAGAATAAATAAGATCTATAAGATTTATCGAGTTTATATACCTTATATTATATATATACCTACATATGTGTGTTAATAGGCTATCTATAATATCTCTATACAAACTGTACATAGCGATGGACTGGACTATCCATCTCAGTACCAAGTTTATCACACAGGTCAATACATTCATTACTCATTAATCATCAATGTATTTATCCTTTTTATCGTATTTTAGTTTAGACTTGTCATTACACATTATTAGGCTACCTTCAGTTTTTACTAATATCAGCTGATAAAACAATTGATCTTGTCCCATCGCCACTGTAGATATATTAAACAATCAGAGCTGGCTGATATTATAGTATATTGGATTAAGACAGAATCATTTAGTATTTGTGAGGGGCTAAAAACATTTGTATATAACATATTTGGGCTCATTTACATGTGTCAGACGTCCAAACAGCACCACATGACAGGAAAACCAAAATAAGATGTTGCATAGACATAGTGTTTGTCAAACTAGAGCCTCATGGCCGAGGGTAGACTACAGTGTGTGTCGGTGTGTGTCTGTGCGGTGTGTGTGTGTGGTGCTCGGCTGCGGACCGTGTGGTCCATGTGGTTCCGTTCTGGAGTTTTTCCTCCGACATGAAAAGAAAAGAGAAGAGAAACAATCAGAGAAACGTCGGTGAACAAGAAGCTTTTAGAAACATGTCGACGGAGCTGAAAGGAGGAATTATCATACCAGAGGTCTGGAGACTCACAGGGAGAGGGAGAGGCTCACAGCTGTCAACAAGCCAGTGTGTGTGTGTGTGTGTGTGTGTGTGTGTGTGTGTGTGTGTGTGTGTGTGTGTGTGTGTTTGTATGACTGTGTGTGTGTTTGTGTGTAACTGCCCTCAGGCCACACCATGATTGACAGCCATACAGAGGCCGTCATTACATCAAACAAATATTGGCTCACAAAAGATCTCTACGGTATTTAAGCTGAAACATGCGGGGACACACACACACACACACACACACACACACACACACACACACACAGATACACACACACTTGAAAAACCATGTGGAAACACACACACAAACACAGACACACAAAAGGGTTTTGACTAAAAGGCTTCAGTGTGACGGTAGCAGATCATCGACTCTGAACACACAGCTGTCATAAAGCAGGAGGCCTCACACACACACACACACAGACACACACACACACACAGACACACAGACACACAGACACACAGACACACACACACACTATACTATCTGCACCATGGGAGTGTGTGTGTGTGTGTGTTCAGGTTTATGAATCAAAAAGGGTCAAAAAGCAAAAAGCTCTGAGCTCTCGTCTTTGCCTGAATTTATAACGAGCCAATAAAACGGCAGAAGTTTCAAAATAAAAGCCCCGTACAGGCTTTATGTATGCACAGCTCCACTACTTCCTGAACTTAAACAAGCTCCTTTATCTTTTATTTGTCTTACATTATTGGACAAACTTGATGAATCCAGGTGTGTCTGAGGAGTCACAATGGTCAGACACATCTGGATTCATCAGTTTGTCCAATAGTGTAAGACAGGAAGTAAAGGAGCTGGGGGTCAGATTCACAAAACCTTCTTAAGAAAAAAACAAATCTTCTTAAGTGTAATTTTCTTCTTAACTTCAGTCTTAAGAAGAAAAATGAGAAGAAGTCATATTCTCCAAAAAAGTTCTTAAGTATTTTCTCAACTTTCTTCTTAAGTTTCTTCTGAAGAAAAAACGTAAGAATAAATGGTATTCTTGAAATCAAAGTTCTCAAATTTGTTCTTTACTTTTTTTCTTAACTTTAAGACAACCTTGACCTGTCTTTAAATTTCTACGGTGGATAGGTAAACCTCTAAAATCACCTTTTTAAACAAATTTTAGACAAGTTTAGACTGGTAGGTAGTAAGTAAATATATATTTTTAATTAATTACACACAGTCTAAACTCCGGACTCTACCTTTAAGACGCAAACTATGCTGTTTGATGCAGTGACGTATTTTAAGAAGTTCTTAGGAAAACTAAGAAATTTGTAAGAAATGACTGTTCTTAAGACTGTTTGTAGGAAAATATTGAGGAATTGCACTTAATAACTTTCTGATGAACTTCTTAATTTTCTTCTTAAGGCATTTCTTAAGATCTTTCTTAATAACATATTGGTGAATCCAGCCCCTGGTTTAAGTTCTCTATGCACAGCTCCACTACTTCCTGAACTTAAATAATAATAATAATATATAATAAACTTTATTTCTATAGCACCTTTCAAAACCAAGGTTACAAGATGCTTCACAAAATACAAATACAATATCATTGAAAAAATAAAGCAATTACAGTAGAAAGTGAAGAAAACATCATACAGAAAAACAGTGAACAGGCATAAGATGAAATAGTGGAAATGGAAAAGACAATAGAAACAAAAAAACAAACAAACATTAAAATGACTGCACAAATGCCTGATTAATCCAGGTGTGTCTGACCATTGTGACTACTCGGACACACCTGGATTCATCAGTTTGTTCAATAGTGTAAGACAGGAAGTAAAGGAGCGGGTTTAAGTTCAGGAAGTAGTGGAGCTGTGCATAAAGCCTCATATTCCAGGAAGGAATGTCCTGCAGGCTTCGTCCTCACCATTACCCCCCCTCCCCTCTCCCCTCCCTCCCTGTCTCTGTCTCTCTACCCCGGGACGTCCAGAGTCTCCAGGTCTCTAGACGTCCGTGTCGTGTCCCAGCTGGTCCACATTCCTGCTCACTTCACTTCAGCACTTAATTGTTTTTTTGTTTTTTTTTGCGTTGTGACTTTAACGAGCCTGAAATAATCTTAATGGTTCTCACTCAGCTCCGCTCAGGTGTGATGATGATGATGATGATGATGATGTTATGTTGTGTTGTTGTTGTGTAACCGGAGGGAGGAGGAGGAGGAGGAGGAGGAGGAGGAGGAGGGAGGGGGGTTGGGAGGAGGTGACTCACCTGAGCAGGTTAAAGGCTCATTACGCAGTGATTCATGGCTCCTCCGCCCATCCACTTCAGGAGCAGACACCTGGCGTCTCCTCTGTCTGCTCTATGTTGTTCTTTATTTCTTTATTTACACTTTAACACTAGAGACTGGATCAAACTGAGTTATTAAATGGATGAATATTGTGTTTTTTTTTCTGTGTACGGTGGCCCTGAGTGGTCAATTCACTCACTGCAGCTGCACAAAACAGATGCAAAGAAAAATTCAGAAAACAACTTCATCAATTTGAATTTGAACTTCATCACACAACAGAAATGTTATGATAATTATTGTATTGGGTATTGTTATTATTAATATTATTATTATTATTTTTTACATGAAACACAATGAAAAGCGTAAAGCAAATTGTCAAACACTTGATAACTTGTTCTTTTTTAATAACATTCGACTTTTATTCGACTTTATTTCACAGGATAGCTCCTTGAGATGTGCTGTCTCGGGTCCATGTTGCAACAAAGATACAAAACATAAGTTCAGTCATAGTACAAGTTCATAGTAGAAAATAAACATGATACAATGTAGAGACACAGACACCCATTCACACACTACAATGCTCCATCAGTCCTGGCTACTGGCCAGCCCATTCAGAAAGGAGTGTGAAGAAGTGAAAACACCTGAACTCTCACCGTTTGTTGACAGATAATAATTTAATTTGTCATTAACAACCTCACACCCAAAGTAAATAATACAGAGCCTAATATCAGTTTTACATCAGTTTAACAATACAACCAAGATAAAGTTAAAAGTTAATATAAAATAACTAAATCAATTAGTAAATTAACAGTAACCTCATTTATTCTCAGTTTTATTCTAATATACTGTGATGCACTGCAAAAACTCAAAATCTTACCAAGAACATTTGTCTTATTTCTAGTCAAAACAAATCTCATTCTACTTAAAATAAGACTCATCACATTAAAAAGTAGCTTGTTTTTGACACGTTTTACTTCTTTCAAGCATATATTAACTTGAAATCATAGTAGATAGTGGAGCAAGTTTTTCTTTCTTATTACAAGCTCAAAAAACTTGCTTTCACTGGCAGATTTTTCTACTTATTTCAAGTGAAAATTTGTTTGAAACAAGTGAAAATGATCTGAAAACAAGTTGATTTTTAGGTGATGAGTCTTATTTTAAGTGGAAAGAGATTATTTGACTAGAAATGAGACATTTTGACAAGAAATAAGACAAATATTCTTGGAAAGATTTTGAGTTTTTGCAGTGTGTATACATCAGCCTGCTGCTAACATGATGTTGTTGTTGTTGTGGTTGTCATGGTGACCGCGTGTCAGCTGGAGATGTTCTGCGAGGTGATGACGATGCAGCAGGCCGGCTACGTGATGCTGATGGACTACCTGCAGAACAACTACAGGGAGCAGCAGCAGCAGTTCATGGGCCAGGTGTTCTCGTCCTACACCGGCACCGAGGAGCTGCTCACGCCAGGTAACAACTCACACACTCTTTACACTGTAAAACTTTACACTGTAAAGATATTTAGATTTAATTTACCTGAGTGTAATTACACAGAGTATCCGCGGGGTCTTGAAAAGTATATTAAAAGGTGATAAATCAATTTTGGGAAAATGAAGACCCTTAAAAAGTATTAAAAAGTCTTTTCACGACTTTATAAAGTCAAACATTTTGAAGGTATTTTTTCTGAATTCGCTGTCCAAGAGTTGGAGTCCTAAAAAACATTGTAAAAGTGTGTGAATTTATTCATTTTATTAAAAACCAAAGATGAACCGGTGCATAAAAAAGACAAGAAGATTGTGGTTTTTGTTTTTTGAGTGGAGCAATGTTTTTTTTGATCAAATTTGCCTTTGATTTATTATCCCAGCCTATTTTGAATTCTGTTATGTTATAGTGGTCTATAGTCTTTATCACAAACTAAAACTGTTAGTACGTTAAAAGTGTCACTGATGTAAATGGTTACAGCTTGAAGTTGCGGTGAGGTATTGAAAAATATTGAGAAGGTCTTGAAAAAGTCTTAAAAGGGTATTAAAATGAACTTAAAGATTCCTGTATAAACCCTGTTACAGTATTAATCAGCAGATCCTGGATGTGTCTCTAAATCTAACACTAATCAATGATGTGATGCAGCCCAGTGTCAAGTGGTGTAACCAATATTTTTTCATACAAATCTGACTATATACAGGAAAATAAATCTGAACTCAAATGTGGAATAAATGTTCATTCACTTTTGCAATTCAAAACTGTGTTTCTGGACAAATTTGACATCATTTTTTCACATTATTTCGACCAAAAAGCTTTTAGTTTTCAGGAAACGTCCTGCTCAGTGTTGCCAAGATGCATTAAAATGAAAATAAACACAGCAACTTAATGTTTTCAGAAGAAACTATACAGTACTTTTTATGAGTTCATTTAAATCCACTGTAGATGGATAAAATATTCAAGTTTAGTTTTTATTCTTTTGAGGTTACACCACTGGACATTTTCAGGGACATTCAGTCTGATTTTTTATGACATAAAACCAACACGAACAAAATGTACATTTGTCCAGATCTGATGCTTTTAAAGCAAATTTTTATTTGTCCCTGACCCTTATATCTAGTTTAATAAATTCATTGTTGTTATGATACAGAAGAAATTAGAAACCAAATTAAAGTGAAAGTTAATTTCAGATGATAAAACGTTTGACCTCCGTCTGACTCTGTGGAAAAAAAAAAAAAATGTTAATGGATCAGAGACAAGTGGAAAAAGAGAGAGAGATGAGAATAGAAAACCAGTGACCTAAATAAACCGAGAGTGACGGAGAGAGAGCGGGTTGACTTGGTGAAAACATTGATCTCCACGCTGCTCGCTGGTTCTGATCCATAATTAGTAATGAAGCGTATTGATTAGAGACCAGAGGATCATTTAACGTTTGTCACTGACCTTCATGTTAACAAAATAAAACTACTTCCTGTTCATAACCAACTGTTCTGAATGTGAACAGAAATCACTTTGTAAAAGTTAAAGAACAAAAACTCTTGTTTGTAGAGGTTTGACAGTGAACCTGTTCCTTAGAAAACCACAGGACGATCATTGTATCTGCAGCTAAAACTGATGCTGACTCAGCAGTTTAGGTTTAAAGTCGGTTTATCTCTCTGTAGTTTTTGAAATTTGTAGTTTCTTTTTGCAAAAGTCTTTTGTTTTTTCTCTGTTTTTACTCAATCTAATCCAAAAATACACAGCAAAGACACTGATTTTTAATCCTTAATCAAATACAATGTGAGTTGTATAAACAGGAAGTGATGTGTTTCTGTACTAGGCTGTAAATTGAATCTTTGGAAACTCACTCTCTCCATGTTTTTTAGCCGTGGAAATTTCTTCTTAAAGGGATAGTTCAACATTTAGTCAGATCCTCCTCTCTCCATAATCTCTATAGTCAAAGCGGTATGGTTCATTACCTTTAATTATCGGTGCATGTTGTTTTGAGATCGGCGGGGCAGAGACGTGAGCTGCTCAGTGAACGGTACAGGTCCCCTGTCCCTCATCATCAAACTCATCAAATACACAATCCAACAACTCCACAACGCTCTGGTGGACAAGTTGGGACCTGCACATTCACCACGCTATGAGATAATAACACAACGTTACCAGACAGAGTTGTTTTAGAGGGAAATGCAGAGTCTACTTGATGAAAAACTGTCCCTAAAGGCAACGCGCATCAGCGGTTTTGCATGAATTTCCCTCTAAAACAACTCTGTCTGGTAACGTTGTGTTATTATCTCATAGCGTGGTGAATGTGCAGCTCACAACTTGTCCACCAGAGCGTTGTGGACTTGTTGGATTGTGTATTTGATGAGTTTGATGAGGGAAACCAAGAAATCCCATAATGAGCCTCCGTAGCGTAGCTCTGAGCAGCTCACGGCTCTGCTCCGCCGATCTCCAAACAACAAGGTGATGAACCTACTGCTATGACTATAGGGGTTATGGTGAGAGGAGGATCTGACTAAATGTTGAACTGTCCCTTTAAGAAGAAATTTCTGTTCACATTCAGATCAATGTCCCTTTAAGTTTGATCAAATCAAAACTAGGAAACTGATAAAATAGGAAACGGATCATAGATTATGATCCATTATCACTATACATGTTGTGATAAGCTGCTCTGATCCAAACAGTCTGTTCTGCTGACTCGTTCTGCCCTCTAGTGGTCGAACCTGCACCTGCACCTCCTCCTCCTCCTCCTGCTCCTCCTCCTCCTCTTCCTCCTCCTCCTCCTCCTCTTTACTCTCTCTCTCTGTGACTGGGATCATAAATCTCTGGTCTCTGGTTTAACTGGTTCACTACTCATCTGGTTTTATTGCCAGTTTTTGTAGCGTGAGCAACATTTTTCTCTCCACTCTGCTGATCCCTGACAGAGTGGATGGAGGTCAGAGGTCGTCGGAGGTTTGGGCTCAGCTCAGCCTCAGACATGTGTCAGTGTCAGAGCTTCTCCTCCGGTCTATTGTCATCGATCCGCAGCCTTTTTACTCTTAATCTGTGTTAATCCCAGACCTCGGAGCGTTTGTCATGGGTGTAATCTCTCTGCTCCGTTAATCTCAGCCTTGACCCAGAATCACACTCCGAGAACAAAGACAGGAATATTCTGTTTAATTTTCCTCATCAGGTCCCTGGTTTATGTTTCAATGTAGAGGATGTGAATAATGCACTGATCAATTTTGAGATTTTGGGGCTATTTTTCTTCCTTAACATGTATTCTCTCAGAAAAGTCAAATGAAATGTTAGAAAATCCACATTAAGGTTTTTATTTTACTTCATTTTGTCTCTTTTGTTGGTAGATTTCTGCTAAATTCACCAAAAGTTAGTCTGACCCAGGTCATGTCAGATGTCATTGTAAAGCTCTCTCTCTCTCCTGAACAATGATGTAGGCTCATCTCCTCTGTATCCGCAACAAATCATTAAAGTACGATTGACATTAACAATCTATGGAATTTTACAGTACAAGTCTTTAAAGGCCGTTTTCTCAAAATGAGTTTTTCAGACTCAGACTCTGAGCTAGAAATCTCCACTTCAGCAGCACTTACAGATACCAAACCTTCCAGTTTGATCCCTTTCTATATTCTGAAGGTTTTTACAGAGGAGATTGTTGATATATCATCCACAGCCTGATTTATACAACATTTTATTACTAAAAACATGGCAAATGGGATTTTTTTTAGGGCTGGTGACAGTATTTTCTCATTTACAGAGTGATAAAAAGAGATATCCAAAATCCTCCTCTTTAAAAACTTCTGACTCTAATGTGTCAACACAATAAAACAAGAATTTTGAAAGTGGCTTTATCCATCGTTCAGATTTAGGTTGTTGATTTATATCCTTTCATTTGATGTGTTTTAATTCTATTGTCACCCAAAGAGTGTGTTTCCTCTCTCCTTCTCCTTCAGTCTGCAGTTCTGAGCCGGAGAACATCCAGGCGGCGCCGTACAACCTGAGCAGCCTCCTGGTGACGTGGGAGCGCCCGCGGGCCGTGTACGACGCCAGCATCGAGAAGTACTCCGTCACCTACGGCCTGGTCAGCGCTGACAACGCCGCCCCCGCCCAGTACCTGACCGACGGAGACCAGGACGTGGTGAGAGGCCAGAAACACAGAAACACAGAAACACAGAAACACAGAAACACTGAGGCCAGAAGCATTTTGCTGCAGCAGAGATACTACAGACATGGAAATTCAACTTTATTCGGTAAGTTATGTCACTTTTGATGCAAAGTTGACATTGTTTGAGATGTTTTTGTTCTGACAACTTGACATAAAGACAATTTAAACTGTCATAGCAGACCTAATTGCCAAACTTTAAAAATTATGTCAAGTTCTCATAACAAGGACATCTCAAACAATGTCAACTTTGCATTAAAAGTGACATAACTTACTGAATGACACTTAACGACAGCTGTCAGAAGTATTCATTGATGGTTATGACAGCTGTTATGTCAAGTTTTATGTCAATCTTATGAATACCTATTCAAGTAAAGTGTTACCAACTTGATTTAAACAAACAGACAGCTTCAACTGTCACTAGACCAAATATCCGTCTCATTAGTTTTCACTTTACAGATCATTTCATTCTGTTTATAAACTAATCAGAGCTGCAGAAATGTTCACAGCTTCTCTGCAGCTCCTCAACAAACTTTCTGAAATGTAATAAACAGATATTTAATGAATGAATTGAACGAATTAGACACTAAGTAATGCTCCAGTTAGTTTTCTCCTGTTACCTGAGCATCGTCAACTAATCTGTTGCACCTTCACTACAAACCACAAACCACATTGACTCTATCTTGACACAGATAGTTCAACATACAGTACAAACATGGACATTATAGATGGCTCCTATAGTAAAATGATAAAATGCTCTTACTAACTACTGGAATCCAATGAAACATTACATAAAAAAAAGTCAAAACAGCAATATAAATTAAAACCCATAACAAAAGTAACAAGAAAACAAACTGAAAAAGCCAAATAAACTAAAACAGCTTCATATACAGAGGCCGAAACAAGGTTAAAGCAGAAGTAAGTGATCCGGTGGTTTTGGCTAACTTCCTGTCAGCCGATGGAGTTAGCAGTCCCCGCCCTCGTCCCTACGTCACCACATTCACGCGCATCCCTTGGCTGCACACACAGAGAGGACTGCCCCTTTATGCTGTTCTCTCTCCTCATTGGATAAAGGTTGTAGGATACAAGGAAAGTTTTCTCCTCGGCTCAGAGCAGAGCAGAGTGACTGACAGACCCGTGTTTCAGACCAAACACTCTATGTAAGTGATTGCTGTCGGAAGATATAACTATTTAAGACTTATATTAACACAAATATATCACTTACTTCTGCTTTAACACAAATATTCCGCTTACTTCTGCTTTAATCAAGTCTGAAAACTGATTTTTGCAGAACATGAACTTGAATGAATCAGTTAATCCATCAGTCAGTTTCTGCTACTCATCCCAGGTCCAGGTCTCAGATCATCAAGAATCATTGTTATTATATCAATCCTACTGGTTTTCCATCATGCTTTTATTGTGAAATAAAAATTAAATAATATTCCATCATGTGATATTAAAAGATGTAAATTCATCTCCATTCTTTAATGATTTTAATGTGGTTCCTCTTCCCGCCACCAGGGGGCGATACTGGACGACCTGTCGGCCAACAGCAGCTACGTGGTCCAGGTGGTGGCGGTCTGCACCAACGGTCTGTACGGACGAGTGAGCGACCAGCTGACGGTCGTCATGCCCGTCGACGACCCCGGTAAGAGCGAGCGAGACCGAGACCGAGACCAAGCGTAGCGTTCAAGAGACACATTTACATCTCGTTTAGACTGAGGGTTGAGATTTTTATACATGAGAGAAAAATATATTGTTATAAAACATCCAACACACAAAGTTATGGTATCTCAAAATTATGAGTTAATAAGTGAAATAATCAATCAAATTGAGCTGTTTGTTAATTGATTACGATTTAAAGTCAAAATTATAAACAGGGATTTGAATTTAAAACTTAATTTAAGTAATTAAAAGTTCTTATTCTCATGGTTTTGAATAAACAAAAAAAGATCTGACTCATAATTATGACTTAACCCAATCAAAGACAAACTTTGTGTTGTTTGCCAAGTTCTAATCATGTTTTATCTCATAATTGTGACGGATATTTATATTTTGACAGGAAAAAGGTTGAAGTTTTTATTTATTTTGCTCACTTTCAAGTAACACAGTAATATTTCATGATCTTTATTTTCTTGGAGAAACATTTCCATCCTCGCACTCGTCCTCCCTCTGAACCCTGAACGATATGAGCGATGTTTTTGTTCTTTATCTCGCTCCTCATCTTCCCTTCGCTTCTTTCTCTTCTCTCTGGGTTCGACCCAAACGTCCTTTGAGGATTTAATCACTCTTTCGTTGTTGGACTCGTCTTTTTTTCCTGTACTTTTAACTGTTTCATAAGTTTCTCTGTGAACTCTTTCAAATGCTCTGTCTCTCTATATATATTTCTATATTTATATAAAGAAAACAAGAACAGATCATGCTTGGTTTGGGGTCATTTCCTGTGTAACCTTCATGTCACGTGGAGGAGACGAAAACGCCTCCATCTTGTGGTTTGTTTTTCACTCTGTGGCGTCCGTTCCTTCTGCATCTCACAGTAAGAGAAAATGTTTGCATGTCTGCAGCCGCATCTTGTGTAACATGGATTGGAATGACAATCACAGTAACGTTGTATTTTAACTTTCTATTAAATAAACTTAATATGTCTTGTTACAAAGAGAAAATAACCCCCTGCATCCTATTTCACTGTCAACTTGCATGAACGACTGATGTTTCTGCATCATTCAGTAACTGAAGGGAACGGGACTCTTTGTCTGGCTAGCTAGGCTAATGCTAAATGTAGCTAAGTTTAAGCCAAGTTTCTGACCATGTTTAACGCAAAAGTCAAGAGTTGAAATAACAAACATGAGGTAGCACAATACTAAAACAGGCTTTAGCTGTTTGAAATGTTTGTAACGTTAGCTTAATGCTACACCAACACGGATAGTTTCATGCTAAAGCTAATTAAGGCGCCGTCTGTTACAGTTAGCTAATCAAAACTGTTGGTTAATCAACAGAAAATGTTTTTATGTAAAAAATTTTGCTTGTTTTCTCTCTTTCATATCAATACATAAATATTTAGCAACTTTTGTTCTTAGTCTGACAATGACTTTAAAGTTGCTGTTTTTTTACGTTTTTTTTACTTAGCTAACAGTGGCTAAATTGCTAACATTAGCAATGAAAATTAGATCTTGATACTTCTGATTCTCTTTAAGTCTGCTTGGCATTTTTATTTGATTAATACTTACAATAGGTAGGCTATTGATACTTTACACAAAATATTTTAATTAATATTAAACAGTGATATAATTTCCAACTCATTAAAAATTGTTAAATGATAGCCTATGAATGAAAATCATGCACATTCTGTATTTCTTTTTATTTGGTATCCAGCTTAACATTCATTCACATTCATAAACGTTAATGAATTTTCTGTTGATTGGCTAGTCAATCAAATGACCAGACTTCTTCATATAATTTTAATTTCACTCATGCGTTGTTTCAGATAAAGCTCAAAAAGAGCGATATACAGTATTGATCAGTTAAAGTCCCCTCCTACCCTCACCTTAACAACCATCCCTCAGTCATCTCCATCAAACCCAGTTCATTAAACTTGTAAAACCTCATCTCATGCTTCACAAACCAGTCTGATCTGGTCTCCATGATGTTGTCCCTTAGCCTCGGACAGGTAAGACCACACCTGCCCCCGACATGCCCGCTGTGTGCTGTGTGTGCGTCTGAGCTCGCTCAACGTAGTCTGTGGCGTTTGCAAACTCTTTGTTGGCGAGTTTGTTTTATCCCTCTTTGGTGGCGGACGGGCGGAGGTTGAAGCCCAAACAGGCGAGACTCAGAATCAGAGGAAGTTGTCAAATTTTCTTCCCTCGGCTCGTCTGGTTTCATAAGGAGGATGAAACAGGAAACTGATCAGATCAGTTGCAAATGCTTTTTTTTGTTTGAGGTTTTTGCTTGTGTTTTCTTTTGGGGGAACCCATGCATGAAGTTCCAGATGTGCCTGATGTGTTGCATGCATTGGTAGCCTACTGTATATTCTCCTTGTGTAAAAGAAAACACTGCTTCAGGTGGTGTGTTTAACCTTCTCCCACTTTTCCACTTTAACCTTCTGACCTTCTTTCACTCATTTTCATCATTTCCATCAAGAAAGAGAGAGATTTTTCTGAAGTTTTCCAGAAACACAGTGTCCCACTTTCTCCTCTCCATGTTGTTCTCCTCATATTGTTTCATCCCTTTGTCACATGTCTCTGCTTTTACATTTTCTTTTCGTTTTTTATTTTGTACATTTTCAACCTAAGGAAATGAACACCAACATAAACTACAACCAAAGCAGACAACAGTTAAATTGTGCAGTTATCTTAATGCTTAAGGAACTAATGATGTCATCTCTGGCCCTTTTTTTTTTTTTCAGAAAATGCACTGGATCCAGATTCAGAAGAATTTGATGACGAGGTAAGAAACTTTTTTTTAAAGGGATAGTTCACTCCCCCTCATGTGGACTAAGGGCTGGGAGAAGTTTCAGAGTCCTTCGTGGCTTCTCTGAGTTACAGGGGGTCTCGGCGTAGCAGTGCATGTCCATATAACGGCTGCAAATGGATAACAACTGTCTTCGTAACAAAAAGACACACCAAAAAACATCCAAATACCTCCATGCTGCTCGTATGTAATGTCCATCTTGTATTGAAGCCCCGAAATGCAAAATTCTTCTGAAAAAAATTAAATAAGTTCTTCCTGGTTCGTCCAAATTTGACAAACCGGGAAGAGGAGCTTCCGCTACAAACAAGCTTGAAACATAGACTTATTTAATTTTTTTCTGAACAATTTCGCATTTTGGGGCTTCAATACAAGACGGACATTACATACATTACATACATGGAGGTATTTGGATGTTTTTTGGTGTGTCTTTTTGTTACGAAGACAGTTGGTATCCATTTGCAACCGTTATATGGACATGCACTGCTACGCCGAGACCCCCTGTAACTCAGAGAAGCCACGGAGGACTCTGAAACTTCTCCCAGCCAGAGGCCAGAGGGGGAGGAGATAATGAGTGAAATGTCAATTTTGGGTGCACTATCCCTTTAATACAGATGTTTATTTAGATATTTATCACTGTGATTTGTTCCCGTCTGTAAATCTTTCTGTCGCCACCAGAGCAACTATGAACCTGATGCGAGTGAACCGGCCCAAACCGAGGATTACGATCTCCTCTTCAACCCTACGCGGTCGCCAACGACAACGACCACGACCACGACCACGACCACGACCGGATCGCCTCCTCCTCCTCTACCTGTACCGGACATCAGAACCACCACAACAACCGGTCACAGAAGAACCAGCAGCACCACCGATCCGGTTCCCTCGGTCAGGTCGACTCAGTCCGATCGAGTCCTGAGCCGTTCAGAGGAGGAAACGTCACGGCGCAGTACCACCGTCCAACCACCGGGGGTCGCCCCGTCACCAGACACCGGTGGAGAGACGGACTTCAGAGCTCCTTCTTACTCCACAACAACCACAACAACCACAACCGAGGAGTTCATCTCCACCTCCTCCTCTGCTCCTTCACAGTCCAGAACAGAAGCAGAAGGAGTTTTCTTCGGAGGCACAAACACTAGAGGTGGTAAAGGTTTATCTTCACACAGCAGCAGCACAACGACGACCATGAGGTCTCGTACAAGCGACATGAGCAGCACAACATCGTCGTCTTTGATCGAGACCGAGAACGTCCAGGTGCTTGGACGTCCCATAAACGAGGAGGAAACCAAAACCAATCCTGAAGGTGGACTTGAAGGTCTTCCAGATCCTCCAGAGATCCAAACTTCGACTTCCCGACCTTCCTCATCGAGCGAAGCTGCTAGTCCCACCACCACGACTCCCGGCATCATGCCTCATGTCTCGTCTACAACAACCTCTGTCCAGTTGAGCGCTGTTCTTCTCTTGCAGACCGTGAAGCCGGTGTCGTCCAACGGTGAGAAGCGTCCCACTGTCCTCCCATCCTCCTCTTCCTCCCACGCTTCCTCCTCTTCCTCCCCTCTGTGTGACACCACGGACCCCGACTCCTCCGCTTGCCTGCATCTGCATGACCCTCCTTCCTCATCCTGGCCTGACATGTTGTCGTCTTCTGCCTCTGCATCGGACTCCCTGCAGCTGCATGCCGCTACTGCACCGCCGCTGTCTAGTAGCAAAGACCCAACAGCAGCAGCAGCAGCTTCTTCCCCTTCTCCTTCCCCTCCAACCCCCACGCCTACGCTCGCTGCCTCTGCCCTGCCTTATTACCCCCTGCCTCACCCCCACCCCTCCTCGCTCCCCCTGTCCCCCGGTTGGGAGACGGCTGACCTTGCCTCCCATGGTGGTGGTGGTGGTGCTGTTGGGTCTGATGATGATCCCAATGGTGATTTGTTGTCTGGTTCTTCTCCTACGTCTTTGTCGGTTTCTTCAGGTCACACCGTAGCGTTTAGCGATACTACCCCTCCTCTGCAAACGATGCCAGATCCCTCTGGTACTGCCGACGAGTTGCTGTTGTCCAAATCCCCCTGGGATCCCTCGCTGTCCATAGTCTCTCTGTCTTCTCTCAGCCCTACCCTCCATCTTCAGCCTTCGGTTCTCCTCTCTAGTGACTTCGCCCTCTCTGGGGCAGCAACGCCGGGTCTGTCCCACTCGCTCGAGGACTCGAGGAGGTACGCCAAAGGGAGCGCCATAGAGTCGTTTCTCCCCAGCGGCGATGGTGATGGGTTGTTTCCGTTAGCTAGCGACGTGGACAGCGACACCGTGTGCGGCTGCTCTCTGGAGCCCTCGGCGTCCTCGTCCTGGTTGCATGCGTCGCTGTCTGCCTCCTCAGTCTGGGACTCGAGTGTCGGTGGTTTCCCTTCGGCCATTGGCGCCAATGGTGTCGGTGTTGGTGTTGGTGTAGACGACCTTCGCTCCTCTGTATCTGCTGTATCTGTGGTGGGTTCTTCTGAAGGTCTGTCCTTATCTCACAGCGCCGTCGTCTCTCCGTCATCATCGTTCCCCTCTCTGCTACTCTCCCAGCTTCTCCAACCCACCCACACCCACAGTGATCCGCCCGTTTCTGTTGCAGCCACAGCGTCCACCGCCGCCGTCAGTGATTCCTGGTTCTTGGCATCAGATGCGGATGCGGACGACTCTGCCTCCTCCCCTACCACCACTGCCTTCCCTTCTTCCACCCCTTCAACATCCCCCTTTACCCCGACCCCTGACGGACCGACGGCGTTAGACACTAGCAGCAGTGCATCTGCATCTGCATCCGGCTCGGCGCTGTTCCCCGACTCCCAGGAGATAGGAGTAGATCAGGAGTGGGACCGGGTTCAGACCTCGGCCTCGGGGGACGGCGCGATCCCGATCCCGTATTCGACCAAAGTCACCGTAGTAACCGTTCCCCAACCGTCCGGCCAGCAGACCCCCCCATCCGACGACGATCTGGATGACCGATCCTCAGCGTTTTATTTCGAGAGCGAGAGCGGCAGCGCGATGGCCTCAGAGGCGGGAAGCAGCAGCAGCACCGCCGCGGCTGCCGCTCCGGTCACCACGCCGACGGTGGTAACCTCGGCCGCCTCGCCCTGGTCGCTGGCCGGGGGGGAGGAGGAGAGCGGCTCGGGGGGGCCGGGCGAAAGCCTGTACGACAACGAGACGTCGTCCGACTTCAGTCTCTCCGAGCGAATGGAAAGAGAGTCGGAAGAGGAAGAGGAAGAGGAACCAGTCGCAGGTAAACACGCCGTCGTTCCGTCGTGTTGCACAATGTCTGGTCGGCACGATGCCGAGGGACCGGGAAGAGTTCTGGACTAATCCAACCATCTGTCAACTACAACAAAACCACATCTCATTTCTTCTCATTTCTGTCTGTGAAAGCCAGAGTAAGAATAATATCCACAACCGCAGTCGCCAACAGGATATCCCATAACGTCAATTAATCACTCTCTTCATCGTCATATCTTACTACCATTAATCCATCAGTTCTGGAAAGGGGTCGATTCTCTATCCCAGCATGCATTTGGGTCGTCGCAGAGCTCGGTGTTAAACCAAACTGTAACCGGATTAATCCATAGGTTAAAAAGAAAAAGAAAAAAGGTGACTCGAGTAATAACAAACACAACAGTACATAGCAACATATTTTCAGGATTTTGGCGGATCAGGGACAATTAGTGACGTTACCAAAAACAGACTGGACGTAAACGTATAAAATGGGGCACTGAGATGAGACACTGAATTTATTACCGCAGATTTCAGACTCAAGGACAAACTGCTTCACAGTCGCAGAACAATAGAATATAAAACAAAGGATCAGACAGATTCATAATATAAGAGTAAAAAGGAAAAATACCAACGTGAAATTGCAATGAATTTCTTCTTGAATTCCTCAACATCTCCGAGTACATTTACATGGTCAACAAAACTCCAATATTAATCTGATTAAGAAACTGTGAACAGCGATTTCTGATTAACGTATAAGGTTTTATTTGGATTTAACACTAATCAAATTAAAGGGACAACGAGGAGTTTTGGAAAAGCGAAGTGTTTTCACACTACATTTATGAGCCTCCGCACCGTGAAATTCTTTGACCGGCGCAAGACAGACTCATGTTTTCATTCATCAAGAATTAAAGTCAGAGGTTGGAAGACGATCACATACCGTCGTAGTTCCATAAACGGAGATTCGGCGGCGTTATTCTCATGACTCGCCACAAAACCTGAAGTAAAGAAACGCTGGTCGGCTCGCCCAGCATTTCCACCACCACTAATAATAACAAAATAACCATAGAGACAAAACCATAGATTTATCGAAAATGGGCCCATTAACAAGTGTGGGTAACGTAGATTCATCCACATTAATATGAGACTTTTTTATAACCAAATAGAAACTCCTCGTTGTCCCTTTAAGACAATACTGAGATTAAGAAACTGCCATGTAAACAGCGATTTCTGATTACTGTAGTCCGGTTCAGGTCATAGTAAAATTTAACACTAATCAAATTAAGATGTTGAGTCATTCCTTATTTAGTCACATTATCAAACACATCTCAATATTAACGTTCTGTGTGAGTTTGGCTGCATTTTGCGACAGGACAGCTTTAATGGCAAACAAGAGATCGCAAAGAGAAACCATAAAACATTAAATCGACTCTCTGTCCCACTAGTCCTTACTTCATACTCTCGTCCAGTACCTCCCAGTTTGTCGTGGTTGCGTAATGTTGCAGAATGGCACGTAATGCATGACAAAGAAGTAGGCTGAAGCCTCCAAATTAAAAATGAAACACCCAAAACTGAATGTTGAGGGTGGGATGTTCTGGAGGGAAAGTCAGACAGCATGACGTAGGCCAGGCTAATCCATCTACGCTCTATAACATGTAAAACTGGAACATTAAAGGAATATTCTAAAAGCAACTCATGTAAACACCTTAATCAGAATAAGGTCAATAGTCAGATAACTGCTGTCCGTGTAAACATAGTCCCTGTCAACCAGAGATCCACTCAGAGAGCAGATGTTCCTGTCGATGTCCAGCAGAGGGCAGCAGAGCTCTGTAAAGCTGCTGCTGGATCTGACACCACAACACATCTATACTGTGATTCACTGAGTCATCAGCAACAGATCGATTCATGAAGCTTTCAACAATATCTTTTTTTTTTTGTGATCACATTTTTATTGAGATTTCGAGGACAACAATCATGATCAACAGCACATAAATAAAGTAATTACCGTATAAACAAGTGCATACCCATGTACACACACACAGATGCACACAAATATGCAGAGTAAAAATGATAATAAAATGAAAACATAAGTAAGTAAAATACATAAAATGTCACAAATGCAAAAGGAAAAAATTGCCACTGAAGCATAACTTAGTTAGATCTATCAAATGGTTATATGCCATCCACATTTTGCAGTAGATAGTAAAAACCCAAACAGGGAACTTTCAACAATATCTTTAATTACAGTTTTTAGAAAATGTCCCGGTTATCTTTAATAAAACTGAATCTCTCAGCCTGAGACCAGATCTTGATGTGAAGGTTGTAAAGAAGCATAAAGGTTCATTCAAACAGTCGACCTATTTAAAACAAATCGTGTATATTTCACAGAAGCTTGGGAATCAAATATAGATGAAACTGTGTCTTAAAAGAACAAAAATGAACTTGTGGAGGATTAAAACTTGCTGTAGGTAAATGATCCATCACCGTCGGCAGCAGCAGCCGGCCTTTATGTGTCGATGTGTGTAGTCGCTAAAACTCACTGAAGCCTTGTGTAGCTACTCAAGGACACTCTGAGTTTGGAGTGTTTTCTGAATGAAACATACAAATTCAGACCTTTTTAATTTTTTTGACAACACGTAGGCTATTGTTTTCAGATATCTTTCTGTTTTGTTTTCAGATATCTTTCTGTTTGTGTGTTTGGGGTTTTCGGCACTGAACTGAACCGCTGCTGCTGCTGCACTCTTCGTGGTCATCGTCGTCAAAGCGCCATTGAAAGCGCGTTTAACAAAAGTTTCTCAAGTGTTTGCTGCAACGTGACAAAGTTTGCAAAGGGAAATGAAACACGGCGATGGATCATCAGTCTGCAGCAAAAAAATAAAACACACAACGAAGTGAAAAAAAGAAGTCGTACGTGGAAACAATGTTACAATTTCAAACTTGATGAAATAAAAACCAAGTAATCTGAGTCATATTTCAGGAAGGACAAACGACAGGAGCGCTGTAAAACCTACTAATTAATGAATTAGCTCGTCAATAGAAGTCTAAGAAGAAGTGGCTAAAACACTGACGTGGTTCGTTCTTTAAAACGTGACTGTACCTTTGCCGGTGTATTTCCGTAGCCGGTGCCCCTGACATCCTGACAGACAAACTCCTCCATCCTCCATCCTCCATCCTTCATCATTTATTAGTTTAACTCCGGCATTTAATCTAAAAAATCTTTTCACGTGGGGGAAAACTCTGAGTAGAAGTTTTTTTTTGTGTCCTGAATTCTTGTCAGATCATCTTTTGAGTCACTTTTTTGTCTCTTTCAGTCTCCAATAACCTTTTCCATCTTCTTTTTTTTTCTTCCTTCGCCCATTCTCATCGCCCCGTATGTCCAGGGTTTTCTTTTTTTTTTTGAGAGAGAGAGAGAGGCAGACATTTGGATGTTGGATGGATGGATGGATGTGACTGAATGAATGGGTAGAAAGCACACAACAACGGGCTCTTTATGAACTCGTCGGCAGGGCAGACCCAGCCATTCACAGCTGAACTGAGTCAGTTTGTGCAGAGAAGAGGTAAGTTCTGACAAACAGCACAGCAGCCTCCCATCATACAGTCAAGGTTAATCCACACTAGTGTTTTCCTCGCTGCTTCTCAGACGATAAAGGAGAGGATTCAGCGGCGGCTCGGCTCAGTGAGGTCAGGTTCAGCCGTCAGGTTTTTCATCCCCCCGTTATTCAAAGTTACAATTATGCTGCTTGATTGACTCGGTGCTCAGCTTTGTTTGTGCGCTGCAGCAGCACAGTCTGATGAATTATGTTCTCGCTTGATCTGTGATGGACTTTTGATTATGAGCCTTTGTGCGCCTCTGTGTTTCTTTCAAGTGGTTTGGCAGGTGGTTTGAATGTGATGAGTTTTGTGTTTGTGCAGCAGCAGACGACTGAATGTGAATGTGAATGGTGGTGGTGCATTGTGTGTGTTCCAGTACCACGGTTCATGTTTCTCCTCTCTGAAGTGTATTATCAGAGATCTGAGAGCGCTGGAGCTTTTTTTTTTGCTTCTGCAAAGCGGTTCAAGGAGGCCACACGCTGCTCTGGAGGCAGGAATGAGCTCCGTGGTCGAGGTAAACCCGAGTCACCTCAGGTCCTTGAGCTTCTTGTACATTTTGAGTTTTTTTTTTTTTTTGGGTTATCAGAGACTCAGACCTCCGCTGCATGTGGACTCAGGACACGTGGGATATGGCCTACTGTATGTTTTTCTTAAGAAAACCCCCCATGAAAAGGACAACCGGTCCAAACTCTGCCTGCATCTATGAATATTTCACTTATTTTCTCAAAAGCTTTTAGACATAGAAACACAAAATATGGAGGATTTATTTCTCCTCCTCTGCCCTCACAGAAGTTAGAAACCTGTTTAGCCTTTTGGGGAACATTGTCTTAAAAGCAGCTCCTGGTTTTCTAGTAAAATGCTTTAAAGGGATAGTTCACCCAGAATTTAAATTTCACTCATTATCTAGGCCTACTCACCCTCATGTCGACTAAGGGCTGGAAGATTTTGATCGGTCAGACTGAAGTTTTCTTGGATTTTTATTCATAAAACCAGAAACAGTCAGAGCCACAGAGGAGACGTGAACATGATTTAGTGTTTGCACCTTTTCAGAAACTCAATATTTCAGATCAAACTTAAAGGAATAGTTCACTCAAAATTGAAATTTCAACTCATTATCTACTCCCCCTCATGTGGACTAAGGGCTGGAAGAAGTTTCAGAGTCCTCCGTGGCTTCTCTGAGTTACAGGGGGTCTCGGCGTAGCAGTGCATGTCCATATAACGGTTGCAAATGGATACCAACTGTCTTCGTAACAAAAAGACACACCAAAAAACATCCAAATACCTCCATGCTGCTCTTATGTAATGTCCCTCTTGTATTGAAGCCCCGAAATGCGAAATTGTCCCGAAAAAAATTAAATAAGTCTACCGGGAACCAGGAAGAGGAGCTTCCGCTACAAAACAAGCTTGAAATATAGACTTATTTAATTTTTTTCGGGACAATTTCGCATTTAGGGGCTTCAATACAAGAGGGACATTACATACAGTACGAGCAGCATGGAGGTATTTGGATGTTTTTTGGTTTGTCTTTTTGTTACGAAGACAGTTGGTATCCATTTGCAACCGTTATATGGACATGCACTGCTACGCCGAGACCCCCTGTAACTCAGAGAAGCCACGGAGGACTCTGAAACTTCTCCCAGCTCTTAGTCCACATGAGGGGGAGGAGATAATGAGTGAAATTTGAATTTTGGGTGAACTACTGTATCCCTTTAATCGCATTTTGTGAAGAACCTCAAAATGTTGGTCCAAGTCGTGTCTCAATCCCACCAGGTTATTTATATAATAATGGGTCATTACAACTCAGCTCTTATTGGTTTCCTGACTGTTGTAACTTGTAACCACTAATGAATCAGTTCAGCCAACAACATGAACCTCTTCAGCTGCCGGGAGGAGAATCTGTAAAAGATCTCCAACAATTAGACGAGACTGAAATTGGTCATTTATAGCTTCCAGATCCTGTATACTATGTCACGTCGTGAAAAAGCACTAAGAGGCGGCGGCTGAAGTGGAGAGAGAGAAGTCTTAGATAGATTCATATTCAAATGGATGAAATAGTTGGGAGTTGAAACGCAGCGTGAGGATAAAAGTAAAGAAGGATAAATGCCTGAATGGTCCAGATTCAGAAGAACAAATCCACACTTGACCACGTCGACCTGAACGTTGTCGGTTCAAGGCGGCGACGACGACGACATCATCAGAGCGCCACAATGGAGTCGTTTCTATAATTAACTTGTGTGGGTGACTCGGAGTTTAAAGGGATAGTAGCATTTTTTAAAAGTGGGGTTGTATGATCTACAAATAGCCCCTAAGTACTTTAATTGCAGTAGAAGACTCTCTGCACTCCTCCCGTTAGCAACGCCAGCCCATAATAGCCCTGCCCAGAGATTTACAACATACAGTGTTGTGAACAGACCCAAAGAAACGGCCTATTTTCACGGCCCAAAAGAGGTTTTACCTGAAAAAAATACACAGCTCCATTGTTCACTATAATATAATTTTTTCCAGCTGCTCAAAAAACACAGTTTTTATTTGGACCTAACCAACTGCTGATCGGCGGGCGCTAACCCTGGGCGGAGGGATACGTGAGTTGGTTAGCTCCAAATAAAAACTGTGTTTTTCCTGCACTTTGAAGGGCTGGAAAAAATTATATTATAATGGAACTGTGGTTTTTTTTTCAGGTAAAACCTCTTTTAGGCCGTGAAAATAGGCCGTTTCTTTGGGTCCATTCACAACACTGTATGTTGTAAATCTCTGGGCAGGGCTATTATGGGCTGGCGTTGCTAACGGGAGGAGTGCAGAGAGTCTTCTACTGCAATTAAAGTACTTAGGGGCTATTTGGAGATCATACAACCCCACTTTAAAAAAATGCTACTATCCCTTTAATTTATCTCATCTGCAGCCAGAGCAGCTCCGGCCTCTTGAGAATCAACAGGTGATGGATGATGATGCTTCTGATTGGTTGCCGTGGGTTTCCCGCTGTAGTTTGACTTCCTGTCCTGTCCTCTCCTCCAGACGCCAGCAACAGCAGCCACGAGTCCAGGGTGGGCTCCATCAGGGAGAGGGAGAGGAAGGCCGTGGTTCCTCTGGCCGTCATCTCCACCCTCACCGTCCTCGGCCTCATCGTCCTCATCAGCATCTTCGTCTACTGGAGGTCAGTGTTGCTGTTTTAGTATCATTATTATTAACAAATCTCCTCAGAAGGAGCTGGCCTGGGATCAGTTTTACTCAAACAACAGATCAATTACAGCAAAGTTTGTTGTGTTCAGTCAAACATGGACGATGCTTCCATCCGTTCGGTCAGATATTCAGACAGGTAGAGGTGAAACAGCCTCGTTAGAAAATATAATTTGGGGTTCGTATGTGAGAAACTTAACTTTCACTAGAGCTGATTAGATTTTGGTAGTTAAAGAAACAAAACAGTTTTCAATATTTCATATGACTCCCATTGGTTCATTGGTTACACTACTCATCTGTGCAGCATCATGAGGTGGGTGGAGCCAATCACAGCTGATCTCAGGGCGAATGGGCGGGACACAACTCACAACTTGTCCACCAGAGCGTTGTGGAGTTGTTGGATTGTGTATTTGATGAGTTTGATGAGGGAAACCAAGAAATCCCATGATGAGCCTCCGTAGCGTAGCTCTGAGCAGCTCACGGCTCTGCTCCGCCGTTCTAAAAATAGCTTGCACCGACAATTAAAGGTAACGAACCTACTGCTATGACTATAGGGATTATGGCAATGGGCCATTCTGCCAAAATGTTGAACTATCCCTTTAAGCAGTGGGTTCCTTTCTTCTTTTCTGTAGGCTATATATATATATATATGTGTGTGTGAATGATTAAACAAACTCAGACACTCAGGCACACGTCACTGCAGGTGTGCTGAGAGCAGCAACAGGATGTTCAGATTTCAGAAATAAAACTATTTCCAGTGAGTTTGCTCCTGTTGTGATTTCATCTGGATTAAACATGATGACAAATTTACAAAAAAAAAAAAACATATGTGAGTAAAATATGTTTTTCCCCCCTAAATATGAAATGTTTTGTTTTTAAGTTAAGTATCACTGGTTTTATTTCTCTCTGTGATCGATAGTTTCCCTCCTTCACCATAATGATGTTCTCTTCACTTCCTGTTTCACCTTTAATCGACACAATTTTTCCTGAATTTTTATTCGATTTTATATTATTATACACACAAACACAAAATCACATACATGTATACATGATGATGAACTCAGACTGTAACACAGATAAAACCTGTCAAACATCATCACAAATAGAAATGAAGAACAGTTTTATTATTGATTTCTGTCTGTATAGGAGTCAACCATCCACACACACACACGAACACACACACACACACACACACACACACACACATACACACACAGACACACACATACACACACAGCTCCATCATATAGCCCAGTATAATAATAACCAGTGACTTCAGCCAGACGACCGTCGTGTTCGAGAAGATTAAGCTCCTCGGTCGTGTTGCTACATTGTGCTGAGCGTGTTTATCTGTGTGTGTGTGTGTGTGTGTGTGTGTGTGTGTGTGTGTGTGTGTGTGTGTGTGTTTATATGTGTGTGGGTGTGTGTGTGTGTGTGTGTGTGTGTGTGTGTGTGTGTGTCACTAACAAAGCTGCTGTGTTGTGTTGGTCTGAATGAATCCTTTCAGTGTGTGATGTTGATTCTCCTCCTCTCACCTTGACAGATGCTGTTTTCCTCCTCTTCTTATTATTATTATTGATGTGTGTGAAAAAAAAGTGAATTTGGAGCAAATGTGAGTTTTTTTTTATTTGAGAAGAGTTTAGAAAAGAAGAGTTCCCACACACATGGCCAACTTGCAGAATTTATTGCATTGCAACGTTTCGATGCTACATAGACCTTTTTCAAGCCAATGTTTGCGCCACCACAGGAAGCCATCTTAAAGGAATAGTAGCATTTTTTTTAAAGTGGGGTTGTATGATCTACAAATAGCCCCTAAGTTCTTTAATTGCAGTAGAAGACTCTCTGCACTCCTTCCGTTAGCAACGCCAGCCCATAATAGCCCTGCCCAGAGATTTACAACATACAGTGTTGTGAATGGACCCAAAGAAACGGCCCATTTTCACGGCCTAAAAGAGGTTTTACGTGAAAAAACAATACACAGTTCCATTGTTCGCTATAATATAATTTTTTCCAGCCCCTCAAAGTGCAGGAAAAACACAGTTTTTATTTGGACCTAACCAACTGCTGATCGGCGGGCGCTAACCCTGGGCGGAGGGATACGTGAGTTGGTTAGGTCCAAATGTTTTTCCTGCACTTTGAAGGGCTGGAAAAAAATATATTATAGCGAACAATGGAACTGTGTATTTTTTTTTCACGTAAAACCTCTTTTAGGCCGTGAAAATAGGCCGTTTCTTTGGGTCTGTTCACAACACTGTATGTTGTAAATCTCTGGGCAGGGCTATTATGGGCTGGCGTTGCTAACGGGAGGACACAAACCAATCACTTTCCCACACGTCTGGGTGTGAGGAATTCAGATATTAAATATCACCATACAAACAATAGAAACAGCATCAATATACAAAGGTAAAGAGCAATGAATATATACAATAAATACTAAGCTGCCATGACTGGATCCTAATGGAAGGTTATAGGCCGTAAGGTCAACCCTGTTATCGTTTCATCTCGCTCCACCGTCTGCGAACTACACGATCTTTAGTTGATAAAAAAGATAAAGTTATTTAGAGCTCACAGCAAAAAGTTCGTCGCAAAAAATCCTGCCCGATCTTTACGGCGAGGCATTTTACACAGGACTAGTTTCTACCTGGCGTATTAACATTTTGGTCCGCGAGAGGTGGCACGGTCGACACGTGACCTCGATAGACCAATAGGCTTGCTCCATTTGATAAACAGAAACAGCAACATGGCGGCCTCCCGTGTTTTATCAAACCTTACCTTTATAAACATAACTCGAAAAGTTATGGACGGATTTGGATGAAATTTTCAGGAAATGTCCGCGATGGGACCAGGAACAAAAAAAATAAAATTTGGGGGGACGGATCGCCGTGCAATAGATATGCCATATTCGCGACTGTAATAACGAGACAATAACACTCGCGCAGTTGTCAGCTGCAGTCTGTCATCAGAGGAGTGTGTGTGTATATTATTTGGAAAATGGTTTGAGTGAATAATTTCAACAAGAAAGGATGTGAACACTTGGATTCAGTATATAAAAAACCACACTGGCATTGATTAAAACTGCTATTTGAAGTTAATAAAAGTCATTACAGTTTATGATTTAACAGTTATTTGTATTCATTTGTATCCCTATTTTCAGAGGTTTCATTATATGGTGCTTTGGTATATATTTCATTACGTGGCTATTGTATATGAAATTATTATGTGATTAATTGCTCAGTGTCTAGTGCCCTGGGCACCAGTGCTGCTCAACACTCAAATATACAAATCAATCCATCCATCAATCAGTCATTTATTCACTCATAACAAAAAACACTAATCAACCATAAAAACAGTCCTAAAAACATATATACATACAGCATATAAAACAGCATAAGAAATGAATGGTAGTATTAATGGTAAAAATAAGAATGCAATGCAATACAATCCTGAAAAACAAACAAACATCTACACGCAAAAACAACTAGGTCAAAATAAAAAGTTTCTTACAGGGAATCCTCTGCTCCCGTTATTTGCTGTTGAAGCTAGTCGTGTGTGTGTGTGTGTGTGACATTCTAATCCTCACTGTCAGTGTCAGGGCAGTTGTCATCTTCCTTCTCCTCAATTTCCCTTGTGTTTGAACACTTAAAACACTTGCACAAGTCCGTGCAACAGAGTCCTGCAGATACACAGGAACATCTTGTTGTCTTACAGCCACTCCCTTTACAACTGCAGTGTACTGCATGCATAACACTGTCGGGGGCTGGATTCCTCGTCATCCATGTGATGTTAAGCTGTTCCTCTTCCAGATGCCATCCATGTCCAGTGGGTGATGGAGCACTTATCTTTTTTTTAAAACAGGCCCGCATGATTGCAGCCTGATAGTTGGCCCTTTTGCAGTGCTGATGGAGGGCATCACTTGTGGGGGGGATGGACAATTCTGGCAAAGCTGATGATGCCATACAAAAGGCCTTGTACCTCGCCTCATTGACATTTTCAGCAGCTGGCTGATCATACAGTTGGCATACATATTTGCAAAGTATTGCAAATGTTGACTGGTTGAGGTTGAAGTCAGAACCCAGATTTTCAAACGCCTTGAGGTACTCATCCTTCTCACATGCCACAGAGAATGTCTTCTTTTTCCCTTTTCCATAAAAAGCGCTTGTGGAGTCACACCCAGAGAACGTATGTATACCAATCAAGGCTGCACACACACTGGTTCCAAGAGCTGATGACACTTTGGTGATGTCGATGATGCGTGTCCTGTTGCCTGTTCCTGTAAAAAAATATAAGCTGCATGGTAAATTTGGCTGCAGACTTACAGCAATGACTGCCACGTAGGGCTGCACAATTAATCGAATTTTAATCACGATCACGATTTTGGCTGCCACGATTAAATTAAGATGATCGTCACGATTATTAACATGTAAAAAAACGGGCTGTGCTGCATATCAAATCAAGCGCTTTCTCAACCAATAGTCCGCCAACCACCAGGGGGCGAACGAGAGGTTAGGGCTTCATGAAGCTGCCTAACTAACAAGCAAGCGCATCCTCCCTTTACATGTTGTTTACAGTCCAGAGTGTGTGTCCCGGCCGGTCAGTCGGCACCTTCAGATGCTGCTGTACTGTGTCACCTTCTGCGCCCGGTGTTACGTCTCACTCATAGGCTGTATGGATCTCACTCTGCAGTGAGAGTGAGACGATGTCGGCAGCAGACGGTGACAGTAGATATGACGTGTGTCTGTGTCTGGTCAGTCAGCACCTCCAAAGGCTGTCTACTGTCGCCGTCTCGCTCTGGATCGGATCGAGGTCGGGCTGCGGGGTGGTCTCAAAGCTGGACCGAGACCCCGTCACCCCACGTGGCCGTTTTGGTGTTAATTACATACGTTGTGTAAATAAAACGTTCCGACCGTGATCATAACGGCCGGTAACGGCGATCTATGGCCGTTTTGGTGGCAGCACAGTTGAGCTAGGCCGACCTGCTGGACGCTGCCTGTGTGAAAACATTCATTAAATGTTTTTAATTCGTTCCAAATTGCTGCTGAACCACCCGTGCTGTGCTTTGGTCCATGCTAGACAGACTCTTGCCCACACATCTCTGTGTATCATTGATGGCAAAAATTATTTTTTACCTATAGCCTAGGCTACTTTGAAATTACATTTCAGAGCCTGTACTTTCTTACTTTTATTTGAGTAAAGGAGTTGAATCAGCAGCTACTTCTACCAGATTTATTTTTTGTTTTTTGTTTTTTACACAAGTATCTGTACGCTACTGTACAGAATGACACCTCTGCACTCTGCAATGGCATTTATTTTTCGCTAGCCCTTTGTCTTGGGTAAATTTTATTTTAGGCTATTATTTATTTTTATTTTACGTTTTATTTTGAACTGAAAGCCTTGTTCACATAGCCTATTGTTTGTTTCAAATAGAAAGTGCAATAAAAACATGTTTTATCTAACATAATGTATAATCGTGATTAATAATCGTGATTTCAATATCGACAAAAATAATCGTGATTATCATTTTGGCCATAATCGTGCAGCCCTACTGCCACGTCAGTGTCAGGGCTCTTGATGATTACAGTTGCATGCTCCTGTGCAGCATGTTGTGCATGCAAAAACACCCTTGTGTCACATTCCTCATGATCACACTGCAGGTCTTCAACAGCATGAACAGATTGTACACCTTCCATTACAGTCACACAGTGACATTGATCTCCATGTGTGATGTACAATCTGAGGTCTTTTCCCACTGCTGTAAGGTCTGCGTTTTTCCATGCAACATACAAAAAATCAGCAAGTGCTTCTTTATTTGTTCCTTCACAGAGAAACTTTTTCCACTGGGTTGGGGTCCTCTGATCCGGGCCATAGATCTGCATGCGCTGTGATCCTCCAGCAGCTCTTTGTGACCGTTCTGCATTTTTAATGCTTATCTGTGGGTACTGGTCAATGACAAAATCTATGCGTGCACACTTGTATTGCAAAGCAAGCTTCAGTAAGTACTGCAGTATGGTCTCTGCAAGCTCTCCAAATGTACTTTGTCTGGACTGAATAGCCTGAATGACTGCCATCCCATCAAAAAGAATGGCACCACCTGGTGGAACATTGTTGACTAAGCAGTCTCCACCTTTGCTCTCTAATAAGTCCATTAGGGCTGCTTTGTTTGTTTTTGCAAGTAAACCGTCAGCACTGGCTAAAGGATATGAAACAGTCCCCAAGGAGTAAGACAGAATTTCCCTCATTTCTATCTTTCTGCTTTGACCTAGGATGAGGAGCCTGGAAAAGAGCTTCTTGTCAGCCCGCAAAATCACATCCTTACTTGCTCCAGAATTCTTTTTAGCCTTTCCCTGGTCACTGAAAGTCTTCAGTTTTTGAGATTTTATGGGTGCAAATATGTCGAGTGATTCAGATAATAATCTCTTATCCATAAACTCTTTTGCAGCATTTTCACCCTTTTCTGAAGCTTCCAGCAAATCTTTTGTGATGTCTTCTGTTGCTACTCTTCCAGAGCTAACACACACAATGCTTTCTTGGTATGTATCGAAAGGGTTCAGCATGGAATCAATGGTGGAAATTATTCTGGTGACAGCCTTTTCATCAGCATGAATCCGTGTGCTGTCAAGGTCTTTCCGTGTGCGCACTTCAGGAGACATCCCTGCCATAGATTCACATTGTCTTGCTATAGCAGCCCTTTCATGTTGTGACAATATCCAGCGATATACTGCAGATCGATTCTGTGTAATGCCTGTCCAGCCACCTTTGGTCTTGGTATCTCTGTTGCATGTCTGCTCAATAGCCTGATCACAGGCAATGGAGGCAAATCCATGTACACTTTGTCGCTGGACAGTCCACTGGCCTTTCACATTCATCTCACTGTGGCAAGAGGGATGTGTAATGGGCAAATTCACCATTTCCATCCAGTATGGAGGTAAGTACCGAGCATAATTTACTCGATCATAGGCAAAAAACCATGGCATCATTAACCGGACTGTTGACAGGTGAAGCTGCCAGTTTGATTCTCGTGTTGCTCTCACAAACAGGAGTAGTAGCTGCATCATTTCAATGTATGAGCTCCAGAAAGCAAATGTTGGACTTTCTGTACTTTTCCTCTGCACAAAGTCAGTATATTTTGAGCACATACTCTGAAACCTCTGATCCGTGCTCAAAACATCCATCAATCTGTCTGGAAAGGCACGTTTCATCTCAGTGATGACATCCATGTATTCAGCTCTCTCTTGTGGTGGCAAGGAATCCAAGAAGGTGGTAAGTCGGATGCGCTGCAGACTCTCATATAGAAGTTTATGAGCCCTCATGCTGCGATTGTAGTGATGACCACTGATTACCCCTTTGATGGATCCTGGTGCAACAACTTCTGATTCAATGAGAATATCTTGAAGTCCTGCATCTCCAAATCTTTTGCCTAAAATACTCAGGTAGGACATGCATGTATGGAATTCACCGAGTCGAAGCACTAAACGCTGTGTTAGGTCATCATTTTTCCAGCGGATTTGCTGTGCTTTGGCGTAAATAGCTTGATCAAACACTAAAACTATGTGATCTAGTTCTAGCTGGTCAGCAATCTGGACACTTCGCTTCAGGATGGTGTTGACAGTTGACATCTCTGTTGGTGAGGCCTCAATAACTGGAAGATAATATAGTGCCGATTTCTGAAGAGTGTTGTGGTGTATTTTCTACCTCCTAATATGTTAAGTAATGTACCCTGAGGGTTAATTGTGAGACTGGACGTTATAACACAGGCTGGACACCTACTGTCAGAATGATTGAGTCTTGAGTGCATGATAGTTATAGATAAACAGACAGTTCAAGGTACATAAAATACCCTTGTCTGAAAAGGAGGTCCAAAGTAACTGGTGACGTCAGCTACTGTACCACTCAGTGTGGCAGCTGACTCTTATTGATTAAATACTCATTCCTTATGTTTAGAGAGGTGGAGTTTTAGAACATACTACAGTATATAAGGTCAGGACTTTTGGCTAAGAGAGAGAGGTCTCGTAATTGGCTATAGAGGCTTCTCGAAGATTCGGCTTTTTGACACTACATCTTTTTTGTAATAAACTCCTTTTTTACCATCTACAAAGAAGACGTGTCAGAGTGGGCATCTTTTCATCAGCATCGACATCAAAATATACCACAAATTGGCGTCACGAACTTCGGACGTGTTGTGACCTTTTTCCAGCTTCAGCTTCTTGCTTCGATTACACACAAGTTAAGGGTGAGTTTTTTACTAATCCTTGCGCTGGTTTGCTTTTTGGAGCTGCTGTCTTTTGGCTGTTGGGTTGCACCGTTAAAGGACCTTTGTGGGTTTGATCTGTTTTGCTGGTGATTTGGCCTTCTCCTAAATTTCTAAATTTATTTGAGGTATTTTTTAAGTTAGTACTCCTTCCTGTTGAAAACAGACGTGTTTTGAATGGTCCTATTCAAAAAGGGGGGATGTAGTGAAATTACATACAGTAAGGAATAAAAGAGGAATGTGTGAGTAGATGAAGAGTAAAGAAATAGGAAATTTGAAGTAAAATAGGCCTACAGATAAAAGACAAAAGTAAATAAGATAACGAAGAAATAGGAAGAGAAGAAATAAGAGTAAAATTAATTTGAATTAGTAACACATGAGTTGAACTAAAACGCAGCATAAATTGGTGACGGCATCTGTGATCTACTCAGTAAGTCATGTGCATTTTTAAGAGAAATGATATGCAGGAGTTAGATATAGTTTCCTTTAACTACTAAACATAAAGAGTTATGTAGAGGAGCCTGTACACCTAAATAGTAAGTCATGTGTTTTTGGTCGCTATGTGAAAATTGGTTTTAAAGGAAAATAGGAATATGCATTAGAAGAGAAGTTAAATAGAAATAAAATAAAGGGATTAAAGAGGGTTGATTGGGATGTCTGCTAAAAGGGGTAAATTTGAATAAAGGGACATTTTGTGGGGTATCTAAAGCGTCAAAGGGGTATTAAAGAAATGATACAATACATTTCTTGGGGTATCTAAAGAGTCAAAGGGATATTAAAGAAATGATAAAATAGAGGAAAGTGAAATAAATGGGAATTTGGGGTATTAAGGGTAACAAAGAAATACTGATAAGGGGACGTAGTATAACTACATGAGGAATGTCTAAATGGTTTAACCATATATAGTCTAACTATAATGTGAGTAGGTGAAGAGTGAAAGTCTCTAAAAGTCCTTTGTAAAGTAGACATTTGATTGACCTAGTCAAAGTTTTTTTTAGGCCTAAATAAGAAAGAAAGAAAGAAAGAAAGAAAGAAAGAGAATTTAAGAGATACCGGTAATGACTACTTGTAAAGTAGAAGAGAATAAAGTTAAAGTAAGGAATGACCTCGAGGAGATAGTGAAACTATCTTTGCGCTGTTAAAAAGAAAGTGTGATCACAAAGTTTGAATGTTTTGTGTTGGGATCCTTGTGTGTGTGTATGAAAAAATGTAAATAATGATAACATGAATAGGAATTTATAAGATAAGATATTTTATCTAAATGAGCCTGAGGAGGATGTGCTTATAAACCTTCAAAGGACGTTTGGTTAAATGAATCTTCTAAGGGGACTTTTGGTAAAGATGTTATGAGCCTCTTTTCAGAGGACTTTTGGAAAATAAATCTGTAAAGAAATTTATGAGCACCGGAAGAAGGACTTTTTTATGTGGTGGAGAATTTTTGATAAAGCCTGATTAATTTTGGGAAAACACTTTAAGTGAGAATGTTTTTATAAAATTATAGCGTTCTAAAGTTATAATACAGAATTTTTGAAAGAAAGACTTGCAGTAGGAATGTGTTTTGTGCAATTTAGTGATTTTATAAAACACTTAACTATTTGTTTGTCTTCCCTACATGGTGTGAGAGTTCAAGGAGGAGACCAGAACTCAAGAAGTGTGTCTAGAGGTGGACAGAGGACAGCTGGTTAACATCACATGGATTGAGGCTTGCAGACGACAGCGCATGCATCTGGATCCAGTGATTAAGGCCAGTGTGATTTTATCCACAAACTCCTTGTAGTAGAATACCTGCATTTAAATGAATGTGTATACATTTGGTTGCACATCTACTTTGATTGGTTGTTTGGATTTGCATAGTGCATTTACTTGCTTGCATACATAAAACCCAAAATTTTATGTTGTAGTTATTTAGAAAGAAGACTTGGCAACGGACTGATCATTTAATTAATGGGATATTAGTGTTTGGTCTATTGGTTAGTGTTGAGTTAGGACATTGATTCTGTAGTTGACGAATTTGGTGTGTGGACTTGGCTTTCTGAATTTTTATCTATAGAACTCTCTTTTGATTTTTGAAGTTGGCAAATTTATCCATCTGTCTTTCATTAACTGTGACAATTAAAATACAATTAGTAGTAATTAATTAGATATAATAAAAATCACAACAAAACAGAATAAGGTTATTAAAGTCAAATTAAATTAGAGAAGAATATTAAAATGTCAAAAATGGACAATCTAAAAGTAATTACTCCTGTTGAGGTAGTACAAAAGAATAACCCCTTAATTCAAGGTATAGCTGAAATATCAAAGAAATGGCATAAGCGTTGGTCTAATATTGACCAACCATGGCCAGTGGTAGGGACTTTTAACCCAGATGTAATCAAAACAATGCAGGTGCTTATATCCATATATAAGGCAGGTGAGAAGAAAGGGAAAAAGGGAGAGAAGCGTAAACGGAAGAGACAGACGGAGCTTCAGCTGCTCCAGCTGTTTGAAAAAGAGAGTCATAAATGAGCAATGGCTAATAAGGAGCAGCAAGAAAAAGTTGAAGAAGAAGTGAGAATGAGTAAGACAGAAAAGCTAATGACAGAAATAGAGGCACCCTTTTCACACGTGATTCCAATTCAGAAGCCCCAACCTTATAAGAAGGAGGAGAAGCAGGCGGTAGTTATGCAGAATCAGCCTAAGATAAATCAGCCTATGCAACAGTCACAGCTACAACCAAATCAGTTTCAGTGTCAGGCACCACAGCCTTTAGCAATGGTTCCTGTTACATATAATTCACAGCCGACCTTTGGTCAGCAGCAGGCATGGAGAGGAAGAGGTCGAGGAAATTTATGCAGAGCAAGAGGAAATTTTAATCCAAATTTTCAAAAAGTCCCTGAGGTATGTTATGACTGTGGATTGGTTGGTCATTTGGCTTATGCATGTAACAGAAGAGGAGGAAATTTCAGAGGGAATTTCAGAGGAAAATCAAGAGGTTTTTAGTTATCGTAATTCTATAGTAGAGTAAGAATTAACATCTCCTTAGGAATGTATAAGTTACATTTAGTATTTTCTGATCAAGCTACAGTAGATAGATAGATACAGTAGACTATACGTAGATTGGCAAATGGGTTAGCCCATGTTGCAAGGGGGGAGGTTATGAAGGTGTATGGATATAGATTTGAATTTGAATACTCAGTCATTTGCCAAGTTAGCCAAATTTTTGTTAAACTTTTTGCAAGTTTTTGTCTAGATAAGTCATATGCAGGTGAGGACTTCCAGAATGAATATTGTTAGACAATGGATGAGAGTTTGTGGACAAAATTGCAAGGACAAAATTGCAAGGACAAAATTGCAAGGATAAAATTGCAAAACTTATTTAAATGTAATGTGTCTATGTGTTTTTGATGTTTTTAATTTGTATTTGTTTGGCACAAAAGATACTGGTGTGTGTTTTCCATCTGTTCTCTTAGAATGATATTGGAAGAAGACTACTGTAAGAGCGGTTCTACAGGGATCCTGAGGTGCTGAAGGGATTCAGATACCTGATTAAGGATAATGAGAAAGGACTGAAGGACCCTGAACATGGACACTGATAAGATGTTTACAGTAGGAGTTGACGCTGCGAAGGAGCTGCAGTGTCCTGACAGTGGGACAGTGTGATTTCATGTATTCATGTATTCAAGTTGTCAAATTTGTCACTGTCCATGATATGTTTTTGATGATTTGTGGATATGTTGGAACCTCAGATGTTTTCTTTTCTTTTTGACGTCGAGGGAGATTAAAGTTAGGCAGGGAAAGATCCAATGGAGGGTCCAATGGGTTGACCAGCCTGAAATTGGATACTGTTTTGGTTTTATTTTTCTGAGGTATCCATCTGTATCTGCTTGAAGTATTGTATGTAAAAGTTTTGTGTATTATCGTGTTAATGTATTTGGAGTGCTGTAAAGTGGTCGCCATGAGCAGTTGGGGCCGTGGGAGAATTTCCTGTCTTGGTTTAAGATAACTGCCTGGACAGGTTTTCGCTCCTACACTCCATCAATAGTCTTTTTGTTATCTTTTAATGTTGCTTTTTGTTTTGTCGAGACTTTTTAGCCTCGAAGGGGGGAATATGTGGTGTATTTTCTACCTCCTAATATGTTAAGTAATGTACCCTGAGGGTTAATTGTGAGACTGGACGTTATAACACAGGCTGGACACCTACTGTCAGAATGATTGAGTCTTGAGTGCATGATAGTTATAGATAAACAGACAGTTCAAGGTACATAAAATACCCTTGTCTGAAAAGGAGGTCCAAAGTAACTGGTGACGTCAGCTACTGTACCACTCAGTGTGGCAGCTGACTCTTATTGATTAAATACTCATTCCTTATGTTTAGAGAGGTGGAGTTTTAGAACATACTACAGTATATAAGGTCAGGACTTTTGGCTAAGAGAGAGAGGTCTCGTAATTGGCTCTAGAGGCTTCTCAAGGATTCGGCTTTTTGACACTACATCTTTTTTGTAATAAACTCCTTTTTACCATCTACAAAGAAGACGTGTCAGAGTGGTCATCTTTTCATCAGCATCGACATCAAAATATACCACAGTGTTTTCAGCTTGGAGCAATGTATGGAATCCTGTCCAGCCTGGGATTGCACATTCATCTGCATTTGTGGACTTTACAAAAGCATACGCCAATTCTTTTTGTGCAGCAGATTGGGTGTCCATTCTGCATGTCTCTGCCTCCATTGGTTGACCCAATTTGTGTGGGCCTTGCCTTTTGGACTGATGGTATGGCTCTATAGGGAATTGGGGTGGGGCTTTGAATGAGGACACTCCTTTTCTGAGTGGTTGTCTGGTGGCTGTGGACATAGTCTCGTTGACAAAACTCTGGAGCATAATTCCATTTGTATGATGAGTAGTTCCACGGCCTGATAGAGTCTCCTCACCAAAGTCAATGTTATCCCACACAAGTGTTGTGGGTACCCTCTTTGAGAAACCTTTCGGTACTTTGTCACTGCTCTCCATTAGTGTCAGTTGGGCAAGGCTAGTGTCTAAACTCAACACTGTGTCCCATGATGCACAATGTCCCAGTTTGTTAAGCAGTGACACAATGCGTGATGACCCTGTTAAATGTCGAACAGTTAACCCTAAACACAAGGACTTAGGTGTCTGCTTGCGGCCCTTGGAAGCAAGGTACACAATGTCCTGACAAACAGACAACACTTTTAAATGCAAGTCATCAGCAATGTTGACAAAATGTTCCAGTGTTGGTTCTTCAGTGGCACCTACAATCCAGCTAACTAAATTGTAGAGTTCAAGGGGAACAACACTTTGCGCTTCAGTGACATTTAAATCTTGTGCAGTGGGTGGCCATGGGCATGACATGCCAGGAGTGTCACTAAGCAGCCTTTTTAACAGCAATGCTGCTGTATAAAGTGTCCTTGTGTCCTCTGGTGTTGTTTGGAACTTAGTGCTCCTTTTTTCTGTCTCACTGTCTGTCTGACTATACTCACTAGACTGTGTGGTGTCTCCACCTGATGGATAAGGTAGCATGTCCAAGAGTGTTTCTGTCGACAAATTTTCAGCAAAAACAAGTTCAGAGACGTTGCGCTTTGAAGGGGTGTGAAACACTAGCTGAGGGAAATCCAGGCTCAGCCTCCTCTTCAGTATATCCTGTCTGCAACACAACAAACAGCAAAAATTAAGGGTCATCGGAGTACCATCTAAAGCATAGGCTAAAGGTGGGCTTCATTACAGTTGGGGCTGTTTCACAAATCAACACAGAGTGGTGGGGCAGATACAAAACATTACAGGCTGGAGCCAATCTATAGATGCCCAGGAAAAGTACAGATCACTAACAACACTATCAGCTGTTTTACTTGTTGACAAATTGTACATGTCTGTGCGGACAGCAAGCTGGTCACACACATTCTGTGGTTAAAATGGTCTTGCATGTGACAAATAATTGCTTAAATTGTTTTTCAATTACCTGTATTTTGAAGCATCAAGACCTTCGTTTGTCTTCACCAGTTCTATGAAGGTCTTCCTCAGCTGGCCCATTCTCAGCACCTCCTGGTTGATAAGCAGCCTTTGACGGATGATCCTCTCACAGAAAATCTTATAACTGGCATCAAACGTTGGCTCATTCCTAAAAAAACCCAAAACAAAACACACAATTTGGAAGAATGAAAATAAGCGTTATGATTGTGTTCACGTACATAAGAAATAAAACACAATGTACAGTGTTTATTTATGTAAAGTTAATAAATGACTTACTGTTCTTTCTCTGGTCTGGCAGGCTCAAACAAAAACCTGGTGTACTGTTGGTAACAGCTCTTGTGGTACTGCACCTCCAGAGCTACACAGTCTTTGTCTTTGATGTGAATAAGAATGGAATCGTCCTCCTTTAACTCAGCAGCTTTCTGCAACTTGCCTTGTAGAAACAATAGATAGATATGCTTTATTAATCCCGAAGGAAATTAAGGTATCCTGTATTATTTATTTATTTATTTGGTTCATTTCGGGCATGTCAATTAGTCATCATCATCACACATCATCTTAATCCAATAATACAATACACATGACCGAAAGGGAAAGCGGGAGAAGCAAAAGCTTATCTAGTCCCGCCCCCAATATTAAGTATCATATTGGGGTATCATATTAACATCAAGACACACAGGCACATGACATATATACAAACATATATATTACTCCAACACAAATGAAGATATAATTGTGTGCAGTGTAGTTTATTGTACAGTGCAGTTCAGCTATGGCATGTTGCGTGTTCAGGAGCAGTGTTGATAATGTTAGTCATTCAACTAGTGTGTTTGTGTGTGGTGGGGGATGAGATGCATTTTGCTTACCTGCTGTTAATGTTTCTGCTTTTGACAGAGCTTCCCTTTGTCGTCTGCCAGCCTTGACAATGTATTTGCCGCTTTTCTTGCATATTATGCACAGGGCAGAAAGGACGGGGCCAGAGCCCGAGACGGGAAATGTTGACCTGGATCTCAGTTTTATTGTGGTACTTGGAGTCGTCCCGCTCGATGTTGATGGGATAGCCTCGCTTCTTGTGCGGTCTTCCGTAACGTTTCCTGTTTCTCTCTCACGCGCAAGACGCCTTTCCACTTTTGAAATTGCACTCTTGTCAATATACCTTCGGTAGCATGTCGGATGAAAAGCAGCGTCCATGGGAATACTTTCAAACTCCAAATCAAGGCAGTGTTTGTGGTTTTCAGCTACGTCTCGGTACTCTCCGGCCAACTCGAGCCACCGTCGTAGGCTATTTCTGTAAGTATTCCACCGTGCAGTTGTGAAATCTTGGACTTTTTCATGCTTGATAGAAGCTATGTGCATATAGCACCGCTTATGTCGTTTATGTTTTCCATCACTTTCTTCTGATGACTTCTCTTCGCCTTCGGAAGTGCTTGTTGACGAGTCGCGGGCCGCCATGTTGCTGTTTCTGTTTATCAAATGGAGCAAGCCTATTGGTCTATCGAGGTCACGTGTCGACCGTGCCACCTCTCGCGGACCAAAATGTTAATACGCCAGGTAGAAACTAGTCCTGTGTAAAATGCCTCGTCGTAAAGATCGGGCAGGATTTTTTGCGACGAACTTTTTGCTGTGAGCTCTAAATAACTTTATCTTTTTTATCAACTGAAGATCGTGAAGTTCGCAGACGGTGGAGCGGAATCCAATTTCTGAAAGACTTTTCGTGGTTGACCTTACGGCCTATTAATAGCTACTGTAATAATCACAGTCAGAAACAATAAATACAACAGATACAATAGAAAAATAGAAGACAGAGGGACTTGCAATTAAAAGTGTGCAAGGCTACAATAGAAATCTGAACCAGTCTGAACAAATCATGCATAGATAGATAGATAGATAGATAGATAGATAGATAGATAGATAGATAGATAGATAGATAGATAGATAGATAGATAGATAGATAGATAGATAGATAGATAGATAGATTTATTTGTCCTTTACAATAATCACAGTCAGAAACAATAAATACGACAGATACAATAGAAAAATAGAAGACAGAGGGACAAGGCTACAATAGAAATCTGAACCAGTCTGAACAAATCATGCAGATTTGAGAAGAGTTTAAAAGGCCATAAACCATAAAAACTTGCTGCCCCCCCCCTCCCTCCCCACCCCCCAAAAACCGCTGAAATAACCAACTGGAGGAATCCGATCAGGGACACGACCTCGCTGTGTTTTTACAGACTTGTACATTTCATTCCTCATCTGGAGGCTCAGCATATTGTTCTTGTTGTTGCATCTCCAAGATTGAGCAGTGCTAAGCCGGTAATAATCTGAGGAAGGGGGGAGGAAGGAGGAGGGAGGGGGGGCAGTTAATCCTCGCAGCGTCCACACGGGGGGACGGGGGGGTAGAAAAGGACATCCGCCTGATTATGTCCGACACGGGGGAATCGTGTCAGCGTCTTGTAGAGCGACGGCTGGAGGCCAAACGGCTCTAATCCCCCCGCTGGTCTGGCCTCGCCTTCGTCTTCGTCTTCTGCTTCTTCGTCTTCTGCTCATTTTGACACGACTGCTGCTGCTCTATGTGAGGTCAAAGGTCAGAGGGGTTTCTGGTCAACGCTACGACTTTACAGCCACATTGACATCATTCAACAGGAAGTGGAGTAGGTTTTAAAAGCGTCTGATCAGATCAACTTCACTCGTGTAGCAGCTGCAGCTTTTTGTCAAAGACCCGCGACCTTCTGACCTCTAGGTGCAAAGTGACAGAGCTGAGGAGTCAACTGAGTTAAAACCAAGATTAGATCAGATCAGATCGTCCTTTATTCGATGATACAGAACACACATAATGAATTCAGACATAAAAAAAGAGCAATATGTGCATTTCCAGCAGTGTGTGACAATATACTATAATAGAAGATTAAAGAATAGAAACATGTGAACCAAACTAATAGCAACAACAGAGACTTTGTTTCTGTCTGTCTCTACTGTCCTGCCAATTAAAGGCAAAAAGCCCCAAAAATGTCCTTTAAAAATTCAAAAACAACACAAAATGTGATGAGATGATGAACAGCCACAGAGACACAAACGAATTGGAGAAAATCAAAACGTAACACAACTACAGAGGCACAAAACGTCTATGTATGTCTCTACAAAGGGATAGAAAACGACCATGAAGTGATAAAACAAACTGACGACAAAACACAACAATTGTAACTTGCTGATTTGTAGCTTTATTGGTCAACAGATCAATCAGCAGCTGATGAATCTGGATTCTTTGATTCAGGTCTGAAAACGTTCGACTGTTTGTCGACGATCCGCTGTTTGTCATTACGCGCAAAGGAGAATTCAAACCTGTGTAAAAGTTCAATTGATTCATCGCTAAAAATCACATCTTAGACAGACAGACAGACAGACAGACAGATAGATAGATACTAGATTCATTTATTTGTCCTTTACAGGAAAATTGTTTTCACCATTCCATATCTGCGGACTCGAGAAGTGCAGACAGTCAAAAAGGAGGACCACAGGAGTGTGTCCTTGACCATATGACATACATTTACATACGTTCCCACATTTCATACACCCACAAATACATAGAAACATAAGACATAAGACCCCACACCTTACCTAATTTCCCACATTTACATATGCATTCCCCATGATTATGTTCTTTTCATTTGCTTATTTAGTTCTGTTATGTCACAAATGACTCGTTTTTGTGCGACCAAAGGATTCAACAAAGAAAAACAGGAATTTCAGTTTTGATGAAATGAATCCTGTTGGAAGAACAACACAACACAAACTATTGATCCATCATCAAAACAGCTGCAGGTTGATTTTCTACCAATCAACTGATCGTATTACAGTAGTTACTGATCAGTCATTTCGGTTGGACCTGAAACTAGACTCTACATCCGTCACTTTATTGTGTCCCCCAGAAACACTTCCTGTTGCAGCTCGTTTGTGTCTTTGCGTGTGTTTTCTTAAAAAAATAATTTTTTGAACCAAGTTTTTATTGGTATAATTCATATGTATTTCCACATATGTTTTAGTTTATATCACATTTTTCTTTCTGTTACATACATATGAAAAAGAAAATTCCAATGTTACTCGTGAAGTGTATAAACTGAACAGTCAAAGAAAAACAGTTTGGCAAACACTCAGTCACTGGACTGTTTCTGACATTCTTCTAAATCACACTTAGACAGTTCTGAAATAGTATAGTTTGTTAATGTTTTACATTGGCAGGTTTAAATATTTGCTTACAGGGCCCCATCTTGTGTGTTTTCTTAAATTACATGGAGTTTTTGAACAAAAAACAGATTTAGAGTCAAATCTGTCGATGTCGATGTCACTCTGGTCCAGTGTCTGACTTGAAACCTGTTTATTCTGAGGTCGTTGTTTTCAGACATCTTGGTTCAGTTTGATCAACAGAAATTAACTCAACAACGACGTCGTCCAGCTGATGAAGAACGAACCAAGAACAACAAGAGCAGTTTCTCCAAAGCAACCGCTTCTAATCTCAGTGTGTGTGTGTGTGTGTGTGTGTGATAATCCCTGATGCCCATTTCTGGCCGAGACAACGCAGGTTCATCACAGTTCGATCTGATCCGTTTAAAAACGTGTCGGGATTAAAGCGAACATCGTCCTCCCTGTGTTCCCGGGAGATTACGTCATGTCGTCCAGAATCTGGGATGAAACGGCGTCGCAGAAAAACAAAAGCATCTTCACAACCTCCTCACACACACACACACACTGTTGTCTTCAGGCCCAACAAAACCCGTCTTTACTTAAATCTCCTCTGTTGATGATCGGTCTGTTTTTCTATTGAATTGTGTTACATTAATATTAATAAACGTTATTTATGGAGCACTTTTTATGACATGAGTCTCAGCTCTAAGTGCTTTACGTAAAAATGTAAAAAATAATTGCATGACTCACATTTTAATTAGACACAAAATAAAAAAAGTGAAAGAAAAGAATAGTCATTAAAAGTAAGTAGCCTAAGACAGTTGTGAAATCTGGGGTGAAGAGAAACAAATAGAATCAACCAGTGAAATAATCAATTAGAAATAAAGTCATGAAAATCTCCACTGAGGTTTTTCTGCCTCATGTGAAGTGGGATCGTCGTGTTTTTGTTATTATGATGATGATGATGATGATGATGATGCTGATAATAGTGATGATTTATGTTAATAGATAAATGTGTGTGTGTTTTCCCCTCAGGACGTGTTTTCAGACGGCTCACTTCTACATCGACGACAGCTCCTCACCCAGAGTCATCGCTGCTCCGTCCACAGCTGCACTAGCATCTGGTAACTAACCACCACAAAACACCTGGAGCTCTACTATTAGACATTTCTCATTCAATAAGCTGTGTTTAATGTGTTTAATTCTGACTTAATAAATGACGAGTCATGGTTTTCATGTTTCAAAGTGTCGATTTCCAGTTGAGTTTGTTTAATTTCATGCTCACAGTTCAACACAACTGAATAAGAGCAGATTTACATTGAAAAACGAGTGTCCTCAGTGTCCACTAACACGTCCCGTCTTGTCTTGTAGACGAGCAGACGTCTTTTCCTGTTCGAGACTTTGTCAAACACGTGGCTGAACTTCACGACTCTCAGGGTTTCCAGCGAGAGTTTGAGGTAAAAACACGATGGATGGAATGATTAGTCCGATATATCTGTGCTATGTGTATATGTGTGTGGACATCATGTATGCACGTCATATTTACTGGTTTTCTGCCAGGCCCCAACACCACACGACTCTTTTCATGATAATAGAACAAATCTCCTTGTTGTTTACAACTACTTCCGGGTAGAAAACCAGCATTCGAACAATAGTGATAGACGAGAGTTTCGCTATATCTCATTTTTCACGTCACTATATCACCGTTTAGACTAATCTGATGTTATTTAAGTTTATAAAACCAATGATTGGACAAACATTACTATTTCTGTGTGCACATTTTTGTAATTAGTCATGGTTATGGTAAATTGGCAGAGCTAACCGTTAAATGTTTAACAATAACTCAGTGACTCAATAAACGCTCCATGAAAAAATATTTTCTCCAGCGGATATCTGAGTTCCAACATGACTGAGCTAACTGGAGTAGTTTCATGTCGTGTCCGACAACGGGAGGGTTTTAACAGCTGACGTCCTGCTGTTAGCTTAGCTACCGCCGTTAGCTTAGCTACCGTTAGCTGTCCCTGTCAGCTGAGCCACTGATGCTTTCTAGACACCGTGATTCCCCCAAAGTGAATAAATACACCCTAATAACACATAGCAACACAAAACACACACACAGAAATAGTAATGTTTCTTCCATCATTTCAGATTTGTCTAAACGGTGATAGGGCGTGAAAAATATGATATATAGCTAAACTCTTGTTCGTTACTATTGATCTCATTCAAATTACGTGTTGGTTTCTACGCTGAAGTAGTTGTAAACAACAAGGAGATTTGTTCTATAATGATAATACGAATAATAATTCTGATCAGTTGTGTTGGGTGTTGTGTCCCAGCTTCATCTTTTCTGTGTCAAGCTTCAGTCATTTAATTTAATAAATCAAAGCTCTGTGTCGTTGTTTTGCTCTTGAACGGCCTCGGAAGGAAAAACCAACACCAAGACAACCAGCCTACGGAGGCCTGGAGGGGCCAAAACCAATCACAAAATAATATACCAAAACAATGAAATCCATTATTATTAGAGAAAGCCTCTTTAACCCGGGTTGGTTTCTCCTTCGTGTCGATCAGCAGCAGCATGAACTGTGCTGTGAGATGATTTTGTGTTTTGTTTTTGTTTTTTTACGCGTGTTGTCTTGTAATTTGTGTTTTTGTGTACCTCTATGGTTGACTGTGTTGTCACGGAAACGTGGTGGCTGCCTGCTGCTTCCTCATCTGCATCGTTAGATACTGAAGGAGAGCTACGAGGTAAGACGCTCTCCGCCGCTACATGACGTAGCCGAGCTCCCGTCTCGTCCTGTAACGTGTGTCGTTGTTTGTTTAAATGTGGATGACGTACAAAGCATGGTTGTCGTCATAGAAACACTGTGGTATTTTACTAAATCTAAAGCGTACATGACCGTATAATCACAATCAGAAGTTAGATGATGAATAGAAAATTCAGTCTTCAAACTTGTTTTATTGTGTGTGTGTGTGTGTGTGTGTGTGTGTGTGTGTGTGTGTGTGTGTGTGTGTGTGTGTGTGTGTGTGTGTGTGTGTGTGTGTGTGTGTGTCGTCAGGAGGTGCAGGCATGCACGGTGGACGTGGGGATGACCACCGACAGCTCCAATCACCCTGACAACAAGACTAAGAACAGATACAGCAACATCCTGGCCTGTGAGTAGATAGATATTAGTGTGTATGTATGCAAGTAGCCTATATATGTGTGAAAGTGTATGTGTGTAAGTATGTATGCATGTAATTATGTGTTTATGTATGTGTGCATGTACATATGTAAGAATGTGTGTGTGTGTGTGTGTGTGTGTGTGTGTGTAAGTATGTATGTGTCTAAATGTGTGTGTGTGTGTGTTCTTGTATTTACTACGTTGTGGGGACCGTCGAGTGTTTTTAACCAACAGAGTGAGGACATTTTTAGCAAGTGAGGACATTTTGGCCGGTCCTCACTTTTTCCAAAAGCTGTTTTAGGGTTAAGACTTTAGGTTATAATTAGGTTTAAATTAGGTTAAGAGTAATGGTTAAGGTTAAGCTAGGGAATACGTTATGTCAATGTGTGTCCTCACAACGATAGCATTACAAGCGTGTGTGTGTAACTGTCTAAGTACATGTATGTATGAATGTGTTTAAAGCCCTATTTACACAGGATTACTATTACCAGGGGACGTCTGGTAATCTGTAAATGACCCTCCACGTCTGTGTTTCTTGCAGTGAAATCTGTATTTTACTCGAATTTACTGACATTAAGGCAAATACGGTGGACATTTCACTCTTTTTATGGATCTGAGCTTGATGTTTCTTCCAGTGAGTCTCCATAATGAGTACCAAGACCAGACTGTATTTGCACCTACAACGGTGTCAAAATTGCTGCTCATGATAATTTCCACCGCCTCCATGTTTAAACCAGGAAAGAAGTAGAAAAAGGCAACAAATACCCCCCAGTCACTGAGATGCAGATTCACACAGGACTAGTATCATCACTGGACGTCTGTGTTCGTGTTTACTTTACAAATTACAGACATGGCGCATTCACACGAGATCAAGATCACAGACATCCTCCACAATTATTACAGATTATTAGAGGTCCCCAGGTAATAAACTGATCCTGTGTGTTAGGGAGGAATTTGTGGTGATGCCGATGAAGAAGAAGAAGTACCAGAGTCCTGTATGTCTTATGTTGAAGGAGTTTATTTATGCTCGGCCGAGGAGAACAGAAGATTCGTCATCACAACATGAGTGCGTGAATCCACCTCAATTCTAAGGGTCAAACAGTAAAGCTCAGATTCTGTGTGGGCCGAGGCAGCAAAGGGGAGATGTGTTAACATTCAATGGCTATAGTGAATAAACATGAAGATAAGGATTCACACCAGCTAGGAAATGTATCTAACTCTACAGCTGTGTCTGTAACCAGCCAGACAGTGAGATTGAAGACGCCAAAGAGCGACCGTGGCCTTGGCCTGTTCCTCAGAGAGAAAATAGGGCAGAGAACTGATCCCAACAGTAATCTAACAGAAAGTCACCATGACACAGAGGGACGGACCATTAACTACACAAACTATCTATAGGGAGGTGAAATTATTCCCTAACACTGTGTGAATAGGGCTTCAGTATGTATGTGTGTATGTATGTATGTGTCCATGTATGTGTGTAAGTAGGTGTTTATGCATGTAAGTACGTATGTATGTATATAAGTACGTGCGTGTCTGTATGTGTCTATGTAAGTACGTGTGTATGTTTATACTATGCTTGTAAGTAGGTATGTAAGTATGTATGTGTGTGTAAGAAAGTACATGTGTGTAAGTATGTGTTTATGTATATATGTTTGTGTGTAAGTCTAAAGTTGCGTTTCCATCAGCTGTTTAGATGCATCGAGATGTATCGCATCGGAAAATGATGATGGAAACGCCGTGATTCTAATTAAAATCCCCTGATTCGCACAAACTGAAATACACTCGCTATGGCCGGGTTTTGGTTGATGATTTGAATCAAGTGTGACGTAGCGCACTTTCACCCCGTCTGCTCCCATGTTTGCAGTTCACTCACAAGACAACATCAGGGTTTCACTACATGTAATTAATTGTGGCGCACCGATGTTACTGCACTTCTTCATAGTTCCTCCTCAGTAAAAACCAAACTTATCAACCAGCGCGTCCAGCGTTTATCATTAATAAAGTCTCTCTCTCCCACACACACACACACACACACACACGGACAGGTCGCGTTATGAAGGTAATAAACATATGCGTTAAATCGCGCTGATGTGTTCAAATCAGACCGTCAGTCCGTCCGGGGGTGGGTGTAAAGTCCGTAGATGGAAACACACACGATTCAAATTTCTTTTAATGCGCAGTAATTCTAATCACTTTGGATAGAAACATGGCTTATGTATGTATATATGTATGTGTGTCAGTAAATGTGTATGTGTCTATGTATGTATGTGTGTAAGTTAATATGTTTGTTTGTGTATGTATGTAGCAGTTTGTGTGTTACTGCATGTATGTATGTATGTATGTGAGTGTGTGTATGTATGTGTGTACAGTACGTACGGTACGGTATAGAAGTATGTATCTTAGAACGAAGGTGTATATATGGATGTAAATATACATGTGTGTAAGAATGTAAAAGCATATATGTATGAATTCATGTTTGTACGTACTGTATGTGTGTAATTACGTGTGTGTGTGTGTGACTGTAGGGGTCGGTCTTCCTGGACTATATTTTATTACAGTCATCACAGACTTTAGACAACAAACAACACATTTATATACATACATACATACATACATACATATATGGTTAAACATATACATGTACAGATAAACACACATGAAAACATCCTCAGATTCAGTGAGACAGAGAGAAGGATGGATAGATGAACTGATTGATTACTGATTATAAACACAGAAGCCATTAAAGGTTCTATGATCGGCCTACATGTTTATTGTTTCCATGGTTACCTGCTCACCGATCCATCGCTCTGTGTCTCCTCTAGACGACCACAGCCGGGTGCGTCTGTCCTCGCAGGCCGACCGAGGGGACGGGCGGACGGGGGACTACATCAACGCCAACTACGTGGACGTAAGAAGAAGGAACCAACAAACAAAAACCTGTCACAGTTTTACTTCTTCTGATGATGATCGCCATAGAAACCATATAGTCCAGTAATTTTAGGCCAAAAAAGAGGTCAACGTTAAACAAATTGCAACAGAAGCAAACTCAACTGATTTTGTATCCTCAGCATGTCCTGAGTGAGGGAAAAAAAAGCCCAGAAGAATCCCATTAGGGGAAAGTTTCGAAAAACACCCAAACATATCCCATTTATACGCATATAAAAAAAAATAGGTACAATTTTTAACCTTTAGATATCTCCATGAAAATTATTGAGTTGATTACTTACATTAAGACAAACAAAAAATGTATTACAAGTTTTTAGAAATTCTTTGTTAACATGAGCAAATTTGCATAAATTTGCATAAATTCCACCGTTTTGATGGCACATGTATGGACAAGTTGACCACTTTAAATTTCAAGATGACTGCAATTTTTCAAGACAGCCACATCCTTAGTAGAGCAGGTATGACATGCTCCGTCTCTATTAATGCTCATGGGCCTAAATTGGTTCCATTCCTTAAGTTTTTTAACTGTAATATGTTAACAATATTGAACAAGACATTTTCACCTGCTCTACTCAATGTTTAGATCAGGTGTTGTATGTATGCAAATTAGCCATACGTAATTGGATTATGCACTGTTGGCTCATGTCATACCTGCTGTACTAAGGATGTGGCTGTCTTGAAAAATTGCAGTCATCTTGAAATCTAAAGTGGTCAACTTGTCGGTTGACCGATGGAGTCAACTCATACCAGTTTTCATGCTGGTACCACCACAGCAACTTCATATATACATGTGCCGTCAAACAGTGGAATTTATGCAAATTTGCTCATGTTAACAAAGAATTTCTAAAAGCTTGTAATACATTTTTTGTTTGTCTTAATGTAAGTAATCAACTCAGTAATTTTCATGGAGATATCTAAAGGTTAAAAATGTTACCCTATTCACGTGAAAAAAATTTTTTATATGCGTATAAATGGGATATGTTTGGGTGTTTTTCGAAACTTTCCCCTAATGGGATTCTTCGGGGCTTTTTTTCCCTCACTCAGGACATGTTGAGGATACAAAATCAGTTGAGTTTGCTTCTGTTGCAATTTGTTTAACCTTTTCTCATAAAATGACTGGACTAATAGAGGCCTTCATCCCTTCATCACCCCTCTCTCTCTCCTCCTTTCTGAGCATTCAGTCCGTCCGATTCAAACTCCTATTTATTTCATCCTCGCTGCCTCTTGTCTCTCTCTGTTTCTAAACCGTATTCATGAGGAACGTGCGTCACTCGCCATTAAAATCTCATTCCCAGCGCCTTGTTGTTTTGTGAAAGGCAGAGGCGACACACACACACACACACACACACATATATACAAAAAAAACAACAACCCCGCGGCTGTCACGGCCTCTCTGGAGAGCCGGCGTACAGGTTATGAAGTTGGTGAAAGCTCGTCGAGGATCCTCTCCAGCGCAGCACTTTTGTCTGCGTCTCTCAGCTTGAGGCTGTCAGTCATGTGAAGGTTGTCAGACTATTAACGCCGCTTCATTCAGCTCCGTCCTCTGCTGGGAACCTGTGACTCCGTCGACTTTCCTGTGCAGCAGCTGGCCTTTAACTAAAAAAAAAGAAAAAAAACGACACATTGGATTTCAGCTTGCTCTTAACTTTTCAGTTAAAAATGTTATTATCCTTGATGAGTTTTTATTTGATGTGGCATTTGTGTGACGATCCTGGTCGTTTTCGTTTTGTGAATTCACCTCCGGCCTTTAAAAAAAAGGTCGTTTTAAGAACAAGAAACTCCCAATATGTCATTTTTACAGTTTTAAAGCTTAATCAAATTCAACTAAATAAAGTAAAGTAGAGACTGTCGTGGAAATTTTTAGCGGTTTGTTAATGAAATAGAGACTTTCTTTTAAATTTCCTTGCAAAGAAAAGTCAGTCCTCACCCGAGTGGTGAAGGTAAAGGAAAGACCTAAACATTTATACCTGTTTCTAAGTGGGAAGTTAAAGGGATAGTTAAACATTTTGGCAAATTGGCCCATTGCCATAATCCCTATAGTCATAGCAGTAGGTTTGTTACCTTTAATTGTCGGTGCAAGCTATTTTTAGAACGGCGGAGCAGAGCCGTGAGCTGCTCAGAGCTACGCTACGGAGGCTCATTATGGGATTTCTTGGTTTCCCTCATCAAACTCATCAAATAAACAATCCAACAACTCCACAACGCTCTGGTGGACAAGTTGTGACCTGCACATTCACCACGCTATGAGATAATAACACAACGTTACCACACAGAGTTGTTTTAGAGGGAAATACAGAGACTGCTTGATGAAAAACTGTCCCTGAAGTTTTGCATGAATTTCCCTCTAAAACAACTCTGTCTGCTCCGCCGTTCTAAAAATAGCTTGCACCGACAATTAAAGGTAACGAACCTACTGCTATGACTATAGGGATTATGGCAATGGGCCAATTTGACAAAATGTTGAACTATCTCTTATTAGTCTCCAGGCTTCAGTTACTTCACCGGCTGCAGGAAAGTTTATAAAACCAAACCCAAAGTTTTCCTGGAAGTGTGCTTTTTGTTTTTATAAACTTGAACTTTACCTTCGTACCATTTAAAGTCAGATTTTAATACAAACTGTAGAAACCATGGATCATCTCTGTCTGTGTCTCTGTCGGTGTCTCAGGGTTTTAAAAAGACTCGGTCGTACATCGCCGCTCAGGGTCCTCTGAGGTCGAGCACCGAGGATTTCTGGAGGATGATCTGGGAGCAGAACGTCGGCGTCATCGTCATGATCACCAACCTGGTGGAGAAAGGACGAGTGAGTGGAAAATACGAGCGTTTTTAACCCTCCTGTTGTCCTCCTGGGTCAAGGAAGGAAGGAAGGAAGGAAGGACAAAGGGAAAGATGGAAGGAAAGAATGAAGGGAAAAATGAAGGTAGGGAAGATAGAAGGAGGGAGGGAACAGATTGGGTCAAAAAGGAAGGAAGAAGTAAGGATGAAAGGAAGGAAAGAAGGAAGAAAGGAAGGGAGGGAAAAAGTAAGGAAAGAAAGATGGAGGGAAGGAAGGAACAGACTCATTCAAGGAAGGAAGAAAAAGGAAGGGATAAGGGAAAGAAGGGAGGGAACAGATCAGGTCAATTGGATAAAAAGGAATGAAGTAAGGACAAAGGGAAGGAAGGAAGGAGATAGATAGATAGATAGATAGATAGATAGATAGATAGATAGATAGATAGATAGATAGATAGATAGATAGATAGATAGATAGATAGATAGATAGATAGATAGATAGATAGATAGATACTTTATTAATCCCGAAGGAAATTCACGGGAATAAGGATTGTGGAAAGAAGGAAGGGAGAAAGGAAGGAAAGAAAGATGGAGGGAAGGAACAGATCAGGTCAGTTGGATCAAAAGAGGAAGGAAGGAAGGAAGGAAAGAAAGAAAGAAAGAAAGAAAGAAAGAAAGAAAGAAAGAAAGAAAGAAAGAAAGAAAGAAAGAAAGAAAGAAAGAAAGAAAGAAAGAAAGAAAGAAGGGAATAAGGATTGTGGAAAGAAAAAAGGATGGAGGAAGGGAACAGATTGGGTCAGTTGGATCAAAAGAGGAAGGAAAGAAAGAAAGAAAGAAAGAAAGAAAGAAAGAAAGAAAGAAAGAAAGAAAGAAAGAAAGAAAGAAAGAAAGAAAGAAAGAAAGAAAGAAATAAGGATTGTGGAAAGAAAAAAGGATGGAGGAAGGGAACAGATTGGGTCAATTTGACCCAGAAGGACAAAATGAAAGTCAAGTTTTAAAACTTTTCTCCTTTTACATCTGAATTTTATGCAGTGGAGAAAAAAAGAAATCGAGTGTGTGAGTTCCTTAGTGTCACAGTCTCAGATGTGTATGTGTATGTGTGTGTGTGTGTGTGTGTGTGTGTTTGTGTGTGTGCTGCGTTCACTGTCCCCTCAGAGGAAGTGTGACCAGTACTGGCCGTTGGAGGGGCAGGAGGAGTACGGCGGCTTCCTGCTGACGGTGAAGAGCAGCCGCGTCGTGGCGTCCTACACCCACAGGACCTTCAGCCTCAGGAACCTCAGCGCCAAGAAGGTCAGAGGGCCGCTGCTGCTGCTGCTGCGTTCAAGAGCACAGACAGACCGTGGGAACATCCAGCGCTAGTGCAGAGCAATGACGGCTTTAAAACAGTTACAGTAATATAGATTCACTGCATATCATTCCCTCAGCTCTGTCCACTGTCCTGTCAAATACAGGCACAAATACCTTTAAAAAATAATACATTATATAATATATACAGATTAATTATAATTGTTGATTGTTGTCAGACATTAAAGACTCGATCTAAGAAAATAGTGACTAATATTCAATAGTATTGGTTCTGACATAAGAAAAGAACATTTGGTAACACTTTAAAGTACACACTATTAAACATTAGTTAAGCATTAATAAATAGATAGATATATTAACAATCATTATTATGTATTATTTAGGATTAGGAAACATATTAATTAATGTGGCCTATTAATAAGCAGTTAATGTTTACTACTCAAAGTTAGTTAATAAATTAAGTAGAATAATAATAAAAAATGAATAATGTAATTAGTTATCATTATGTATGCGTTACTCAGCATTAATTAAAACATTTGTTTATATATTAATGCTTAATAATGTACTAACTAACGTTAATTAAGGGACCCTTATTGTAAAGTGTTACCGTTACCATAGATGCTGATTAATTTCTTTCCATCAGAATCAGTGTGTAAAAGAATCAGCTCCATAATCTGCAGGAGAAACGTTAAGAAGTTATTAAATAAATTAAATCTGTAATCTATAACGATGTGTTTCCTGCAGGGCTCTGTGAAGGGGCGGGGCAGCGAGCGGACCGTGACCCAGTTCCACTTCACCCAGTGGCCCGACATGGGCGTCCCCGAGTTCGCGCTGCCGCTGCTCAGCTTCGTCCGCAAGTCGTCCAGAGCCAGGACGGACGGGTCGGGGCCGCTGGTCGTCCACTGCAGGTGAGAGGGACGACGACGAGAAGACAACAACAAGGACGAATCAGAGCGAGAGGGTTGTTTTTATTTCTGTTTAACGTTTCCTGTTATTTCTCCTTCTTCTTTTTCTTCCTTTCCTCTGGCAGCGCGGGCGTGGGCCGGACCGGGACCTACATCGTCCTGGACAGCATGATGCAGCAGATGAGAGACAAAGGCACCGTCAACATCACAGGCTTCCTCAAACACATCCGCACACAGAGGAACTACCTGGTGCAGACAGAGGTCAGAGGTCAACACACACACACACACACACACACACACACACACACACACACACAGCAAAAACTCAAAATCTCTCCAAGAATATTTGTGTTATTTCTTGTCAAAATGTCTCATTTCTAGTCAAAACTAAACTCTCTCCATGTAAGATAAGACTCATCACCTAAAAATGTACTTGTTTTTAGATAATTCTCACTTGTTTCAAACAAATTTTCACTCGAAATCAGTCGAAAAATCTGCCAGTGAAAGCAAGACTTCTGTGCTTGTAATAAGATAGAAAAACTTGCTCCACTGTCAGATTTTTCTACTTATTTCAAGTGAAAATATGCTTGAAAGAAGTAAAAAAAAAAGTGTCTAAAAACAAGCTGCTTTTTATGTGATGAGTCTTAATTTAAGTATAATTAGATTTGTTTTGACTAGAAATGACATTTTGACTAGAAATAAGACAAACATTCTTGGTAATATTTTGAGTTTTTGCAGTGCACACACGTGAACACCGGGCCTAAACCCTCTCTCCTCTCTGCAGGAGCAGTACGTCTTCATCCACGACGCCCTGGTGGAGGCCATCCTGTCCGGGGAGACGGAGGTGGCGGCGGCTCAGCTGCACCGCTACATGGACGAGCTGCTGACCCCAGGGCATGCTGGGACCCCAGGGCATGCTGGGAGAACGCGGCTCGACAAGCAGCTCAAGGTGAGACGCTCCGAGACACAACCGACACCTCACTGAGGCAGAGCAAGGAAAACTGAACTCAGAGTTTAAAAAAATATTAAAATGATTTAATGCTATTGTGCACAGATGTTGTGTGGTCCAGATGTTCTCAGCCTTGACAGATGTTGTGTGGTCCGACAGATGTGAATGAATTAATTAATGAATTTTATTTATTTCGGTATATTTCAAGCTTATATAACCGAAAGGGTGTAGGTTGAAGCCAAAGCTTATATACTCCTACCCCTTGTACCTTAAAAAAATTTTTTTTAAATTATACGCATTAATACAAAAGATGTTGTGTGGTCTGACAGATGTTGTGTGGTCCCAGATGTTCTCAACTCTAGCAGATGTTGTGTGGTCTGACAGATGTTCTCGGCTCTAGCAGATGTTGTGTGGTCCCAGATGTTCTCAGCTCCTACAGATGTTGTGTGGTCCCAGATGTTCTCAGCTCCTACAGATGTTGTGTGGTCCACACTCAGCTATGACAGATGTTGTGTGGTCCAACAGATGTTGTGTGGTCCACACTCAGCTATGACAGATGTTGTGTGGTCCCAGATGTTCTCAGCTCTGACAGATGTTGTGGTCCACATGTTCTCAACTCTGACAGATGTTGTGCGGTCTGACAGATGTTGTGTGGTCCCAGATGTTCTCAGCTCTAACAGATGTTGTGTGGTCCCAGATGTTCTCAGCCTTGACAGATGTTGTGTGGTCCGACAGATGTTCTCAGCTCTAACAGATGTTGTGTGGTCTGACAGATGTTCTCACCTCTGACAGATGTTGTGTGGTCCAACAGATGTTGTGTGGTCCCAGATGTTCTCAGCTCTGACAGATGTTGCATGGTCCCAGATGTTCTCAGCTCTGACAGATGTTTTTTGTTTCCACAGCTGGTTTGTCACTCGGCGGCGAAGCAGAGCGACTTCTCTTCAGCTCTGCAGGACGAGAACCGCAGCAAGAACCGAAGCTGCTCGTCGGTTCCTGGTGAGTCCGGCCTCACTTAGCCTGATGCTAACGATGCTAATGACGCTAACTATGCTAACGATGCTAACGATGCTAACGCTGCTAACGTTAGCTGAAACTGAGCGGTCGTTGTGTTGTGTCTTTACAGTCGAGAGGTCACGAGTGCGTCTGTCCACGTCGGCCGGGGAAACGTCGGATTACATCAACGCCTCGTACATCACCGTAAGAAAACCATCGATGACCTCATATGCTAACAAGATGACATCATGACTGAAAATACAGATGATTAAAACAACATTTAAAGGATAATTTCCGTCTTTTACATCCTGGACCTTATTTCTAGCATAAAATACGATCATTTTACTCCCCCAGATAATTTTGGTTGTCATTTGGAGTTGTTTTGACGAAATTAGCCCCAGTGGAGCGGCGTATATATCTGTATAATGAGAGAGCACGGGGCAGCGCAATGCAGCCTCTAAATAACACATTATCTGCAGAGAAACTCCTTCATTTCACCAATATTTAGTTCTGATAGGCTAGTGCTATTCCCCTCTGAGTCCGGGGTTAGCTGTTATCAACATCCGGGGTCTGTAGGTTAACCTACTGACCTCTGACCTGGATGATGTCATCTCTGAGCGCCGCGCGGCTCATTCTGATAATAATCATTCGGCTTCGGCATTCGGGTCCATTTTTATCTCAACTAGCCGGAGCTTTAGTGAGTCCAGGTTGAGGAGAGGAAGCCTGTGGAAGCTGAACTTCATCCAGCTGCTCATTTTGTTCTGACAAGTCGGAAACACGCAGAAATGAACCATATAGCATTAGCGGTAGCAAGTTAGCCGCGCCGCGCCGTGGTCGGAGATGACATCATCCAGATAAGAGGTTAGTAGTCAACCTAGAGGCGCCGGATGTTGATAACATGCCACCACGGGCTCGGAGGGGAATAGCACTAGTGTATCATAACAAAATATTGGCGAAATGAACGAGTTTTGCGGCGGATAATGTGTTATTTAGAGGCTGCATTGCGCTGCCCCGTGTTCTCACATTATACGGATATATACGCGCCGCTCCACTGGGGCTAATTTCGTCAAAACGACTCCAAATGACACCAAAGTTGTCTGGGTGAGTAAAATGATCTTATTTTATGCTAGAAATAAGTCCAGGTCCAGGTTGTAAAAAACTGAAATTATCCTTTAAGTCCTGGAGAATAATAATTCACCTGTTTCATTTTGTATTTGAACAGTGGGAGAGTGAAATGAGTTGTATTTCTTTTCCTACAGGGGTACAGGCAGCACAACGAGTTCATCATTACCCAGAATCCTTTGCCCGGCACTGTAAAGGACTTCTGGAGGATGATCTGGGACCACAACACCCAGGTCATCGTGTCTCTGCCGGGAACATTAGCGAGTGCGGTGAGGAGATCACTTCCATCTAAATGCCCCTGTTAACTTAGCTTAGCTCAAGTTAGCATTGGTCCTATAATGACGTTTCTGTGTTGCTAGGAGGAAGAGGAGGAGGAGGAAGAGGAGGGGGCGGAGTCGTGTGTCTTCTGGCCTCGCAAAGGGCAGCCAATCAGCTACGAGACGTTCACTGTCACTCAGAAGAGCGAGAGTCGCGTCTGTCTGGCCAACGAGGACATGCTGGTGGTTCAGGAGTACGAAGTGGAAGCTACACAGGTCAGACACACATACATACATAAATTTATTTTATATATTTGTCCAGCTTTTGTTATATTTGGTTTATGAAAATATAACTGGACAGATATTGTCCAGACATCCTCACTGCATTTGGCATTAAAAAATAATAAAAACATGGTGGCTCCATTAGAGTGGAAACTGCAAATGATTAATTTACAGCAACTGATCCATGGTTCAGGTAGAACAGAACAAAACAGCATTAAAATGAATTTGCATTAAAGGGATAGTTCAACATTTGGCAAAATGGCCCATTGCAATAATCCCTATAGTCATAACAGTAGGTTCGTTACTTTTATTTGTCGGTGCAAGCTATTTTTAGAACGGCTCTAAAACAACTCTGTGTGGTAACGTTGTGTTATTATCTCATAGCGTGGTGAATGTGCAGGTCACAACTTGTCCACCAGAGCGTTGTGGAGTTGTTGGATTGTGTATTTGATGAGGGAAACCAAGAAATCCCATAATGAGCCTCCGTAGCGTAGCTCTGAGCAGCTCACGGCTCTGCTCCGCCGTTCTAAAAAATAGCTTGCACCAACAATTAAAGGTAACAAACCTACTGCTATGACTATAGGGATTATAGCAATGGGCCTATTTGCCAAAATGTTGAACTATCCCTTTAATGCATCATTATCGCCAGCTTTTTTGTTGAATCCATTCGTTAAATCTATATTATCTCTTCTCTACTCTTATTATTTGTTGTCACTGACGTCCTCTTTCTGTCTTTTCGACAGGACGACTTTGTTCTGGAGGTGAAGCACTTCCGCGCCCCCCGCTGGCCGAACCCGGACAGTCCCATCAGCAGCACCTTCGAGCTGCTCAACCTGGTTAAAGAGGAGATCACCACCAAGGACGGGCCGACCGTGGTCCACGACGAGTACGACCTTCTCTAAACCGACCGACTGGTCAACACGTTAGAATAACACCGGAGCTGTGTCCGAAATCCCCCCTACTCACTATATAGTGACCAGGCCATTTTGTAGTGGTGTCCGAATGTTTAGTGATTATTAATGTTCACTATATAGTGACTGAATCTATCCCACAATTCACCATGAAATGTAGTGAACATCCGATGGTCACTAACCGGAGCAAGATATCCCATCATGCATTGCGGTCACGGATCGATGCCGTTAACACACCAGCCCAGAGCGACCGGTGTAGCTACCAAATAAATGCAGTAGTGCAGCAGCCTCAATAAATGTGTCCAGGCTGCCAGAGTAGTCCAGTCGCGTCAGAGCAAATTTCCTAACAAGTGCCGACCACAAGCTCTGGATAGCGAGGCTAATTTCTGTTAGCCCGTCTATGGTGTTTTACATTAACGTTAGCATTAAGCTAGCGGACGTTATGCTTAGTTGTGACACTGGCTGTGTGTGTTTTGAACGTTGTTTCAAACTATGTGAGTTTGATTGAACATCTTTGATGCTTAAAGCAGAAGTAAGTGATATATTTGTGTTAATATAAGTCTTAAATAGTTATATCTTCCGACAGCAATCACTTACATAGAGTGTTTGGACTGAAACACGGGTCTCTCAGTCCCTCTGCTCTGCTCTGAGCCGAGGAGAAAACATTTATCGTATCCTACAGTTTTTATCCAATGAGGAGAGAGAACGGCATGCAGGGCTGTGTGTGCAGCCAAGGAACGCCGTGAATGTGGCGACGTAGGCACGAGGACTGTTATGGTGCGTTCAAGGAAACTCGTATTTTTGCGACCGTGAAGTCGTACCAGTTCGATCTGGTACGAGTTCACCGGTCAGAAGTTACGAGTGGCCGTTATAGTGACTTTCACCGGTAAAACAGGTCGGAGAAACACGAGTGGGTTGCCTGAAAAGCTACAAAGTCGTAAGTTGTGACTTGAAGCTGTAATTTACGATTTCAAATGCCTGCCTGGAACGCAGCATTAGCGAAAACGACCGGACCACTTACTTCTGCTTTAAATATATATATATTACCGCTTAATATATTGCTTTACTCCTCTACACCGGCCGTTACCATGGTTGTATCCATGGTACCTGCACTGGCCGTTACGATCGCGGTCGGAACGTTTTAATTATGCGACGTAATATGTCATTAACTGTGCGGCCGAGTCGTGTCCGAAAGTGTTTTATTATTTGACCAGTGAGTCCACTATATAGTCACTATGTTGAATTCACTATATAGTGAGTAGGGAGGAGGGAATCAGGGAGTGATTTCAGACACAACCCAGGATGTTTTACACTGTTTGTTTGTTTGTTTGTTTGTTTTTCCTCCTCCAGTGTGGGCGGAGTCACGGCGGGAACCTTCTGCGCCCTGCTGTCTCTGATTCACCAGCTGGGGGCCGAGGGTTCGGTCGACGTCTTCCAAGTGGCCAAACTGACGAACCTCATGAGGCCGGGAACCTTCAGCGACATCGTAAGGCTTTAGTCCGTTCACACCGTTCACACCATTCACACCGTTCACACCATTCACACCGTACGCCGACGATACTGCGACATACGCATGAGTCAGAAAGTTCAACATCCAGGAAACTCACAACTGTTGAACCATTGTTTAGCTCAGCGGTGGTTACAGTCATGATGGTGGTACAACAAACTGCTGCAGTTATATCAAGCACCACCATAAAGGGATAGTTCAACATTTTGGCAAATTGGCCCATTGCCGTAATCCCTAAAATTTTAGCAGTAGGTTCGTTACCTTTAATCGTCGGTGCAAGCTATTTTTAGAACGGCGGAGCAGAGCCGTGAGTTGCTCAGAGCTACACTATGGAGGCTCATGGGATTTCTTGGTTTCCCTCATCAAACTCATCAAATACACAATCCAACAACTCCACAACGCTCTGGTGGACAAGTTGTGACCTGCACATTCACCACGCTATGAGATAATAACACAACGTTACCACACAGAGTTGTTTTAGAGGGAAATGCAGAGTCTGCTTGATGAAATACTGCCCCCGACTCGAACACACATCAGTGGTTTTGCATGAATTTACCTCTAAAACAACTCCTAAAATAGCTTGCACCGACAATAAAAGGCAACAAACCTACTGCTATGACTATAGGGATTATGGCAATGGGCCAATTTGCCAAAATGTTGAATTATCCCTTTAAGGTCATTGAACTATCAGTGGTGCTTGAATTTATCAATCTGTAATTTGGTTGTAACTGGAGATAAAACAGACACCAGACATTATAACTAAACAGAGTGAGTGGCACAGTGAGTCAGTCCAACATGATTCAATGCCAGATTAATTAATGATTCGTCTCTTTGGCTAAAATGAACCAAGGACTTTCCCATTGTCTCCAAAATTAGCACCAATGTACACGCTTCTCTTCAGGAAACTTTCTAGAAAATAATCAGAAAAACACTTTTCCCTAGACTAGAGATACCAAACAGAGCGGGCGGTTTTGTTTTTAATCCTTTTAAGAATGCAATTCTTATTTAGTCCTGGTTGATTCATTTTCAGTTAGTTTATGCAAATTGTGTGAAACTAAAGATTAAACAGTGGTTTATAGTGGCAGGTGGTTCCAAGCTGTGCCAAAAATGGACATTTTGGAAAATTCGCCTGAATATTTTGTAGTAAAATCTCAATAATTTTGTCCTGCTTCAATTAATCAGAATCAACCACTGCAGAGACAATGTTCACATGTTGTACAATGATTTTATAGAGAGTTTGAGCTTCATTAGCATTATTCTAAAGGGCACTCATCAAAAATATGATTTCTTTTTTAGGCGAATATTAATTTTATTAATTTTTATATACTGAAATTTACACATCTCAGCAATTCCCCATTTTTTTCCCTTTACTATGATACCAAAAGTATTCAAATAGACCTTGTGGTTGCAGAGATATAGGCTACTCATTTTATTATGGATATGCAATTTTCGAGAAAAGGCCTAAAAAACAATATTTTAATTGATAATGACTCGTAACAGTGGGATACGTATGATCACATAATGACTGATTGATTTCCTGTCGGTGTTGTTTTAAAGGAGCAGTACCAGTTTCTGTACAGAGCCATGCTGAGTCTCATCGGGACGCAAGAAGACGAAAAAACCCTCCAGTCGTCCGACAACAACGGGACGATCGTGGTGGGAACGGCCAGCACCGCAGAGAGCCTCGAATCCCTCGTGTAGCTGCCCACAAAAAATAAAATAAAAACCACAACAAAGAACTTTTTTAACCTTTTTTTTTTTTTTTTTTAACTTTTTACAAACAAGCAACAGCATTTTGGGTTTTTTTTTTTTTTTCTTCCTCTACGAACACCAACAGAACTTCTCCTGAAGCCGGACTCACGCTGCAGCTACTGGATTAATTAAAAAAAAAATGAAATATACAAATCCCTGTGGTTCAGGACTGTGTTGATGTTGTTGTAATTTGTGCCTTTTTGTATTTTTCATCCTGTACGTTGTTTAATAACTTTGATACAAGCTGTAGACTAACAGAACCAACCGTCTGACTGTCTGTTTTAACGCTCTACTGCCCTGACGTGTTTCACATTCGACTAACTCTTGTTTCCTAAACCTTTGTATTTATTGGCACTGAGCCAAACGGGATAAAAAAAAGGGAAAAAACTGCTTCTTTTTACATCAAATGAGATATTTTGTTAGCTTGTCTTTTTATAGAGCTCGTGCACTGAAACCCCCCCTCTCTGTAAATACCATCGCTACGGTAGCAGCAGTGTGCAATTCAAGTCAAATATAAAATAAGGGCCTGAAATAATAATAATAATGAATAATAATAATAATCTAATGTAAATAATATTATAGTAATCACCTTGATGGACCAAATTTCTATTTATACTTTTTAGATTTTTATATTTTACCATTTTTAGTCCATTCAAATGTTATGGTTTGAGTCTAATTGCGTAGTTGGAGAACATTATTAATGCTTTTATATTCTGGATTTTGTAACAGACTAAATGTGATGCATGTGGGGTACTGACATGTTTGTAGCTGCTGGATTATTAGCTAGGGGATTAAATAAGTCAAACACCAGAGAAAAGAGCCTGATGGAGTGGTTTTTTGTTGTTGTTGTTGTTCCCGACAGGGCCGTTGCTAGGAATTCTGGGCCCCCTTGAAGAATACTAAAGTGGGCCCCTCCCCCTAACTTTTCCTCTTTTTTTTCTTAGACTACGTATGTATTATCGTTTTTTATTTAGCCTTCTTTGTTTTGATGCTAATGCAGCATTATACTGCAAAAACTAAAGTATCTTAGCAAGAATATTTGTCTTATTTCTAGTCAAAATGTAATTTCTAGTCAAAACAAATCTCATTCTACTTAAAATAAGACTCATCATATTAAAAGTAGCTTGTTTTTAGACACTTTTTACTTTCAAGCAGATTTTCACTTGGAATAAGTAGAAAAAATCTGATAGTGGAGCAAGTTTTTCTTCCTTATTACAAGCACAAAAAACTTACTTTCACTGGCAGATTTTTGTATTTATTGTGAATTTAAGTGAAAATTATCTAAAAAAACAAGTACATTTTTAGGTAATGAGTCTTATTTTAAGTGGAAAGAGATAAGTTTTGACTAGAAATGAGACATTTGGACAAGAAATAAGACAAATATTCTTGGAAAGTTGAGTTTTTACAGTGTACTATGAGTATTAGTCAGGGTCTAGGGCTGTTTTCGACTAAGGATTTTCATAGTCGAATCTGATTCGTCAGATTTTGCCATAGTCGACTGATCGTCGAACCTTTTTTTTTTTTTTTTTTTTTTTTTTTAGATAGCAGCAAATTTGCGACTTTTTCCGTTTCAAACAAAAGAGCTAAAACACCCCAAAAATATGGTAGGTGTAAAACAAATACCTTTATTTATTTTCCACACTTTGGATGATTTTTAGTAGCCATTGTGAGCCAGGGTATGCGTTTATGTTACGTTGCCCTGGACAACGCTCCTTTTGCTCGGACTGTGAGTCATCCCTCATCCCTCAACGTGGTGAAGGATAGCGGTGGTCGCGGACACAGAGAAACCGGGTAAAACATGTAGTATCAAAACAAACTGAGGTCAGAAGGACTCGACAATCCGTACATTACGTTAATCAATCCTGTAACACACACAGTGTGACCGCGGCACCGGCAGAGAGACAGACAGGCTGCAGAGGGACGAGATCACAGCTGTGACTCCCGACACTGATGGTGCGTTCATGGCAACTCGGAAGTCGGGAAAAAAACAAGTTCCTCTTCTGGAAAACTCTGACATGTCAAACTTTAGGATGTGTTAGAGACTAATTCATCTGTCTAACCATCAGAACTATTGACACTTGAAACGGTAAACACAGCTGATCCATCGAAAAAAAAAAAAATCACCGCTGGAGTTAATTTATTTTCCGTGACTGAAAGCAGGTTCTTGAATGTAACTCAGTCAAAGTCAGATGTATCCTCACAATGTTTTGCTGTTCTGTCAGGTCATGCATGATAAATGTTGACAAAGTTAGACTGTCAGACTTCCTTGATTTTAAACTTTGGCGGCTCTGCCTCTCGTCTTTTTGCCACTCAGTGAGTGTTCTGCAGTGACTTCTGAGTACCGTGACTTTGACGGTCCTACTGCTCACCTCCGCTCATTTGAAAGAAAAAAAAAAAAAACCTCCGCTCATTTAATTGTGCAACTGCAGTGGGTGATTTATTAATACGTAAGACTACCGTTTAAACGCACACATAATTTTGAACTCTTTATTAACAGAAAGTAGGCAGATTTTGTATCAAAATAGTCTTTTTATAACGAAAAAAGACATTCTATGTAACAATTTATGCTCAGCAGCCGTGGGCACCCCCATATAGTCAGAATGGTACGGTCTTAGTTAGATTCGACTACGAGGTTCATAGTCGAATCAGACCCCTCCGAATCGAATCGTCGAATCGTCGACTTTTGGAGGTCAGCCCTAGGTCTTACGCAGAATAAATCAGTCATACAAAGATTAGACTACTGGGGTTTTTTATGGGCCCCACTGGGCGCTGGGCCCCTAGAATTATCATCACCTTTCTCCCCTATACAACGGCCCCATGGTTCCTGACTGTAAATACACGTAAAAGGTTCAGTTAATGATGATCACGGCCACTAGATGTCGCACTCGGCAAATCAAAACAAATTGCCTTGCTAGTAGCCACGCCTCCTTCTTCTGATTGGCCGCAGCAGAGACACAAGAACATGAAGAACGAGTGAGAGTTCACACATTGTTCCATGTGATTAACACCATCAAGTTGATCATTGACCTAAATGTTCAGGCTGAACTGGAGTTTTTATTATTATTATTGTGTTATTTATGTACCTGTCAGTGTCTTTGACCTCGATGTGTCGACAGCGTTTCCACACTTTCTGTTTCCCACTGTGAATACAGAAACACTACTAATGATGTGAACGCAGCACGAGTGGGAAACTCAGACGTTCACACTCTACCAGGGGTCGCGTTAACCGGATATTTTCCGTCATTGACCGTTTTTTTAAAACGGTGACGGAAACATTTTGAGGCCATCCGTCATTTTGACAGATTGCAATTCACAGCCATGGCCGTCTGGCCATGTGCATTTGTTTACAATGAAGCCGGCGGATAATCAATAAATGGAGCGGTGGATAACGATATAAAACATATACAATGTCTCAAAGTCACTATGGTGAGAATTAGATTAAAAAACAAACAAACTCACAGCTGGCTGGTGCGCTCAGTAGAACGCTGTAGTACCTCCTCCAGGCCTGTGTGGAGCGTGTGTGGCGCTGTAGCGCTGCCACACATAAACACCAACAACAGAGAAGAAGACAGAAAGCTTCCCGCAGTATTCAAACTCCAGACATTAGAAGTGGATTAAATGTTGACTGGGAGTCGTGTCAGTGCAAATATGACGGTCGATAATGATTTAACGGGCGAGATTCAGCTGCAGTGTCCGAGGGACCGACAGTAGTCAGCTGTTAAGTTACGTAGCTGTAGCTACACAGCGGTGTGTCTCGGTACAGGTAGAGCGGTGTGCAGGTAGAGCGGTGTGTCTCGGTACAGGTAGAGCGGTGTGCAGGTAGAGCGGTGTGTCTCGGTACAGGTAGAGCGGTGTGTCTCGGTACAGGTAGAGCGGTGTGTCTCGGTACAGGTAGAGCGGTGTGTCTCGGTACAGGTAGAGCGGTGGGGGCAGGACATCACCGTTTCACACACTCGCCGCGCACAACTCTTCTAAAGGTAACGCTAAGCCTTATTTTAATGTATTCTGCCCGCCGTGGCATTCTTTATAACACGTAAAGCTGAGTGGGTCTTGTCCTGTCTGAATTTGTGCTGCATCTGGCTGTGTGGTCTATAGCTTCAGTTGTTTCAGTGATGCGCAGTGGCTGCGTGCGTGCGTGCGTAAAAGAGAAATGAGAGGCAGAGAGAGAGAGAGAGAGAGAGAGCTAACGCCGGTGCACTATGCGGTGCCTATGTGAAAACGTGCTCCTTTGGATGTTTTGGTATAACACATGGGTTAGCATGTTGATTGTTGACAGAAAACTGATGTCATCATCAGGTATTTACGTTGTATTTAGATGTTGACAGAAAGTGACCCCGCATTCACTGACTGACCCACAGTTAGATGTGCTCTGACGCAGACTCTGCTCCGGAGCATCCTCTGTTCAATTTGTTTGGACTTGATATGAATTAAACATGAATTAAAATTGAATGCTATTGAATATGGCATTATTATAATTTAAAAAAATAAATAAAGTGACCGGTAAAAATAGATTATGACGGAATTTTTATGACCCCGTCAGTCAAAATGACCGGCGACGAAAAAGTCTAGCGCAACCTCTGCACTCTACACTCGCTCTGTTGCAGATTTCTCTCCTTCGGCTTTTCATAATATTTACCACAGATAAAATGTTGGAGAAAAAAAAATTTAAATTGCAAATTTCAAAATGTCACAGATTTTTTTTTTGTTGCTTTGCATGTCCAGTCCTCACAAACTGGCTAAGTGTTAGGCAAGTGGCTGAAAACTGCTAGCTAGTTAGCTAATTAGTAGAGACACGATGCAGTATACGGCCCATTTGGTTAATTGCAGTGATTTCACCTCGGCTAAGCATAAAAACATATTTCCGTTCTTTCTTTCTTTTAATTACTTATTACAAATTAAATGAAGATGCTCAACAGGAAACAGTGGATGATGGCATGTAGAGACAATCAACTAGAGACAGTTATCTGTGATGTGAAGGTGTGAGGTTTGTCCTGAGGATGGAGCGTCAATAAAGGTTCAAGGTTTTTAAAATGGCCAGGCCATGCTTGTAAAAGAGATTTTTTTATCTCAAGCAATTTGCCTGGTAAAATAAAGGTTAAAAAAAATAAATAATAATAATCCAAAGGGTTTCATCCAATGTGATCAGGACAATTCATAAAATTTCTTACTGTTAGATTGAGGATTTTGTTGACTCTAAAGGAGAAGTCGGAGTTCAGAAGACAATGAATATCCATAGAGAATTATATATTAATTCCATAATTAACATTGTTTTTGTTTTATAGATTTCTGGGATTAAAAAACAATCAGGGTGTTGAAATGATTCACATTTGAGCAGTGATGAGGAGTCAATCAGACACTGACAGAGAGAGTTACACTCAGACTTTCTAGACATTTCTCTTTTGTGTTAATGCAAAGTAACTAACAGTGACTGAACAAGTCCTCAGCTCCTCGATGTCCAGCTTCAACAACAGTTTCCCACAGTTGAAACATTTCCTTGGGTTTGATGCAACGAGCTTTACTCACCTGGATTTGTAGATTTTCTCCCTTTCAGCTCTGCAGATCCCTTGGATGTGGAGCGTCGGGACATCATGAGTTCTGGACCTGGTTTTTTTTTACCAAGGACGTCTGTGGAGTTTGGTTGGAGTTGAGGAAAAGCTGAACAGAACAGGTTCAATCCCAGTTTCATCAAACCAGAGAATCCTGTTCCTTTCTACAGGGTCTATACAGGAATCTTGAAGTTAATTTTAATACCTTTTAAGACTTTTTCAAGACCTTCTCAATATTTTCTAATACCTCACCGCCGCTTCAAGCTGTAACCATTTACATCAGTGACACTTAAGTTAACAGTTTTAGTTTGTGATAAAGACTATAGACCATTATGATACAACATAGGCTAGGATAATAAATAAAGGCAAAGTTAATCAAAAAAAAAAACATTGCTCCACTCTCAAAAAACAAAAACAACAATCTTCTTTTTCATGTAGCCTACCGGTTCATCTTTGTTTTTCAATAAAATTAATAAATTCACACACTTTTAAAATGTTTTTTAGGACTCAAACTCTTGGACAGCTAATTCAGAAAAAAATAGCTTCAAAATGTAAGACTTTATAAAGTCGTGAAAGGACTTTTTTATACTTTTTAAAGGTCTTGATTTTCCCAAAATTGATTTATCACCTTTTAATACCTGCAATGGTGGTTCTTCTGGATGTTTCTTCCATCTCCACACAGATCAAGGTCGACCAGGCGTCTAGCTCATCATTTCAAACTTCTACCATCTAAGAAACATGGATGGAGGTCACTCCTCACTCCCTCCTCATGGTTTTTGGATCATCAGACAGGTGTCTTTGCAAATTTTGGCCAATGACCTGTAGAAACCTTTCAAAGGTGATTGCTATGATGAAATTTAGCACAGGTTCCTCCCATTTCTCTCAAAGTCTTCGAATGGTTCATTGAATATTTCAAAATATATTTCAGTTCTTCTGTTTTAATACATTTGCAAAAAGATCTAAAATTCAGTTTAAACTCAGTCCTTATGGAGAAACGAGTGTAGATACAGAAGAAAAATGAATTATCGTCATAAAAATGTGAAGAAAAAAAAAAGTGAAGGGGTCTGAATACTTTCTGAATGCTCTTTATGGAATCATGCTTTAATCCCTGCACTGAACCAGTTATTCCAATTGATTTCCCATGTGTTAATCCGGGGCTAAGACTCTGCAAGAAACGCGTCTTTTCGGGACAGAAATGTAGGTCAAGTGTCCAGACGTCATCTTGACCGGCCGCCGTTTCCACACCTTCATTTGCATTTTTGACTTTTTCCATAATTACATGCCCAATTATCCCGCTGCTTGGTGGCCTAGTTTGCATGGCTGCCTCCAAATCGAGTGGAAACTGAACGTGGCTGATTGTCTTTTTCTTTCTTTTTGCAGCCAAAGGAGCCGAGTCGCGGGTCGGTCGGAGGACATGAGGACGGGATCAGAAACATAAACTGTGGAGTGTTTACATGTATTAACTGCTGCCTGTTTCACAGTCTGGTCGCAGCTTAAGTATGAAGGTCAAAGACCCGATGAACCCGAGTTTACACAGACGAGACGCTGAGGAGGAGGAGGAGGACGTAGTCAAACCTCTGAATCAAGAAGCGAAGGTCAAAAACCCCGATTTATAAAGCTATTATTATTATTATTATGTACTTGGCACAGCTTTTAAAAACCCACATGTACCGACTGGCATTTGTGCAGTAATTTTAATGTTTTGTTTTGTTTTGTTTCTATTGTCTTATCCATTTCCACTATTTTATCTTATGCCTGTTCACTGTTTTTCTGTATGATGTTTTCTTACTTTCTAATTGCTTTATTTTTTCAATGATATTGTATTTGTATTTTGTGAAGCACCTTGTAACCTTGGTTTTGAAAGGTGCTATAGAAATAAAGTTTAATATTATTATTATTTTTACATTTTTCTATTTTTCTAATATTTGTGCATTGTGAAGTTGTTATTCTTCTCGATTACTGTTACTTGTCTATCAAGTGATTGACCACGGCTGTGAGTATTTAAATACATCACTTCCTGTTGGATATTGCACACTGAGAGGAAGACGTTGTCGAAACCGGTCTGTGTGTGTTAAGCGCCGACGCAGTTTACAATAAAAAACAATGAGAAGGACACGAGTGCTTTCTTTCAGTGCAACTTTTGGCCGTGCACCTCTACAGTTTGTCCCTGAAAGTTTTTTGAGGAGTGCGTGTTTTTCTTTGTTTTGAACCATATCTTTTATTTTGCCATCTTTCTTTCTGTTATTATTATTATTATAAAATGTAGATAAGTTTCAACAGATTTTACATAAACACTCATGTAAAGTAAATATGTATTGTGTTGGGTAGTTTATGGAAACTCTGTCAATTACATAATGTTCATTTAAGTCATTATATATGGTATTTTATATTTAAAAATCATTGTAATATGAATAATTACAGCTGTTACATAAATAAAGTGGAGGAAAGAGTTGGGTGAATTTTCCAAATGATTAGGCAGTTTATCAATATCCATTATCTGTCTGAATGGATCAATTGAGAATAGACAGTTATTTAGTTTGACACACCTTCGTCACATCTGAGCTGAGCAGCAACAGTTTCAGGCAGCAGCAGCTTCGCTCACGGAAACGTCTGCAAAACAAAATCTGAGAACGTTTGATAAAAACAAAACCAGACAGAGCTGCAGAAAATCCATATAAAATATTTTATGAGAACAAATTGAAGATTTAATTCATAAATCTCGTCTTATCTGTTGCTGTTTGCAGTCTATTGAGATTTAATTTGAAACACTGGGTTTTTCTGACACCACAATTAATACTATAAAAAACAACATGTGAATTAAATGTGTTTGCATTCAATTTGCTGCAAATAAAAAGAAAGATTATTACATTTATCAAATGTTTAAATGATGAAAGAAGGGAAAAATAATTTAACAGAATGATTGTTTTTATTGACATAGCCATTTTTACATTTTAATGAAGCATTCAAAACAAAACTTTAATAAACAGACATGTAATATTGTGATCTTAAACTCAGATAAAACAAAAACAACAGAAATAAAAGCGGTGTGTGTTCATATTGGAGGTTCATCAGTGAGTAAAATCAAACCAATACTCATCATTAGTTCTTTATGATACTAAAATTCAACTGAACAAACATTAATTAGTGTTAGTGTTTATGGGATTTATAGTCTCTATTTGTAATTCTCTCTTTTCAAATCTGATGGAAACACAGGTCGAGTGTGGGATTCACATAAAAAGCCCATTTCAGGAAAATACATGAAGATATATTATTTAAAAAATAGATATCTCAGGTACATATTATTCATATTAGGTTTTTTTCTTTCTTTCCGCCCTTTTTTAAAGCATGTAACAAACCGTTTATATATAAGGTGGCCACACCTCCCCCTTGAAAAACAATAAAATAAATATTGCTCAGGAGACAAACAATAAATACTCAGCAGTCTGAGAAACGTAACACAAACACAGAATTCACTCAAATTCAAAAAACAAATTCAAAACAAATCAAGACTCGACACTCGGAGCCGAGTGCTGCTGTTACTGATCATGTTCCAGTTATCGATCATCAATAATGTCCCAAAGGCTGCCAATCCCATAAGATCATTTTTTTTTTTTTTTTTAATCTTTGTTTCATATTTACTGGAGAATATTTTGATTGTCAAAATATCGATTTTGTATTTTATACAAATGTATCCTTAAACCTGTGTTTAACCTTAAAATTGTGTAGAGATTTGTTCAATCTAAATGAACGTGGACAATTTAGTGAGTGAGATATTCAGTGATAAACTTGACTTATATATATTTAAATGTAATTGTGACGTTATTTGAAATGGTACTGGTCGCGTACATTTGTTGGTGTTGGTCGGTCAAACCAGTCAATACTGTATTTAAAGTCCCCCTGTTTAGTGTTAATATGTGGATATGTGATATCAACAACTGTAATTCCCTGTACACACTCATAAATGGATATAACAACACACTAGAATGAAGCTGTTAAGTAATGATATAAAAATGGTGATAGTTGTCAATAAACTACATTAGAAAACATTTCAAATGTCTGCATAGCTGTAGATGTATGTTATTAAATATTTATTAAATGTTTATAAATGCTGAACTGGGGGACTACAACAGTTTGTGTTGTGGTAAAATTAGCTTCAGTGACTTGTAGCAGAGACGTTCTAATATTGTAGAAGAAACTACCGTTAGCTTAATGGAGGAGCAGGACAAGCTAATGTTAGCGTCACAAAATAACAAGAAAAACTTAAAATGAGTTTATATTTTGAATCCTGGACGTCCTGATTGAAGGTTTCAATCTTAACAGCTATGTGATGTAACATGTTTAAGTGTTTAGTTTAGTTTAGTTTTTGTTTTATGCTAGCTAATTGCTAGCAACTAACTGACGGACTAACTAGCTAGTAAGCTAGCATTGATTTTAGTTTGGTTCAAACCCTTGTGTGTTAAATGTTTTTATAGCTGTTATTGTTAACAATTTAAATGAAATTATATTTCAAATATTCTAATTTAATAATTTAATCTAATAATAAGATTTTTTTTTAAATAAAACTAAGATGTCTTTTAGTTTATGCTAGCTAGCTGATAGCTACTGACTGACGTACGAGCTAGCATTAAATTTAGCTTGAACGGTCAAACCCCTGTGTTAAATGTTTTTAACACCATGACCTCATTGTTTACAATTTTAGTTAAATTGTATATTTCAAATTATTAAGATTGTAATAATTTTTTTTACGTAGAAAGGGGAATCAAACTTAATTGGTAAAGTCTTTAAATTACCACGGTAATTAGCTTTTAAGGATTTTTGAAATGATGGACACGTGTCGTACTCTGAGCTGTTCCTGTTCGTGTCAAGTGAATGTTCAACTACTATTATTATTGTGTATTATTGGGAGCTACTTTAATTACACACATCTTGTTTAAAAACCACAAAATTATAAACTCTTACCAACAAAAAAAGAAAAAGTTAAAGAAAATTCCATCATAATCCATCTGAAAATAATCACTAGCAGCTGCTCTCGGCTTCGTACTGAACAACTTTATAAGCCGTGTTTACATTAAATGTTTTTTGTGTTGATCCGTCATTATTGCGACATGAGATAAAATAAGATACGGTGAGATGATGTGATACGGTGAGTGTACTGTAGTATTGAGCTGGTTTTCTTGAATTTAATTAATTACCACAGCTGCTGTTTGAGCTAACGGGGAAGACGGGCAGAGCTTTGTTGATTTCTAACCAACTGAAACTTCACTAAACTTTGCAGATTTATGATCGCACAATAAAACAGGTTAATAATAAAACTGACGGACTGCTGGCTGCTCCACCCTTCATTCTGTTTCTAATAGGTAACACAGTAGTTTTACTGCTGCAATGAGGCAATGCTTGTGCTTTTCATATAATGCTTTAACTTTCTAGTGCCTAATATAATAACAGTGTTTCATCTGTCGACCTGTAACTCATCTTCACAGAAGAAATTTTTCTCTGAAACAGTCAACGCCAGTGAAAAAAGTCATTTCAGCTTGGCACAGATTCTAATTCAGCCAAACTTAAGATGCCAATATTGAACCTAATATCACTGATAATTATCATCATCATCATCAGCTGCCTTTAGCAGGAATTTGACAAAAGCAACAAATAGCCAGAGTTGAGAAGGCAGCTAATAGTGTGTGTGTGTGTGTGTGTGTGTTTTGTACGTTATCTGTGGAGTCGTTAGACAGGATTTTAACAGGGAGTCTTCAGTTCAGCTCTAGTCCTCCAGCGTGCTCTTGGATATGAACTGCAGTCCTTCCTCCTTCAGCCGGGCCAACGCCGGCCCGTAGATCTCCTTCGTCATGGGAACCACCAGACCTTTGGTGTTGATTTCACCTGTAGAGGAAAACACACAGATTTAGTTTCATAAGTTCAGAGGTCGCAGTCTGAAAGGAAGGGGTTAAAAAAATAAGATAACTTTAGCTTTACAGGTTAATAGGATAAAGTAAAATTAATTTTAAAGACTAACATAATCATGTATAATTATGTAACATTACGACACATGACGCAAATACTCGGAACTACTTGTTCTTTTGAAATCCCTCCGCCCAGCAGCCGTGTCTGGAAAGTAGTTCCGGCTGAATTTCCCTCTAAAACAACTCTGTCTGGTAACGTTGTGTTATTATCTCATAGCGTGGTGAATGTGCAGGTCACAACTTGTCCACCAGAGCGTTGTGGAGTTGTTGGATTGTGTATTTGATGAGTTTGATGATGAGGGACAGGTTGACCTGTACCGTTCACCTCCATTGTGTTCACTGAGCAGCTCACGTCTCTGCCCCGCCGATCTCAAAACAAAATGCACCGATAATTAAAGGTGATGAACCTACTGCTATGACTATAGGGATTATGGTTAAAAATGTTGAACTATTCCTTTTTATTAAGTCTTTATTGTCAATGTTATTGAGAATTTAGTTCAGTAATGGTCCCGGGGAAGTGATGTGAGTGGACGAACTTAGATGAACTTACATCAATATTCGTACTTTACGGTTCATCGAGCTGCTAATTGATTATTTATTTGTTTTTCAAAATCTGCATTTTATATTATTTCCATAATAATCCTCAGAATAAAAGTTTGTCATGTAGGATTTCAGTGTGTGTGTGCTACTGACCGTCGAGCATCATGCGAGCAGCAATGGCTGCTGGGTAACCCACGGTCTTGGCCATGGCGGAGAAGCCGTCGGGGTCTCCGTACACCACCAGGCTGATGTGTTTGGTCTCCAGCTCGCCGGTCGGGTGTCTGATCCCCACGTCGTTCCTCATGATGATCATGTCTCGCTCGCCTTTATCTGAGAAAGGAGTTATTGATTACAGTTCAGAAAGTTTTTATTTTTTAATATCCACATAGAATTCAATTTAAAATCAGTTTAAAACCAGTGAGAAATAAAGAAATCAGTTGTTTACCAAGTGTATTAAATTACTGACATTTAAATCACATTACTGTCAGTGCTTCCCAACAGTTCTATGATCAACTTGTCAATCAACTGATAATGAGCTGTCTACTATTTGAAGATCAATTAAATACTTGTCATTTGATCGCTGAACAAAAAAAAAACATTAAATAAAATTAACCTGAGCTTTAGAACAAAACTCAATCAGCTGCTGTTTATTGTTAAAGAGAACAAATTACAATAATCAATAATAAATAAGCAATCTTTATGTGCAGCCTTGACAATTGTTTCTAAAATAAATAAATATAAATAATTAACAGTTGTAAAAGGTAAAAAAAAATAGAAGTTAAAGGTTAGAGATTATGGATTAAAATTACCAAGAGGTTTCAATCATTTTACGTTATATCCAACTCAACCTGGATGGAAAATGAATGGACCAATTAAAACCAGATAAGTTCAGTTCTGGTGTAAATATGATTATTTTTTAGGATTAATTATACTGGAGACGGTTGTTTTTCAACCAAATCCCCATACAGATAGAGTTTATAAATCAATATTACCAGGAAAATATTGAATTCATTCATTCTGCTAACTTTTGAGGACTTTTGGGAAAAAGTAAAAACATATTTCTATTCCTTTTTTTCTTCTGGTTTCTGTTTTGTTTCTCACCGAATGACAGTTTAGCCTCCAGATGTTTGGCCACTGCTGCCAGAACGCTGTCGGCGTGAGGCACCGACTCATCGCTCAGCATCCCAAACCTAAACACACACACACACAGAGAGAGAAAGAGACAAAATAAAATAAAATAAAATAACATAAAATAAAATTAAATAAATAAAAAAAAACAAGACTTTTCTCCTCACAATAAAACAACCTTCACAAAGCCGTATTAAAAGCTTTCAAAAAGAAAATGACTCTGCCTCGCCGCCGCCCGCGGCCCACACATCCTTGGCTGAATCTAAAGAGATGAGCAGTTGCTTTTGTCGCTGCTTTTGCTGGTGAATTGAATAAATGAACAACAAGTCATTCAATTTGAGCTGCGAGCGCGTTGGCTTTTTACCCTTTTTTATTTTTTAAAAGGCACAGATGGAATGTTTCCAACAGCTCGACGCCGCCAAAGCCACCGCAGGAATTTACGTTTGAATGGCCAGCGCCAGCGGGAGCAGAACAATGACGGCAAGCACGGAGCCTTGGTCTAAAGAGACACCCTTGAATAAAATAAAAAAATAAAAAATATATTAAAAAAATCTGATTTAAAGTGCGGAGAGAGCGAGCGCGTTTCTCCACTTAGAGCCGAACACTCGACGTAGGAGGAAGAGCTGGAGAGCAGCAGCAGCAGAAACCTCGGCCTTGCTCTCCTCTCGCTCCAACATCCAGCACGCTGCTCAAGCTCCAACTCTGAAGAGCCGAAGGAGGAGGAGGAGAAGAGGAGGAGGAGAGGAGGAGAGGAGGAGAGGAGGAGGAGAAGAGGAGGAGGAGAAGGAGGAGAAGGAGGAGAGGAGGGGGGCAGATAGATGATGTAAACCCCCCCACTCTGCCTCCTCCACAGCTGCTCGCACCATGAACATGGACATTGGAGGAAGCAGAAGCAGGTAAACGGGTCCCAGAGTGGGAGAATCTGAAAACACCGCCCCAGCGTTTTCATGTAGACGCCCAAAACGTCTCTCTAGTGAAACAATGGCTGAATCCCAATTCCTCCCTTGGCCCCACCCCTTCCGCGTTTGCGGTTAGGGTGAAGTGGTACGGCTGTCTCGCCATTGAAACTGAGATTTTACAGAGGCACACTTCAAACCGAGGGCTATGACAAGTTTCCCATAATGCATAGCTGTTTTATTTCTCACTGTAGCGGTGTTATTACGTCATTTTGTTAAAGGGATAGTTCAACATTTTGGCAAATTGGCCCATTGCCATAATCGCTATAGTCATAGCAGTAGGTTCGTTACCTTTAATTGTCGGTGTAAGCTATTTTTAGAACGGCGGAGCAGAGCCGTGAGCTGCTCAGGGCTATGCTATGGACGCTAAGGGAATTTCTTGGTTTCAACTCATCAAACTCATCAAATACACAACCCAACAACTCAAAAACGCTGTTGTGGACAAGTTGTGACCTGCACATTCACCACGCTATGAGATAATAACGGAACGTTACGAGACGGAGCTGTTTTAGACGTAAATTCATGCAAAACCGCTGATGCGCGTTGCGTTCAGGGACAGTTTTTCAGCAAGCAGACTCTGTATTTACCCTGTATTTACCTCGAAAAAGGCTCAGTTTCGTAACGTTCCATTATTATCTCATAGCATGGTGAATGTGCAGGTCACAACTTGTCCATGAGAGCGTTTTGGAGTTTTGGGATTGTGTATTTGATGAGTTTGATGAGGGAAACCGAGAAATTCCCTTAGCGTCCATAGCATAGCCCTGAGCAGCCTGCCGCTTTGCTCCGCCGTTCTAAAAATAGCTTACACCGACAAATAAAGTTAACGAACCTACTGCTATGACTATAGCGATTATGGCAATGGGCCAATTTGCCAAAATGTTGAACTATCCCTTTAAGTTTTAATATTTTTTCATGCGGCTGTTTAGACGTTTGCTCCGATGTTTTTCGGAGAAGTGAAGCTCCACCTGTGGAGCAGATCAACGGTTCGTCACGGAGACACCACCCCGTCCGGAGAGCTCGTCAGCCGGCCAACCTCCGTCGTCATCCCGGGAGAAAAGACGATCGCTAATTAACTTACCCGCAGGTTTTTAAAGGTTTACCGCCGGGTAGTTACATTCTTTTTAGGAGATAAATGCTGGTCTCATTGATGAAATGTAACAATTGTGGCAGTCGCATTAGTTTGTTTGAATTAAAAGTGAAGGTTCATGTGTGTATTGGACAGAGGAGCAGCGCTGCCTCGGGGCTCTGGAGCCTACGTACAGAAATCACCACATTTACATCAATAAATAAATGTTTTACAATGAACTGATCATTCTTCATTAAATTTTATTTTATTTTATTAAGTTAACGTGGTTCTGAATAGAGGATTTGTGGCAAAAGCTCGTCACGTCTGCTTATGTGAAAGCCAGCAGAGACGACTGATGACGTATGTGATTGTTGAAGTGGTGTCCCAATTCGTAGGGGTCGACTTTCAACCCTACTCCTTGTAGCTCCGTTTCAAGGGCAAGGGTTAAGGGCTAGGGGTAGGGCTAGGGGTAGGGATGAAAAATAGAATTGGAATTGGGCAAATGATGTCATACCCCCCACCGCTCTCAACTCTAGACGTTACAGTCCATGGACGTAACAACAACTACTACAGCTGACAACTGAATCTCTCCCGTTAAATCATCATCCAGAGATAGGGATACTTCCCCCAAAAACAATAATTCACCAATCATCTCCTCACTGTCATGCCAAGGAAGGGTCTGGAGAACTTTCAGAGTCATCAAAACGCTTTAGGAGTTCCAGGGGGGGTCCAGCTGGTGACGGATTTTCATATAATGGCGGCGGATAGAGTTCACTTTTGAATGGTCCAAAAAACACACAACAACTCTGAAAGTTCTCCAGACCCTTCCTTGGTGTAACGGTGAGTAAGATGATTGGTGAATTATTGGTTTTGGGTGAAGTATCCCTTTAAAGGCGTTGGACAGTTTGGTCTCTCACCATCTCATCGTCTCCATCCTGAAGTCGTCCTTCCCGATGCGTTCGTACACGGCCGCTTCAAACGCCTCCTGGGACACGGAGGAGGACAAACCCATCTGCTTCACCAGCAGGTCTTTCTGTAAGGACAGAGGAGACAAGGTCAACTCCTACATCCTTCACTGTCTCCTTCACTGTCTCCTTCACTGTCTCCTTCATCCTTCACTGTCCAGGGATGCAAACGGGTCAGGACCAAAAAAGAGAGGAATTGTCTGGCGTGAGAGGGGGGGGTGCTCACCATTAACAAATGATTGATACATTACAATATCACCCCAACCAAGTATTGAGTGCATATAGATGGACATAGTTTTCAGAAGGCCAACATTTCTATATTAAAAATGCTTTAAAAATAAAATAAAATCCTTTGCAATATTTCAATTGTGGAGATACTGATTTTTAGGTCTTCACTGAATGTTAGTCATAATTATTACTATTAAAATAAACTGAATAAATGAAGACATGGGATGTTTCATTCAGTGTGTAATGGACATATATATAGCCTAATGTGTTAATTTCACTTTAATTGAACACATTCTACATGGCGGAGGCGACGTCTTTCCACTCAGGGCTTCCTTCACCTCTGAAACGGGGCAGAGCTCCGTGGAAACATCTGCCTGACACAGCAACATAGGGAACCGTGCATGTCCGCGGCGCACAGCTCCACGGACATGCACGGGGGGAAAAAACGTCGTCGCCGCTTTGGGTAACGTGCGTGCACGTCGCGCGTCTACTTTGGAGGTCGGCTGTTATCAGTATAATCAGAGACCATGAATGAGTTCGCCTCACGTGATTGTCACTGTCAGCCTGTTAGAAAAACATTTTACTTCATTGCTGGTATTGTGCCATATCTTAACTTAATATTTTATTGTTTTGGGGGTAAAAAAAAAAAAAAAAAGCACTACAGAGTTAATAATACAGTATTAGACATGTGACTACCAAATGTCAACTATTTGGGTTTTGTTTTTGTCTTTTTGATTTAAAAAAAGAAAAAAAAGAGAGAAAAAAAAAATCATATTTGTAAGATTTTGGTCGTCTTTTATTTTCATTTATTTATTATTTATTGTTAATTTTCTCATTGTTGGTATTACGCTATATCTTAGCAAAATATTATTATTATTATTATTTTTTTTTTTTTTTTTTTAGGGGTTTTTTAAAAAAGTGCCTAGAAAGTGACTACCAAATGTCTACTGAATCTTTGGTTTTGTTTTTTTTTTTGGTTTAAGAAAAAAGGGGGGGGGGGACAAAAACAAAAAACAACTGGTTTATACCTGTGCAACACAGGTGTGCTCATCGTAGTACCTAATATGTTGTACATACTCTTCAGTAAGGCTGATGTTTATGTGGAGCAGTAAAATCGTCCTCTACTTTCGAAAGTGATAAATTGTTCTGTGTGGTTTTGAAAATACTCAGTACGCCACTGTTAGACTTTGTTCTTTACATTTACTTCCTTTAACAAGTGTAACGGATGTTTCATATGTGTACTGTACCTTGCATTGAATAAAAATTGTAAATTAAAAAAAAAAAAAAGAAAAACATTTTACTGACCCGAGCTGAGACGCTGAGACCCCCCCCCCCCCCCCCTCAAAACAAAAACTCTTCGGATCAGAACGATTCACACAAGTCACCTAATTGGTCATGAAAAAAGCGAGTTTCGCTTTTCGGCGCGCTGTTTGCATCCCTGACCGTCTCCTTCTCTGTCTCCTTCACCCTCCACAGTGAGCTCAGACACTTGTAGAAACTTCAAGGTTTAACTTCTGCAGGTGGGCCACTCTTTGTACATTTCTCTTTGTTGCTTTGTTTCCACATTATAAAATAAAAAATAAAGATTTTATTGAGTGAGTGGGGGCTGAGGATTTTTAAAAACTGCTCCTCCTCATCATCATCATCATCCTCCTCATCATCCTGTTTTTGACTCCTGAACACGCAGCTCATGTGTTTCATCTCTTTCATCCATCTCAGGATAAAAGGCGACAAACAGCATCCTGTGTAAACTCTCCTCGGTGTCAGCGAGGCCTCGGCATCGCTGCAGCCTTGATGTTGACAAGCAGCTATTGACGCTGGTAATAGACTCTTCAGATAAACCCACTTCCACGGTCGGACGAGGCTTCAAGTGGACGAGCCGCAGAGAAAACAGCTCATTTTTATACAAACTGAACTGAACTGAACTGAACTGAACGCTGCTGCAGGATGAAGTGAAGTGGAGAGGAGGCAGAGCCCTTTCAGTCCCTGTGTTTCACCGTCTTCAATCATGATCTCCCTTTGAAAACACCGAGATATGTGACTTTGCCATTGGTTAGACCCAAGAGATCTTTATGTGCCCAGTTGAGGGCTGGGATTCTCCCTCTGGCAACAGAAGTTGGTCGGTTTAACTCAGTACCTGAGGATGAAAGACTCTGCACATTATGTAATTTAAATGTAATTGAGGATGAACTGCATTTTGTGTTTCATTGTCCGTTATATGACGAAGCCAGAACAGGCAGTTTTTGTTTCAGAAAATGCAAAATGTGAAACCTGAGTTGTTTTGGGTTGATGATGATGAGGTAAAGTTGGAATTAAATGGTTCTTCAGAAAATAAGTCTTTACTATAGCTACTTTCATAAAAAGTGCCTGGTCAAAAAGAAAAAGTGAATTATTTATGTGAATCCCATGTGGTTTTTGTTTTTGTTTGGTTTCGTCTGTGCTCTGATGATTCTGTTTGGTGTCTAAATATGATGATAATGTGTCTTGTAAGCCCTGATAGGCTGGGCGCCTTAATTGGTGCACGACACGTAAATAAATATAAATTCATTCATTCATTCATTCATTCACAGAGAGGCTCCTCACTGCAGCTTCTTACCCAGGAGACGGGGGAGGCCGTGGGCTGCAGGGCGGGACACGGCTCGCTGTCGATCAGACCCAGTTTCACAAAACCACTCATGGCCTTGGAGAAGCCCTGGAGGAGCAGAAGGAGAACTCAACTCAACCACAAACAACAAACACAAACGAGAAAAAACTAAAAAGAAACTTCATTATTTCAGGTTTTTAAAAAGCTCCATGTTTTCTATTTCTCCTTCTGTCTTTTATTTTGAAGGGCTGATCCATGAGAAGATCTAAAAATTAAAAAAAAGTTTAGTTTTCCATCTCCTCTCTCTCTCAGCTTCTCTCTGGAGCTTTAGTAACAGCAGGTTGGTATCAGCCAATCAGAAGAGAGGAGGAGGCTCTGAGCCTCTCTTCTGATTGGCTGACTGTTTTCTAAAGTGATCCAATAAAAAAATAGAGCAGATTTCAGAATAAAACACTCAAGGAAACTAAATCCTGCAAAGTTGTTGGATGATGTTGTCCAGGTGGTGAGGGGGCGGGGCTTAGTTGTGACATCACAAAGTGACAGGAAGTCCTGACGGCTGGTTTTAAGGCTCAGTTTCTGAATACAGGCTGTGTGCATTTCTCTGTGGACTGAGGCTTTGATACTTTCACAGTATTAATATAGAACCTAGAGCTGCTTTATAATCACACTACACATGGACATCTACCTTTATACTGTATGGAGCTTTAATACAAACATCTACCTTTATACTGTATGGAGCTTTAACACAAACATCTACCTTTATACTGTATGGAGCTTTAACACAAACACCTACCTTTATACTGTATGGAGCTTTAACACAAACATCTACCTTTATACTGTATGGAGCTTTAATACAAACATCTACCTTTATACTGTATGGAGCTTTAACACAAACATCTACCTTTAGACTGTATGGAGCTTTAATACAAACATCTACCTTTATACTGTATGGAGCTTTAACACAAACATCAGTCTTTTTCCTGTGTTGTACCTTGAAGCGCAGCGTCCCTCTGACCAGTGTGTGTGCGCTCTGGATGCCGTACGACTCGGCGTATTTGGTGCTGTCGCGGTTTGGAAATCCCTCCAGGTTGAAACCGGGCAGGAAGTCCATGGCCGAGGACGAGTCCATCAGAGAGCCGCCGGCCGGGACGCTCACCACCTGCAGCAAAGCAAACACGAGACACACAGGTTCAGATTTGTCTCGTTTTATATTAATAAAATAATGAAAAATAATAACATCTTTAGTTTTTGACCCTTCGGGGCCTCCGTACCTGGTCGTCTTTGAGGAAGACGGCCGGGCTGATGGTGTTGAGCAGGACGCCGTACGGGCTCCAGCTGAACTTGTAGCGAAGAGGATTGTCTGAACACTCAGGAGCAGGAAGACCGCCGCAGAACGAACTGTACGACTCCACCTGGACCAACACCACCGATAAAATCAATAATCAATCAACTTGTCAGTCTCAAGTCAGTTTTAACAGACCTCGTTTTTAAGTACGTTTCGAACAGAAATTGAGGTTCTTTCATCATTTTAAAGTCGTTAAAATGTCGTTTGGTGATTTCTCTCCATACAGGGTTCCTACGCAAGTATGGAAAAGTATGAAAAATGGAAATTATTGTATGGAAATATATTTATCTTAATACTTATCTGAGTTTGGTCTTATCTGAAGTTATCTGGGTTAATTATTTTTGTATGCGCTATTGTACCTAGCTACAATCTCCTGGAAATTATTTGGTTACATAATGGCATACACATTCAGAATAATAAAAACAAATGATTAATTGCATGATTTTTTAATATAATTCACAACTATTTACTCAAATATCACAAATTATTTGAATTTTTTTACAGAGAAGTCTGGAAATTAGGGTTTGGAAAAAGTATGGAATTTGGAAATTTCTAATCATCAGAGCTTCATCAATACATCCACATGTCTGAAGAGAAAATAAGCTGATATTTATTATTTTAAAATAAATATTAATGTATAAAATTAAAATTTTTATTATATATAATTCTTTATTCACTTATTTTTTCTCTTGTTTTGACAATGATTTCTTATTTTTAATAATGGTGAACACGATCTATAGAGACTGAGATTGCTCAAATAGAATTTCCTAAGTGAAAAGAAGTGAATCACTTTGCTCTGCCTGAACATGCACACACACGCACCCAAATGTTGAAATATGTGTGTGATGTCTTTCTGCTGTTTGGATATTAAACATTAAATTGTGAAACAGTCCTGGTGAATCAGCGCTGAAGCGCAGGAGGAGGTCACAGTGAACGACAAACCTTTTTTTTTGTTGTTTTTTTTGTTAGATGTGTTAATGTGTCCGGGCAGAAAATGATCGACTGAATCTTCTCACTGATCAATAATCAAAACTTAATTCTTCTCCTTCTACTTTCATTCATCCTTCAGCCCAGCGTCTGACCTGGATCTGTCAGAGTCACAGCTCTGAATCAAATCCTTATTGATTTGGAGAAACTGCTTCAGGAAGAACACACACACACACACGGTCAGACTGTGTGTGTGTGTGTGTGTGTGTGTGTGTGTGTGAGATAATGATTGTTTGAACACATGTAGTCAGAGTGGTATTGATCCGTGGGAACAGACTGAGCATGAGTCCACATGTTGCTCAGCGCTGAATTTCACACAGGCTCCAGAAACAGACGTCACATATGAGGTGACACTGTCTGTGTGTGTGTGTGTGTGTGTGTGTGTGTGTGTGTGTGTGTGTGTGTGCTGACTCACCGTGCAGCCGTCTGCTTTGGCCTGGTCGATACACTCCATCGCCAGCATGTGGTCGATACCCGGGTCCAGACCCATCTCATTCACGATGGTGATGCCCGCCTCCTCCGCACTGACACACACACACACACACACACACACATCAATATATACAGTATCTATATATTTTTTTCATCCTGAGATTTTTTCTGTCTTTTTTCTCTATAAATATCTTCCATTGTATCAAATGGAAGCTGCAGTAAACGCTGAAGAATTGATTAAAAATCACCTGCTCTGCAGCTCCTTCATGGCCGGACTCAGGTAACTGGCCGTCACCATGTTCACCTTCATCTTGATGCAGTGTTTGGCGATGAGCGGGTGAAATGAGTACGGCAGCATACTGAAGAGAGAGAGAGAAGATGATGAAAGCTGAGTCTGGTTCATTTTTCACTGCTTTAATGAACAGTACACCCTCAGGGGCAGATACAGAATAAAAAAAAAACATTTATTAACTTCTATTAGCTATTTTAACTAACATCTCCTTTAGTTTCCAGTCAATTTCCTGGGGGAAAAAATCCTCATAATTTCTTAAATATTGCATAATTATCACTGAGTTTTGAAGAAAAAATTAGCAAATTATGTGAAAATTCAGAACTTTACAGCTAATTACTGGCTCGTTGTAGTTAAATTATGGATCCAACCTGCAAGGAAATAATCTGGAAAATCTAATAAAACCTTTTTTGTGCAAAACTCAAGCTTTGATTGGTTGTTGGGACTAAAATTCACCAACCAAACAATTAAGCTAGTAGGGCTGTAAGTGTTGTTTAGGCTCCGCCTCCTTTTGGGGGCAGGGCAAAATCCCACCAAAAGTAAGATGGAAAATACAATAAAACCTATTTTTGTGCAAAACTCAAGCTTTGATTGGTTGTTGGGGCTAAAATCCACCTGTCCTTATTCTCGCCAAACTGTCACAATGGAGCTTGTAGGGGTGTAAGTGTTGTGTAGGCTCCGCCTCCTTTTGGAGGCAGGACAAAATCCCCCCAAAAATAAGATGGAAAATACAATAAAACCTTTTTTTATGCAAAACTCAAGCTTTGATAGGTAGTTGGGACTAAAATCCACATGTCCTTGTTCTCTTGCTGAGCCAAACTGTCACAATGAAGCTTGTAAAATCTGACACAGTGTTGTTTAGGCTCCGCCTCCTTTTGGGGGCGGGCAAAATCCCACCAAAAGTAAGATGGAAAATACAATTAAACCTATTTTTGTGCAAACTCTGGCTTTGATTGGCAGTTAAGGGTTAAATTCAAATGGCCTTGTTGTGTGGCTGAGCCAAACTGTCACAATGAAGCTTGTTTAGGCTCCGCCTCCTTTAGCAGGGCTCGACAGTGCGACAGTTTTGCTCGCATTTGCGAGTTGATAATAGCCCGTGCGAATAAAAAATTGCATTCAGTCGCATCAGTGCGACTCGGACAGAAACTGCATGCACCGCTTTGCATGCTGTTTAACGTGAGCAGTATCCCCCCCGCCCCGCCCCCCCTGCCTGTTTGGTGATTTTGGCCGCCGCATTGATTAAAGCTTGTGTACATCGGGGCTGTTCAGATGTAACGTCTTTTCCGCACATTACTTTCAAGGTAGACGCGCGTCATGCACGCCAAGGCGACACCGTAGCAGCGCACATTCGGTGCGATGCGCTTTTTTTCCGTGCACGTTCGACCTGCTTCTTCCTCCGGTACACGGTCTCGGGCTGTGTCTCTCCTACTGTTTCACACGGAGCTCTGCCCCAGGTGAAGGAAGCCCTTAGGTGGACGTGGCCTCCGAGGCTACCGCGGAGCTATCAAAAAAAAAAACCGCTTGTCGCGGTGAGAACAGCTGACATGTGGTCACAGTCTCACAGTGCAACATTCATATAAACTTCAACCTCAAAGCTCCCTGTCTGACCTGTCCCTGAACATCACACCGGGGCAACATGGAGCTGCTTGTGTGACAGGTTGTTGAGGAAAAATGTTTGGTGTTTTTACTGTTCTCAAATGTAAAAATGGGTCATGTTGGACCCTCAGCATTATTTAAGGCTTAAACAGCCTGCTACAACATTTTTCATTGTGCTCCTAAAAAATCTTAGTGTAGAGCCCTGTATGTAATGTTCAGCTTTTTATACTGAGGGAAATATAGGTTCACTGCTCATCAATACCCCCACCCCTGGGCCACATGCACACACATACAGCGTAAAACTAAAAACTAATATTGGTTGTAATAAATATTCTATTTTCTCACACATATTTGCATTGTTTGTCTTTCCTGATTTTTGTTAAGGCAAAGAGCCAGTTAAAACATTAAAAATTAGTCTACAGGGTTAGGATTATAGGCTAAATCTACTTTATTTGTTTGAAAATGATATTTTCACCAAAACTACAAAATTTTTATTGTGCTACTAAAAAATGTTGTGTGCTACTAAATTTTTCAGCATGGTAGCACAGTGCTACTTGGAAAAAAGCTTAGCGTCAAGCCCTGTTTAGGGAGAAAATTAAGACTTTTTATTTAGAATAAAAAGGAGACAAGAAGCTTTTTTCTTTTTACTGCTTGACAACTCTTTTCCCTGTATGTTGTGTGACTGCAGCGCCTTTACCTGATGACCAGATCATGGTCTTTGATCAGGGAGTCCAGGTGTCCCTCCTGGCTGCCGACGTCCAGCGTGACGGGGATGGTGTTGGGATATTTGGCTGCCAACTCCTCCGCCTGTCTCAGCAGCACTGAAGCTGAACACAGACATAAAAAACAACAACAACAGAGAAACAGCATCAACCAGAGGCAGGAAACCAGCAGGTCAAGAGAATAAAAAACTCATTTTGTTGGACAATAATTGACAATCCTCGTCTCTGAGGTGGTTTGATCAATAACTGACAGTGGAGAATCACTCACCCACAGTGACCTGAGTCTTCTCATCACGAGTCAGATACTCAACCACGGGTGTGGACACGTATCCTGAACCCAACAGCAGGACTCGCTTCATCCCAGCCTTCTTCATGATCTGAGCCTTCTCCCTGAACGACATCACACACACACACCTGTAGGGCTCAGGTACACCTGGACATTTCCATGCAAGTGACTGGAGGACGAGAGGATGAATCTTGAGGTCGGGGTTCTCCGTGACACAGATGTATTTAAATGGACAGTGTCTCTGAATACTCTGACTGTGAGTTGATTCAAATCAAAATATATTAACTAAACAAATATAATCATTAAACATGAGAAGAAGAGATTGTATCTGTTGAAATTCATGATTTTAACATTGGACAACGTACAAGAATAAAGGAACAAGATGGAAAACAGATGCTGTATGTGCATGCAGGAGGGGAGCAATGTAAAAATAAATTATATAAAATTAAAATGTAATAATTAAAAAGAATTCTATGAGAGAAAAGCAAATTTTAATTTAAATACTAAAACTACAAACTGCTGCATCTCCATGGTTGGTTATTGTTCTTACAAAATAAAAGCACATCAATGGCTTGAAAACCATGTGAGCCAAATGTCAATATTAATATTGCTCAATATTCAACTGTTTGTCATAATTAATGTTTTTAAGTTAACAAAAAATGTACAGCAGTAGTACATTTATCTTTTATTTATTATAGTCATTTGGCTAATCTTATGATTAAGTAACCTTAACATAAAGTGACACTAAAATAAAAACACCAGCTGCATTAATTTAAATATGACTATAATTCGATCAATAACTTAATTTACTTACACTTTTAATATCAAATAAGAATATTGCTACTGTATTTTCAGCCATTAAAGCAGAAGTAAGTGATATATTTGTGTTAATATAAGTCTTAAATAGTTGTATCTTCCGACAGCAATCACTTACATAGAGTGTTTGGTCTGAAACACGGGTCTGTCAGTCACTCTGCTCTGCTCTGAGCCGAAGAGAAAACATTTATCGTATCCTACAGTTTTTATCCAATGAGGAGAGAGAACGGCATGCAGGGCTGTGTGTGCAGCCAAGGGACGCCGTGAATGTGGCGACGTAGGGACGAGGACTGTTATGGTGCGTTCAAGGAAACTCGTATTTTTCCGACCGTGAAGTCGTACCAGTTCGATCTGGTACGAGTTCACCGGTCGGAAGTTACGAGTGGCCGTTATAGTGACTTTCACAGGTAAAACAGGTCGGAAAAACACGAGTGGGTTGCCTAGAACGCTACAAAGTCGTAAGTTGTGACTTGAAGCTGTAATTTACGATTTCAAAAGCCTGCCTGGAACGCAGCATTAGCGAACGACGACCGGACCACTTACTTCTGCTTTAACTTTAAAATTCAATAAAATACCAGCTACAGTAATTTAAATATTATGACTATAATTCTATCAATACTTTAATTGACTTAATTATTGTATTAGTCAGAGCTACAGAAAACACTGCTCACTACTTATATTGTCAATTCTTTACATCTTCATAAAAGGAATAAAACATCTAAATGTGAGATGTTCATTCATTTCACATTACTTTCTTTAATAATGCAGTTAAAGACTCAGTTTGCATCTATATTTAGTATATCTATATTAATACCAGAGCACTGAGGTCTGGTTTCATTTCCAACCCTCTTAATTAAACCCAGGTCGTCTCCAAACAAGTGGATTCAGTTAAAAAGTGTGATTTTGCACGGTGGATTATCTTAACACCATAACAACAATAACACCATAATGGAGGCATCACCCCGAACGACTTGTGGCATTAATACCCCCTCTCCACAACCCCCCCGCCTCAATTCCCCCAGGAGTCAGAGCCCTGCACTCGTTAGCTTTGGCCTAATTGGATGCGACACCGCACACATGCACGAGTCACAGCGGGGTTGACCGGTGGTGGTCGGGCCGCCGCCGGGCCTCAGCTCCTTAATTAAAAACAAAAAGAAAAGAAAAGAAAGAGGTTCCCCTCAGGAGGATTTCTCCCCGAGTTTACATATCTTAAGGAGCTCGGAGGATTAAGATTTGGTGGCATGGCTTGTCTGGAAAAAAAAAATGATACTTAGGATCAATTAGGAAGAAAACTCATCAAGTCTGAGAAGAGTGTGTGGCCTAAATATGAGCGAGGAGAAGCAGCGCGAGGCTTCCTCTCATTCGGCTGTTTAAAGAGTCTGAGTGTTAATAATCTACAGAAACAAACAGTGTGACTGCTGCAGCAGCTGAATATATTTGACCAAGCTCATTTAAATGACAGATAAGCTGAGAAAAGAAACGAGTAGCGAGGCAATCGACAGAATTTGAAAAAAAAAAATTAATCAAAGCAGATTTAAAAAGATGAAACTTAATGAACAAGAAAGCTGCGGAGGATTTTTAATGAATGGTAAACATGCAGATGAGTGGATTTTATTTTAAGTTTTTTGAGAGGAGTCAGAGGAGAGGATTGAATTCTTGAAATCTCTGTGAGTCCAGAGCAAACGGATGTTTTATGCAAACCTTAGCTAAAGGGACAACTTTAAAAGTTAAAGGTCAAACACTAGTTGTCTTCACCATGTTAAATAATTGTTGTACATGGTTTCAATTTAAGTTATTTTTCAATGATAGATAAATAGATAGTCCTTTATTGTCATTCAATCATACATAATAGTGTTCAGAGAACGAAATGCCGTTTATATCAATAAAACTGACCTAAAACAACCAGAATAAATAGGTAAGTATAAAATATGCATCGTAGAAATACTGAAATAATAAGTAAAGTGATAAGTGCGGAATCAGACCATAGGTTAAAAAATTTGGGCTAATAGTTCCCCTCATTTCCAGTCTTTGTGCTAAGCTAAGCTAAGCTAAGCTAAGCTAAGTTAAGCTACTCATCCTCTCGTCTGACTTGCGTGAAGATGGTCGACAAGATTTCCCAGATTGATGGCGCCGACAGATGGGGTGATGATTTTATTTATCTTTTTTTTTTTCTGAGTGTGGGTAAAGTGAAGAAGGAAAAAAAAACATTTCTACCCCTCGATACCTAAGAGCAAACTCCGTCAGCGTCTGTTGTTGGTTAGCAGTAGCAGCAGCAGCTAGCTTACTAGCACACTAGTAAGCAATTCAAGGTGTTAGTGCAGAGGCAGGTTGGCACAGCAGACGCCAGAGGAGGGCAGCACTGTGCAGGAACAACCACAACAAGACGTAAAGGGTTAGTCGCTACACGTCGCTAAAGACGTCTCGAACTGCTGGGTTTAAAAAAGGTTAGAGAGAGAAAACAGCAACAACAACAACAGGAGACTATAGCAGGAGATATAAGACCTACCAAACATTTAAAGGAGCTATTTGTTCAGTTTGATAAATGACGAGCAGAAGTGAGAAAAAGTAAGAGACATAGAAGCTATAAATATACAAGAGTGTTGCTTCCCATTACTGGAGAGACTCTTCACCACAGCATAACAAGACCGGACCAGGTGCAGCTACTGTAGGTAGTTAGCATGCTAACTTAAATGTAAGAAAACAAATGAAAGAAGTAGAAGCTAACCAAGATTTAACGTTGGTGTTGGTTTCCACCTTTGGAGACTCACTACTATGAGCATGATGTACCAAGACATGCTGGAATTAGCTAGTTAGCACGCCCAGCTGGGGCTAGCTAGTTAGCATGCTAACTTCAATGTAAGAAAACAAATGAAAGAAGTAGAAGCTAACCAAGATTTAACGTTGGTGTTGGTTTCCACCTTTGGAGACTCACTACTATGAGCATGATGTACCAAGACGGGCTGGAATTAGCTAGTTAGCACGCCCAGCTGGGGCTAGCTAGTTAGCAAGCTAACTCCAACGTAAGAAAACAAATGAAAAAAGTAGAAGCTAACCAAGATTTAACGTTGGTGTTGGTTTCCACCTTTGGAGACTCACTACTATGAGCATGATGTGCCAAGATGCGCTGGAATTAGCTAGTTAGCACGTCCAGCTGGGGCTAGCTAGTTAGCAAGCTAACTCCAACGTAAGAAAACAAATGAAAAAAGTAGAAGCTAACCAAGATTTAATGTTGGTGTTGGTTTCCACCTTTGGAGACTCACTACTATGAGCATGATGTGCCAAGATGCGCTGGAATTAGCTAGTTAGCATGTCCAGCTGGGGCTAACTAGTTAGCATGCTAACTTCCAAAGGTAGTGAGAAAATAAAAGTAAAACAAGATGTTGGTTCTTGAAAATAAAGGTTGATTTCTTCTAACAGGTACATCAATGTTAACGTTAGCTTTGTAGCACTACCAAAACAAATAGCTCCTTTAAATAAGCTGCTACCAACTGTAACGATCAAACCCTAGGTAACTAAGGTGAGCTACATGAGAAAACAGAGGTTAAGTGTTACCTGTCTCGTAATCTTTAGACATGTCATCCATTGACTGGTTGCATTAACTCAGATGGAACAGGTGTGTGCCAAAGTAATTTTGTTTTCGTTTTGTTTTTTTTTACATTTATATGAATATTAAAACTTTAAATGAAGTTTGTTATGATCTCCAAACAGACAGATGCTTTTCCAAAAAGTCAAAAACACAGAACACAACAGGCAACAGAGTCTGAAACAAGTCTTACCTTCTCTCACGAAGTTTATCAATGTATTCAAACTTCGGTGTAAGAGCTCCGTTTGAAGTGATGACGGCCTTTAGGGGGAATAAAAATGACAATAAACCTTAGAAATAATGTTCTTTATCTTTTAATATTCCTACAGAATTTTAAATAAACAAATCAATAAAGTGCTCGTGCATGGTGTATTTTTTACTGGCCATATGTACAAGTGATGCTCCACCCAAAAATGAGATAAGATATCTCAGAAAATAAGATCAAAAACAGTGATTGAATTTCAAATGTTTATTGTTTTATTTATCATTAGATGTTTAACATCTTTTATCCAATCCTCTTATCTAAATCATTTTAAATCCCTCAATGAAACTTGGTAAATTGGTTTAAAATGTCAAAACTCGGGCTTACGATCCAAGATGGCCGCTCAACAAAGAATAAAAGCTAAAACATTAAACTGTTTATACTTTGTTTTTGAGTCATTAAATCAGTCGTAGTGACAGTATTGATCAAATTTTATCTGTAGATGTGTTGTTGCCAGTTGCTATTAAGTAACAATGGTAACAACAGCAATAGCTAACGACAGGGTTGCTTTTCCAACAGCCGAGGCTCATGGGTATTGTAGTCTTTCTTTAGCGCCATTAGCCAAAAATATTGTTGTGTTTTTTGTGATGTAAAAACAGCAGCTACTTCGTTTGTTATATAAACTGTGTGTGACATTTACTCACGTCTCTGACTTGTGGGCTGAAGTCCTCCTCGTCCAGCGGTCTGTTGGCGTCCGACGGCAGCTGATGATGATGACACAACACTCAATTTACAAAACAGGAAAATAAATGGCAGAACAAACAAACAAACGAACAAACACCCGTCCTGTCCTGTCTTCCACCACGTGAAACCCAGCGCAGCGCTCACCCAACAGCAAACCTGACTCTACCCGACGGCGGCGACGACGCAGAGCGAGACAGAGAGAGACAGACTCACCTGTCGCCCAGGTGTCTTACCATCTCCCAGATGTAGGGGAAGAGCCGGTCTCCGAAGTACTCGGTGGCCTCGATGGGAAGCTGAGCCGGAAGGTTGTCGATGGAGCACATGAGGATCCCGTTGCCCTCCACGCTGGAAACAGGTCACACGTCCACATCAAACACAGACAGGTGTTATTTTTCTTGCTTTTAAAAGGGATATTTCGACATTTTGGCAAATTGGCCCATTGCCATAATCCCTATAGTTTTAGAAGTAGGTTTGTTACTTTTAATTGTCGGTGCAAGCTATTTTTCTATCGACGGAGCAGAGCTGTGAGCTGCTCAGAGCTATGCTACAGAGGCTCATGGGATTTCTACGTTTCCCTCATCAAACACATCAAATACACAATCCAACAACTCCACAACGCTCTGGTGGACAAGTTGTGAGCTGCACATTCACCACGCTATGAGATAATAACACAACGTTACCACACAGAGTTGTTGTAGAGGGAAATTCATGCAAAACCGCTGATGCGCGTTGCCTTCAGGGACAGTTTTTCATCATCAGTCTCTGAATTTCCCTCTAAAACAACTCTGTCTGGTAACGTTGTGTTATTATCTCATAGCGTGGTGAATGTGCAGCTCACAACTTGTCCACCAGAGCGTTGTGGAGTTGTTGGATTGTGTATTTGATGAGTTTGATGAGTTTGAAACCAAGAAATCCCATGAGCCTCCGTAGCGTAGCTCTGAGCAGCTCACGGCTCTGCTCCACCGTTCTAAAAACAGCTTGCACCGACAATTAAAGGTAACAAACCTACTGCTATGACTATAGGGATTATGGCAATGGGCCAAATTGCCAAAATGTTGAACTATCCCTTTAACTGTATGTTTAATGTTTGTAATTTTTATTATTTGGGGTTTTATTATTATGTTTTTTCAGTTTTTCTTTCTGTTTCCAATTCTTACTGTTAAATGTTTTGTTTTAATGTGAAGCACATTGAGTCGCCCCTTGGTATGAAATGCACTGTAGAAATAAAGCTGCCTACAGATGTTTACAGGTGTTTACAGGTGTTTTCAGGTGTTTACAGGTGTTTACAGATGTTTACAGGTGTTTACAGGTGTTTTCAGGTGTTTACAGGTGTTTACAGATGTTTACAGGTGTTTACAGGTGTTTACAGGTGTGTTCGTGGCAGAGAGGACTGTACCTGTCGTGGTCGATGTGCTGGTCGGCGTCGTACATACAGAACGGTTTGTCGATGGTCGTGCACTCGGTCATGAAGTCGATGGAGCCGCCGGCGTCGGCCGAGATGTCACAGATGGCTAGAAGCCTGAGAGAGAGGGAGGGAGGGAGAGAAAGAGAGAGAGGGGGAGAGAGAGAGGGAAGAGAAGAGGTGTTGGTGAGGTCGGGAGGACGAGCTCTGAACTGTCGCTGTGTTTACACGGGGGAGAGATAGTCAGGTGACCTTTGACCTCCGTGGAGATACGACGACGACCTGCTGAACTTTTTATCACTTCACTGTCACAGAGAGAGAGAGAGGTGGTCGACCTCAGAGAGGAGGAGAGGAGGAGGAGGGGGGGAGAGAGAGGGGGAGACAGAGAGAGGAGGAGGGGAGGAGGGGGGAGGGGGGGGGGAGGGGGGGAGACAGAAACATGCCCGACTGGACAGAGGGCAGGTTATAAGGGAAGAGGAGGGAGAGGAGGGAAGAGAAGATGGAAGAAAGTAGGGAGGAAGTGAGGAATGATGGAAGGAAGGAAAGAGGAAGGAATGAAGGAAGGAAGGAAGGAAGGAGGGAGGGATGAATGATTGAAGGAAGGAAGAGAGGATGGAAGAAAGGAGGGAGAAAGGGAGGGAGGAAGGAAGGAAGGAAAGGGTAAAAGGAGTAAGGGAGGGGTGGAGAGAGGAAGGAAGGAGGGAGTGAGGGAGGAAGGTAGAAAGAGAGGATGGAAGAAAGGAGGGAGAAAGGGAGGGAGGAAGGAAGGAAGGAAGGAAGGAAGAAAGGAGGGAGAAAGGGAGGGAGGAAGGAAGGAAGGAAGGAAGGAAGGAAGAAAGGAGGGAGAAAGGGAGGGAGGAATGAAGGAAGGAAGGAAGGAAGGAAGGAAGGAAGGAAGGAAGGAAGGAAGGAAGGAAGGAAGGAAGGAAGGAAGGAAAGGGTAAAATGAGTAAGGGAGGGGTGGAGAGAGGAAGGAAGGAGGGAGGAAGAATGGAAGGGAGGAAGGAAAGGATAAAAGGAGGGAAGGAGGGAGGGAGGAAAGAAAAATTTGAAATGGGGGAGGGTGGGAGGGAGGAAGAGAGGAAGGAAAGAAGAAAGGAGGGAGGGGGGAAGGAAGGAAAGAAGAAAGGAGGGAGGGAGGAAAAAATGGAAGAAAGGAAGTAAAGAGGGAAGAAAGAAAAAAACAAATGAAAGAAATGGAAAAAGTGAGGAAGGAAGAAAAAAGACATCAAGGAAAGAAGGACAAGCGGAAGAGAGAAGGGTGTGTAAGGATACAGAAAAGGAAGGAAGGAAGGAAGGAAGCAATAGAAAGGAAAGAAAGAAAGCACCTTGTGATAATCTCGGTCTAACAGAAGTTAAATCCTGACTTTGACTTGAAGCCGTCTCCACGTCGTCATGACGATCCTGACCTGTGTTCAGCCATGTTTTGACAACAACACTTTGACCTTTGACCTTTAAGGAAAGGAACCACACATCTCTCTCTCTCTCTCCTACTTGTGCGGCAGGTCCGGCGCTCCCTCCCCGTGGCCGCGCTTGGAGCGCAGCGGCCTCATCAGCTTCTGGGCGTCGATCCTCCTCAGCAGCCGCGGCGTGTGGGGGTCCCAGTAGATCCCGTTGATCAGGCAGTTGGTGTACGGAGCCACCTGAGGGACAAAACACACAGAGAGGTGTTCACTCTTTAATCACACTGCAGCTGTTTTATTAAAACTTTGATTCGTTTCTGGTTTTTATTTCCTTTTTATCGCTTTTTAACCTTGGTTTAGGGTCCTGTTCATCTTTATTTTTTAAGTTGCTGATCGTTTTGGATGTGTTACAGCTAAAGGTGGATTTCTGCAAGAAAATTTCTTTTTTGGCAAATTTCTTCCTTCCTCCCTTCTTCCCTCCCTCCCTCCTTTTATCCTTTCCTTCCTTCCTTCCATTCTTCCTCCCTCCTCCCTTCCTCTCTCCACCCCTCCCTTACTCCTTTTACTCTTTCCTTCCTTCCTTCCTTCCTTCCTTCCTTCCTTCCTTCCTCCCTTTCTCCCTCCTTTCTTCCATCCTCTCTTCCTTCCTTCCCTCCCTCCTTCCTTCCTCTCTCCACCCCCCTTACTCCTTTTACCCTTTCCTTTCTCCCTTCCTTCCTCCCTCCTTTCTTCCTCTCTCCACCCCCCTTACTCCTTTTACCCTTTCCTTTCTCCCTTCCTTCCTCCCTCCTTTCTTCCTCTCTCCACCCCTCCCTTACTCCTTTTACCCTTTCCTTTCTCCCTTCCTTCCTCCCTCCTTTCTTCCTCTCTCCACCCCTCCCTTACTCCTTTTACCCTTTCCTTCCTTCCTTCCTTTCTCCCTCCTTTCTTCCTCTCTCCACCCCCCTTACTCCTTTTACCCTTTCCTTCCTTCCTCCCTCCCTTTCTCCCTCCTTTCTTCCATCCTCTCTTCCTTCCTTCCTTCCTTCCTTCCTTCCTTCCTTCCTCCCTCCCTCCCTCCTTCCTTCCTCTCTCCACCCCCCTTACTCCTTTTACCCTTTCTTTCCTTCCTTCCTTCCTTCCTTCCTTCCTTCCTTCCTTCCTTCCTTCCTTCCTTCCTTCCTTCCTTCCTTCCTTCCTTCCTTCCTTCCTCTTACAGGTCATTTATACACTGGTAACACTTCTTGCATCCTTTCAGGTCCCTCGTGTACAAAAATGGACACACAAAAGAACTGCTATAAAATCATCATATATCAATATTTTTTTCTGATTTTCTTTTGCATAAATCTCTTAAACCACTTCAGCTCTGCTCAAAACTACCAATATCATTAATTTGGGGGGATTTTAACCCTTTAAATTCCAGTTTAAAGACACACAAAATATGAGATTTTTTTTTTTTAATAAAGAAACTGTGTTCAAAGTTTAAAGAAAGCCATTAAAATAGTCTTGGAATTTAAAAATACTTTCTTTTGTGTTTATTCTACACTAATTTGATGATTTTATATAAATACATTTTCGTTATAAGCTTCAGTCTTAATGCAGTTAATTTGTTGATAAATTACAATCAATTACAGAAAATTGTGTGATTAATTAGTTACTGTTTTTTAATCGATTGAGAGCCCTACTTATTTACATTATTCACAAAGCACTAAGTGTCTTTTGTGTGCATTGTTTGCATTAACTTCCTTTACCAGTGTGTTTCAGTGATGAAATGCACGGCTTGTTGTTTTTAGAGGTGGTAACAGACGTTTTTATTCCTGTGTTAACCTCCGTAGCACCGGTGTTATGTGTTAACATAGAAGTGAACATGCAGCTGCTGGTCTCTGTTCAGCCATGTGGGTCTGGAACATGTGAACATGTAACAGTGTCACATGTTTCCATGTTTTCACGCCACGTGTTTAACTCTGCTGACTGAGACACCAAAACTGACGGCAGCAGGTGTGTGTGTGTGTGTGTGTGCAGTGGTGTAATCTAGGTTTTTGTAGTGGGGTAAACTGCTTTTTAGGTGGGTAAACTGTTCATACTTGTATCACTGGTGGTTCTCAAACTTTTTTATATCAAAATTGACACAAATTAGACCACGGACCCCCATTGGACAAAATTTTGAAGCAAACACCAGAAATACACAAACTATCAATGTACGTTTAAATTAGACGTACATTTTTGAAAGATTATAGAGAAATTTCTGGAAAAAAGTGGTACAATTTCTCCAAAAAAGTTGAAACATTTCTAGAAAAAAGTGGTAAGATTTCAAAAAAAAAAAAAAGAAAAAAAAAAAGTTTAAGATTTTTTAGAAAAAAGTGGTAAAGTTTCTATTTAAAAAAATTTACGACATAAAACGTTTTTTTTTTAAATTGAATTCTAGAAAAAGTTGTAACATTTCACAAAAAAAATTAGAAAAAATGTGGTAAATTTTCTCAAAAAATTATAGAAAAATGTGGCAAAATGTCTCTGTCTCAAAAAAAGGGGCAAACAATTATACAAAAAGGGGTTAAAAAAAAATTGAGAAGAAACTGGTAAAAATTTCTCAAAAAAATTCTAGGAAAAGTGGTAAAATTTTAAAAAAATAAAAAAGTCAAACAATAATTAAAAAAGTGATAAACTTTGTGTGTGTGTGTGTGTGTGTGTGTGTGTGTGTGTGTGTGTGTGTGTGTGTGAGTCTCACGCTGGTCCTGAAGTGCGAGGTGTAGAGCTCCGGGTGGATCTCGTACTCCATGGGGTCGTAGATGCCGTCGCTCTTCCTCATCAGGTGGTGATGACGACTCAGCACGGTGGCGTAGACCTTCGTCATGTCTGACAGGGAGACAGGTAAACAAGTAAACACACAAACAAACAAATAAACAAACAACAACAACAAGTAAACTTCTCCTTCTCCTTTTCCTCCTCCTTTTCCTTCTCCTTAAAGGGATAGGTCAACATTTTGTCAAATTGGCCCATTGCCATAATCCCTATAGTCATAGCAGTAGGTTCGTTACCTTTAATTGTCGGTGCAAGCTATTTTTAGAACGGCGGAGCAGAGCCGTGAGCTGCTCAGAGCTACGCTACGGAGGCTCATTATGGGATTTCTTGGTTTCCCTCATCCAACTCATCAAATACACAATCCAACAACTCCACAACGCTCTGGTGGACAAGTTGTGAGCTGCACATTCACCACGCTATGAGATAATAACACAACGTTACCACACAGAGTTGTTGTAGAGGGAAATTCATGTAAAACCGCTGATGCACGTTGCCTTCAGGGACAGTTTTTCATGTTTACAGTCTCTGTATTTCCCAGTAAAACAAGTTGTTGGATTGTGTATTTGATGAGTTTGATGAGGGAAACCAAGAAATCCCATAATGAGCCTCCATAGCGTAGCTCTGAGCAGCTCACGGCTCTGCTCCGCCGTTCTAAAAACAGCTTGCACCGACAATTAAAGGTAACGAACCTACTGCTACTATGACTATAGGGATTATGGCAATGGGCCAATTTGCCAAAATGTTGAACTATCCCTTTAAATGTGTGTTGCTGCAGTGCTGAGCTGAGCCAATCAGGCGACAGACAGACGGACGGACGGCGTCCTCCTACCTCCGGACTCCGACACCTCCTTCAGCTCATGAGGTTCCACGTACTCCACAGGAAGTTCGTTGATGATGTCCTGAGCTCCCTGAAGGAGGAGAAGAGAAGAGGAGGAGGAGGAGAAGAGAAGAGGAGACAGGTGAGACACTGGGTGCGTTTACATGGACACAAATATTCATAATAAAGGGCTGATCCGAATAAAAATGTGTCATGTAAACACGTCAATTGGAAGATTCTGATCGGATTCGGCTCGATCCGAAAGAAATTCTGTTCGGATCGAGAGGGGCGGTTTATACCGATCGTTATTCTGAACGAGGTCCATGTAAACACTTATTCTGATCGTTACTTCCTGTTTGGGGGTTATTGGGGTTATTATGGTCCTTTCCCACGAGCGCGACGCGGCTGGACACGGTTCTACTCGGTTCTTATTTATTCATTATTTTTTTATGCTTTTACACACTCTAGTGTGACGTCCGACAGGAATCAAACCCGCTAAGTTTAAAAACACACTGGCAGCAGCACACACTGATCTACTGAGACTTGTTATTCTGTCACCTGAGTTAACGAGGTGGACGAGTGAGTTTGGAGCTGATGAGAGGAGAGAAAAAAAGAGAGCGAAAAGAGACCGAGTCTGAAGCGAGTACCGACCCGATATTGCCGTGTATCTCGTCCTAATTCCGCTTCTCCCCTGCTCTCTGTCCGTTGTCTTCACCGTCTTCCACTGACGTAACTCCACAAATTTCCAGAGCGCACATGGCTACTTAATATGCACGTACTGTTTTGCATTGACCATATATGGCGTGTTCACATCTGCACTTTTCATGGGTCCGGTGTGATTTATCAATGGCAGGAACAGTAGTAGCCTACACGTTGCTGAGTCTGCTTAATAACGATGTACAATAGGAGTACAGCAACAGCTCTTAAAATCTGGCATAGGTCCATTTTGAGTCCTTCTGAATGGGATAAATTGAGCCACTTCCATGTTTATTGGTTTGTTGTCTAAGCTCGGTGCATGTGTACGCACGTCATGATCGGATTATTTGATTTTGCGCCCATGTAAACAGTGGATTTGGATTTTCCGATCACTCAAATTTTTAATCTGATTAGGAAATTTTGCGCATGTAAACATTAGCTACTGAGGACAAACCGACTTCCTGTTCTGGTCCAGGTTGTGTGCCGTTACCTTGGAGACGTTGCCGGTGCCGGTGAAGCAGAACGTGACGGGTCCGATGGACTTGGGCATCTGGCCGGTGGAAATCTCATACCCACAATCCCTCACTGCCTGGATCGCCTGGCTGACGTTCCTGTAGTTATGAGCCATGCCGATGTGCTGAGAGGAGGGGGAGGAGGAGGAAGAGGAGGAGGAGGAAGAGGAGGAGGAGGAGGAAGAGGAAGAGGAGGAGGAGGAGGAGGAGGAAGAGGAAGAGGAGGAGGAGAAATAAAACAAGATCAAAATAAACCACTAAAGACACAGTTTCTACGTGTTTCTACTTGTTTCTATTGTAGTGGAGGTTTTCTCACCATGAAGGGCGTGTGGTGTCCCAGAGCCAGGAAGCGCAGCCCGAGGCCGTGGAGGATGTTGATCATTCCTACAAAACACACACTCACATTAATTAAACCTGAAATCACCACATGATGAACAATAGATCGGAAAATGAAGAAAAATACAACGTCAATGTCACAAAACTAGTAAAACCACCAGAAGAACAAAAATAATCACGAGTGCATCATCAAAACCTCTGTTAAATCACTAAAAGGTCAAAAAAATCTAATTAAATAAATGAAAACCTCAATAAAAGAATGGCACAATTTCAAAAACCCCCAAATCTAAAAAACTGTCACACCTGTGTTGCCATGACAACAGAGGCGTTGAGCCAGGTTTCTATTGTGTTAAACTTTTCCCCTGAGCGTCGACTGACAGGTTTTTCTCGTGCCGCGGCGTCTCGGCAGCTTCGAGGTCGAGCCGATCCAGAGGTTTAAGACGACTCACAAACAAACAGACGTGTGTGTTTATTTCTCAGATCGTACCTGCGACGCCGGCCCACTGGCCGAACGCCACGATGCGGTAGCCGTTAGGGTCGACCATCTTCTCGTAGTCGATCAGACGAACTTCCTGAAGGACGAAGAGAAAATAGTTAAAGGTTTTAAAAAAAACAACATCAACAAAAAAAAACAAAGATCAAATCACAGGTTGAAACCGATTTTAAAATAAACATAAATATACGTTATTGTTTTGTTTTTTGCAGCTTCAGCTTCAATCTGATCCTTAATGACATCATCATAGTATTTAAATAGTTATTATAGATCAGTAATGACGGGGTGTAGCACTTTCCTTTGGTATATTTTAATGATGGAGGTATATTATTATTATAAAACGGAAAGCTGAAATCCAGCGATCTGATTAGTTGTTAACTGTGATATAATGAGCGTATAGAACGAATCTCCTTGTTGTTTACAACTACTAAAACCAGCACGTAATTTGAATGAGAACAGTAGTAACAAATGAGTTTAGCTAGTTTTTCACGCCCTATCACCGTTTAGACAAATCTGAAATGATTGAAGAAACATTACTATTTCTGTGTGTGTGTTTTGTGTTGCTATGTGTTGTATTTATTCAGTTTGGGGGAATCACAGTGTCTAGAAAGCATCAGTGGCTCAGCTGACAGGGACAGCTAACGGTAGCTAAGCTAACGGTAGCTAAGCTAACGGTAGCTAAGCTAACGGCGGTAGCTAAGCTAACAGCAGGACGTCAGCTGTTAAAACCCTCCCGTTGTGGGACACGACATGAAACTACTCCAGTTAGCTCAGTCATGTTGGAACTCAGATATCCGCTGGAGAAAATATTTTTTCATGGAGCGTTTATTGAGTCACTGAGTTATTAAAGTTAAACAGGTAGCTAACCGTTAGCCCAGCTAATCTATGATAACCATGACTAATTACAAAAACGTGCACACATAAATAGTAATGTTTGTCCAATCATTGGTTTTATAGACTTTACAAACATCAGATTAGTCTAAACGGTGATAGAGCAACGTGCAAATGAGATATATACCTATAAGGAAACTCTCGTCTGTCACTATTGTTCTCATGCTGGTTTTCTATCCGGAAGTAACTTTGTAAACAACAAGGAGAGTCTAAGCGGAAGCAGAAAGTCACGCTCGCCATGGGACCTCAATTCGGAAAAAATCTCCATGTAAGTGAACAGGAGTCTAAATTTTATTTTGTGATCCGATTGAATTGTGTCATGAGAAAAATATATGACCAAGAAATCAGCTCTGCAACCACTCAAGTTGCCGTGGTAACCTCTGAGCCTCAGGCCTCTGATATCTCTGCTGTTCATCTACTGCTGGGCCCCATCTACCATACATTTAGATCATGTGTCTGTCTGATCAGCTCTGTCCTGACCTTCATTTTATGGGTTTGATTCCCATGCCCCCCCCCTCACCTTCTTGAGCAGGTCCTCCAGCAGCCCCATGTTGGCCTCCTGAGCCTTGATGGTGTGGGAGAAGAAGGCGTACGTCTTCTTGGGGATGACCTTCTCCTCCGGCGGCCGCTTCACGCCGATGATCAGAGACGCCTCCGAGACGTCCTCCTGCACCACGGCGCCGGCCCGCATGTAGTACTGACAACACACACACACACACACACACGGTCAAACACAACACAACACAACACACACATGCCTGTACACTGCAAAAACTAATGGTCTTAATTTAAGGGTAAAAACTTATTTTGAGTAGATGCAGACTTATATTAAGTGAAATAATCTGCCAGTGCAGTGAGATAATTACACTTGGTCATATTTCTTGAAATAAGAAACAACATATAGGCTTTAGACAAGTGAGAAATATCTTAAAATAAGTGGTGAAACACTCATTCCAAGTCCTGTATGTGAGTCAAATGATCTCAAAACTAGCTTGTCAATTATGTTTCACTTTTTATTTCTTACTCAAACTGAGTAGAGTGAAAAAATCTTAAAAACCAGAGTAACCGTAAGTGTTATGATTAGCTTTACTATCTTAAAATAATACACAGCGTTTACATTAAATGAAATGATACAGAAAATATTGCCAAAAATATTTATTTGTATTACTTCTCAGCTGAATTGCAAGGTTTACGACCTTACATTACAATTACAATATGTTCACATTAAAGGGATAGTTCAACATTTTGGCAATTTCGCCAATTGCCATAATCCCTATAGTCATAGCAGTAGGTCCGTTACCTTTAATTGTTGGTGCAAGCTATTTTTAGAACGGTGGAGCAGAGCCGTGAGCTGCTCAGAGCTACGCTACGGAGGCTCATTATGGGATTTCTTGGTTTCCCTCATCAAACTCATCAAATACACAATCCAACAACTCCACAACGCTCTGGTGGACAAGTTGTGAGCTGCACATTCACCACGCTATGAGATAATAACACAACGTTACCACACAGAGTTGTTTTAGAGGGAAATACAGAGACTGCTTGCTGAAAAACTGTCCCTGAAGGCAACACACATCAGCGGTTTTGCATGAATTTCCCTCTAAAACAACTCTGTGTGGTAACGTTGTGTTATTATCTCATAGCGTGGTGAATGTGCAGGTCACAACTTGTCCACCAGAGCGTTGTGGAGTTGTTGGATTGTGTATTTGATGAGTTTGATGAGGGAAACCAAGAAATCCCATGAGCCTCTGTAGCGTAGCTCTGAGCAGCTCACGGCTCTGCTCCGCCGTTAGTTAGTTAAATGAAACTAACTAACAAACATACAACGTGTGTAGCGTCAGCGTGCTCTCACCTTCTCGTGTATGGCTCTGCGGTTGGACGGCTGCACCAGCACCTTGACGCCGGCGTTGGTCAGCTCCTTGACGTGTCGCGGGGCCAGCGGCGCCCTCCTCTCCCAGGGGTTCACGTCCTCGCGCCGGATCGCCATGACGGCCTTGTGGTGGTGCTCGTGGCGACGCTGGCCGCCGGCGGCGACGCAGCTCCGCGTCCGGCTCCTGTTGCCGTGGCGACTGAGGAGTCTGAACATGGCGTCACCCACCCCCCTCTGCTCAGGAGGGACAAGGACAAGAACTGAAGACACGGTGGCGTTTGACTAGGGATGTCACGATTATAGAGTTTCTTGGTTCGATTATTGTCAGAGAAATAATCACGGTATTACGATTATCACGATTATTATGCATCAATTAATTTCACAACACTATGTATGTGTAAAATCAAATATAGTCTAAATAATCACAATGCTCTATTAATAAAGGACCAATTATATTCCCCAGGGGAATTAATTGTCATCTTTACCAAATGTTTAAGTCTATTTTAATAGTTTCTTTTGTCACAAATGACATACAAACTTTTAAATTCCTACCGATTCAATGTTATATTAGGTAAATGGACCAGTATTTGGACATTTACCTTTACTTTGGCGCACATTAATTTTGTCAAGATGGTTCTGACATAATCTCAATTTTTTGGAAAGTGACGGTATTTAGGAATCTTTGCGATAAATTAATTGTGGCGTTTAATACCGCGATTAATTGTGAAAGCAAAGTAATCGTGACATCCCTACGTTTGACCTTTGACCTTCAACAATAGGAGCAACCGTACTCGCTCTGCACTCGCCACCGAGTCAATCATCATCAGAACCGACAGGTCAGAGGTCGAGTTCAGTTTGCTGCTGGGAGAGCGACGCTCACACACACACACACACACACAGGTGGTGTCGACAGAACCAGACAGACGTGTGAGGCAAAGTTCAGGAAAAACCACATTTGCACGATTTTATGGTTCAGAGCTCCAGACTCAGAGCAAAGTGAGAGCATAACGTAAAATTTAAAAGGGATAGTTCAACATTTTTGGCGAATTGGCCCATTGCCATAATCCCTATAGTCATAGCAGTAGGTTTGTTACCTTTAATTGTCGGTGCAAGCTGTTTTTAGAACGGCGGAGCAGAGCCACAAGCTGCACGGTATTTCCATGTTTCTTTCATCAAACTAAATACACAATCCAACAACTCCACAACGCTCTGGTGGACAAGTTGTGAGCTGCACATTCACCACGCTATGAGATAATAACACAACGTTACCACACAGAGTTGTTTTAGAGGGAAATACAGAGACTGCTTGATGAAAAACTGTCCCTGAAGGCAACGCGCATCAGCGGTTTTGCATGAATTTCCCTCTAAAACAACTCTGTCTGGTAACGTTGTGTTATTATCTCATAGCGTGGTGAATGTGCAGGTCACAACTTGTCCACCAGAGCGTTGTGGACTTGTTGGATTGTGTATTTGATGAGTTTGATGAGGGAAACCAAGAAATCCCATAATGGGCCTCCATAGTGTAGCTCTGAGCAGCTCGTGGCTCTGCTCCGCCGTTCTAAAAATAGCTTGCACCGACAATTAAATGGTATAACAAACCTACTGCTATGACTATAGGGATTACGGCAATGGGCCAATTTGCCAAAATGTTGAACTATCCCTTTATAGTGTCTGAAATTTTAGGAGCAAACTAAAAACATGGTTCAGTAAAAACCACTTTGGTAAAACAAACAGCAGTTTACAACATTTATCATCTGATAAATGAACTTTAACATTTCACCAGGTTCTACTGGTGCAACCACTGTGATGTGATGTAATGTATTTGTATTATACTTGATATTTGTGGACCATGATGCAACTACTGTACTACTGCAACTACTACAGATGGATATTAGCTATTAACAACTAATTATAGTGTATGTTCATGAATATGCAGAGTCCCATTGGAAATAAAACAAGTAAATGAAATGTATGAATGTATATGGAGAGAAAAAATGTTTTTAACACAAAACACAAGCTAATCCATAACTATATTAGATCTGACTGTGAGTTATTGATTAACAGATCAAACCTAGGTCAGGTGAGTGTGTGTTGTAATTATGTGTTGAAAGAGATGCTGGATGGTTTTTCCACTGTTAACAGATGTATTCATAGTTTATACTGTATTATACATTATATACAGCATATATAGTTTAAACACACACATTAAGCCTATCTGACACCCTGTGATTAGCTCACAGATAAACAGACACTTCACTAAACTCTGTACACTAAACTTTCCTGACTGTTTCACTTTGATAAACTACAACCTGTAAATCAATATGTTTGACATTAGTACGGAAGCCGATAAGCACAAATAAATAAACGCCACTTCTACAAACTACATCATCATCATCTCCAGTTGTTGTTGTTGTGAGGTCAGAGTTGAACCTATAATTAGCTCCAATGCTAACACTGCAGCTCCTGCAGCTCGTGCAGCCCCCTCAGTCAAAACCACCACATGTTTCTGTTCCGGGGTACACGCGCTGCGCTGTCAAGCCCACACACAGAGAGAGACTACACACACACCTACACACGCGTGCGCTCGTTATAAAAGTGTGTAACCAGGGGCGACGGGCGGCTCACCTGTATGTTTAGTGACCGGGTTGAGTTCACCACCGACCGGACAGACCGACACCGGAGAGAGAGAGAGAGAGAGAGAGAGAGAGAGTCACCCAGAGGTGAAGCGAGGCGCGCGAGGAGACGACCGACCTGCGACTCCTGTGTCCTGTCCGCGCGCGGTGCGGTCCGCTAATCCACTTCCGCCTTGGAACTTCAAAATAAAACTTCCCTACATTCTGTACTACCAGTGGGAAAAACCAGCCAGCATCTCTTTCAACACATAATTACAACACACACTCACCTGACCTGGGTTTAATCTGTTAATCAATAACTCACAGTCAGAGCTAATATAGTTATGGATTAGCTTGTGTTTTGTGTTAACTTTTTTTTCCTCTCCATATACATTCATTCCATTTAGCCTACTTGTTTTATTTCTAATGGGACTCTGCATATTCATGAACATGCTATAATTAGTTGTTTATACAGGGTTTATACAGGAATCTTGAAGTTAATTTTAATACCTTTTTAAGACTTTTTCAAGACCTTCTCAATATTTTTTAATACCTCACCGCAACTTCAAGCTGTAACCATTTACATCAGTGACACTTTTAACTGAACAGTTTTAGTTTGTGTTAAAGACTATAGACCACTATGATACAACAGAATTCAAAATAGGTTAGGATAATAAATCAAAGGCAAAGTTTATCAAAAAAACAAAACAAAAAAACATTGCTCCACTCAAAAAACAAAAACAACAATCTTCTTTTCTTTTTTATGTACCGGTTCATCCTTGGTTTTTAATAAAATGAATAAACTCACACACTTTTACAATGTTTTTTAGGACTCAAACTCTTGGACAGCTAATTCAGAAAAAAATACCTTGAAAATGTAAGACTTTATAAAGTCCCGAAAAGACTTTTTAATACTTTTTAAGGGTCTTACTTTTCCCAAAATTGATTTATCACCTTTTAATACTTTTCAAGACCCCGCGGATTCCCTGTAATAGCTAATATCCATCTGTAGTAGTTGCAGTAGTACAGTAGTTGCATCATGGTCCACAAATATCAAGTATAATACAAATACATGACATCACATCACACAGTGGTTGCACCAGTAGAACTTGGTGAAATGTTAAAGTTCATTTATCAGACGATAAATGTTGTAAACTGCTGTTTGTTTTACCAAAGTGGTTTTTACTGAACCATGTTTTTAGATGTTTCGTATGTTGTTCTTTCTCTGATGATGTCGAGCAGCCACAGGGCTCAAGACTCTGAGCCTAAATTTGTCATGTTTTACCCCTAAAATTTCAGACACTATAAAGAGATAGTTCAACATTTTGGCAAATTGGCCCATTGCCATAATCCCTATAGTCATAGCAGTAGGTTCGTTACCTTTAATTGTCGGTGCAAGCTATTTCTAGAACGAAGATCTTCATTCATTTTTTTATTTCAGACCCAAGGGGATCCATATCGCCATAAAAGCACAATAAAATAATTTTTTTTTTTTTTTTTTTAAACAGAATAAGAGTAAAAAATAGAAAAGAAAAACACAAAATACAAAGTACAGAGCCTTCCCCACTTCCTACACTGCTTAAGATAATTAGTTTAAACGTTCAAATGGTTCATTTCACAGGGAACTTATCGCATTGTTGAACTGTATGGTGGTAAATGACAGTTACTTTACTAGTAACTTTACTAGTTCTTTATACTCTTATTCTTTATATTCTTATACTATATGTTGTTACTGTCACTGTGTGTCTGTGTAATGCTGCTGCTGCACTGTCATTTCCCATCTTGGGATCAATAAAGTCTATCTATCTATCTATCTATCTATCTATCTATCTATCTATCTATCTATCTATCTACTGTCATCTGACTGTATATTGTTGTTGTTCTTACATGAAATTATAATTTTATTCGTACATAGAACAGTAGTGTTTGTATTGAAGGATAAATAGCCTACATTTCCTCTAATGAATAAAGCATATTTTCTTTCTTTCTTTCTGTCATCCTTCTTTTCTGTCTTCCCTCCTTTCTTTATTTCCATCTTGATTATTGCTTCCATCCATTCTTTCCTTACTTTTTTTATTGTTCTTCTCTCCTATTTATTGTGTTTTATTTGCCATTGCTTTTATATGTTGTGTTTTATTTGTGAAGCACTTTGTGATTTTTATCTGTGAAAAGTGCTATAAAGATTACTTACTTTCCTTTTCTGCCATACTTACACACTTTGCTTTCTTCCACTATTCCTTCTTTCCTTTATGTCTTTTTCCTTCCTTCCATCCTTTTTCCTTCCTTCCCTCCCTTATATATCATTTATTTTATTTCTATATTTTCTTTCTTCCTCTTTCCTTCCTTTCTTCAATTTCTTCCTTTTTTCCCTTCCTTCCTCCTTTCATAACAGCCAAAAGTTTACTGTTATAAGAAACTGGAGACCATACAGAGATGTAGTCTGCTAACCGCTAGCTTCTCTAGTTGTAGCAACGTTAGCAACGACCGCACCATAACAAACAGAGCAGTATATTTCTCCTCAAACCGCGATCAAAAAGCCACTTATAGCCACAGATAATGCTCAGAACACAGTACCAGCTCTATTTCCTTCAGCTCGTCTTCAGTAAACTTTCAGTCTCAAACTGATAGTGGCGCCCATCGAAATGAAACCAGTCGTTGTTGTTCTCAAACTCCATAAACTCAGCTGTGTTGTCCCTGCTCGCTGTGATATCGCTTGTTGTTGCCATGGTTACAGGTAGTCCGCTGCAGCGCGAACAACCGCTGGTGTGGAGCCGATTACAGAGTGAAGTAGAGTCCCGCAGCTCAAGGATTAATGTGTGTGTATATTACTCCATATAATGTAGCCAAAGTTCCTATGTGTCTTGCCTACCAGTTTATAGAAGTTATTATCGAGTGTTCACAGGGAAATTAACAGAATAGGCATTTGCGGGATAAAATCACGTAAACACGCGCGAGATTAGACGCGATGTGACGTCACACGCGAGATCAGGACGACGTTTGTTGCCGGAAGAGACTGTCTGTAACATAGTGAAGCTAGCAGACATCACAGAAGGGACAACACGGCTGAGTTTATGCAGTTTGAGAATAAGGACGACTGGTTTTATTTCGATGGGCGCCCCTATCAGTTTGAGAGTGAAAGTTTACTCAAGACGAGCTGAAGGAAATGAAGGAGAAAAGTGAAAGAGGGGCAGCTATGGTGTAGTCTAAATGCTGGGGAAGTGGTCAGTGTGGTGGTCACTGCCTGTCGGTGGCCGCTGAAACCAGATGTTTGTGCGGACTCGGACGTGTGCTGTCAGTGCCTGCAGTATAATAAGAGAATGGGTGAGCTGTTTTGGTCTCTTTTCAATAGAAACCAGGCTAAGCTAACAGATGTTTGATGCCTAGTATTATGGGCTGGGACCCTGTTTGTATTGTTGATGACGTTTGGTGCTGCTATGAGTTTTATTTGCAGCTGTAAGTGGCTTTTTGGTCGTTTGTGTGTGGACAAATAATGTTAGACTGCGCTGTTTGTTATGGTGGGTCTTTGCTAAAGTTGCTACAACTAGAGAAGCTAGCGATAATACATTTCCTCTAATGAATAAAGCATATTTTCTTTCTTTCTTTCTTTCTTTCTTTCTTTCTTTCTTTCTTTCATCCTCCTTTTCTGTCTTCCCTCCTTTCTTTCCTTCCATCTTGATTTTTGCTTCCATCCATTCCTTCCTTCCTTTTCTGCCATCCTTACACACTTTGCTCTCTTCCACCATTCCTTCTTTCCTTATGTCTTTTTTCTTCCTGTCATTCTTTTTCCTTCCTTCCCTCCCTTATGCATCTTTTCTTTTATTTCTGTCTTTTCTTTCTTCATCTTTCCTTCCTTTGTTCAATTTCCTCCTTCTTTTTCCTTCCTTCCTTCCTTCCTTCATAACAGTCAAAAATGCCAAAAGTTTACATAGGAACAGGACAGTCAGGAAACTGGAGACCTCATATACATATTTTAATAGATCAGTGTGGTAACAGTTGGATTTTGTCTTTGAGGTTGTGTTTAAATAAAATAAATTAACCATTAGGCCATTAAGCTACTTGTTATTGTTGTCAATTGATTTAGATTTTCTGTCTTTCGGGTAATCTGGAGCTACATTTTGTCTTTCATATTATATTAACGACCCTGAACTGACACAAATTAGACTGGCTTCTGTCAGATTAGATTGTTAACTCTGGATGTTTCATTACAGAAAACCCTTATTGTGGTGAACCCCCATGAACCTCGATCTGTCAACAGTCTCAAGCTGCTCTCTGTTGTCTCAGCCCTGTCATGTATGTTGGGGGTGTTTCCCCACCACAGGAGGTTAATCCGACCATGAGTCTCATCCAGAGTCTGTTGAAGAGTCTCTACAGCTCATTTACCGGTGTTAAGTACATCAGGAAGTTTCATTGTTTTGTGTTTGTTTTTTTTAGGTTTTATTTTATTTTTTTTATTGAAGTATCTTGAAAACACAAACATTAAAGGCACATTGGTAATACTATATAAATGCAGTGTTGAATCAGCTATCTTGATCAATCAAGAACAAAAAGGGGTCTCAGTCTATATTAATAGTAAATAAGTCCAGCAAAGAAAATAACCTTATGGCATTTTTGCTTTTCATGTAATGCAAATATTTTTTGTACATTCTGAGTTCGTTTATCCATCCATTGAAGTGGGGTTTCACTTTGAGGTATTTACATCTGTTGATGAAATGTTCACCAAAAAGTCCAAGTTCTTTTCCTTTAACTGTAGTCCAACCTTGATCGACATCCAATTTAATGGGGGCAAAATAATGTGTTTAGATAACAACCAGTTTTGAAATGAAGTCCAAAATTGTAAAACATACTCGCATTCAAAAAAAATAGGTTCTACTGTTTCGATATCATTTTCACAAAAACCACACATATTATTATCCAAATTAAATCTAGTATGTAGGAAGTGGTTTGATGGATAAATGTCATTCAGTATTTTAAATGTGATCTCTTTTGTTTTCTGAGGGACAGGATAAGACCAAGGGGGCAGTTGTCGGTCTGAGAAGTGAAGCTCACTTCCGCGTTCAAAAAACTGCAATCCCCTCGGATTCCTCTGGGGGCTGGTGTCAGAAGGGAGCATTCCCCATAGACCCCCATGTTAAAATCGCCGACTTTACATCCTCAGTAAACATGTTAAAAGCCTGGTGTCAGAACGTTTTTTCGTCTCAATCGATAGTTTCTACCCCCGCACACACTCTGAGGGGGGTGAATTTTTTTTTAACTCTACCGTTTTACTGTTATTAGGTTAAAACTCTGGCCAATTAGGGCGCGGAAACGTTGAGTGACAGGTCCGAGCAGCTCCGTGGACAGCTGCTTCGAGGCCAGTGGGCGGGTTCTCGGCCGGCCAATCCAACATGGCGCTGTTCAGGCCGCCATATTTGAGTCACAAAAACGACTCCCCAAAACCAATGGGTGACGTCACGGACGCTACGTCCATTCTTTTTACAGTCTATGGATAAGACAAATATCGCTTCCTAATCGTTCTTGCTTCCACAACATTGTAATCTTTCAAAATATATTTTCTTTTTAGTTGACAAAGGGTAATACTGTTCAGTTAAAATATTTCTAATAAATGTATTAGTTTCATTGTTTACACTCATAAAAATGCTCCAGGAATAAAAACAAATCAGACTTTTAAAGAAGCGAAGAGGCCTCGTGAAAACATAAACAGACTTTAACTTCATTACATGACAGAAAAACAAGTGGATTAGATCAGATTATGGTCTGTCCTTGTTGTAGGAACCAGATTCTGTCGGTGTTTAGTGAAATCCACCCTTCACTCTGTTCTGTGTTTTCACTGGATGCCACCACATCCACCACCACACCCCCCCACTCTGTGCCAACTCAGCATGGGGTTGAACACCCGCTGCTCCGAGGGTGGATGTGTGGTGGATGTTTGGGGGCTTTAGGTGCTGAGTTAGCAGCGACTGTATCTCTGTTCATTAAGCTCATGAAACAAAAGGGAATTTACTGAGTCCTCTTCCTCTTTTAACTCTGACTATAAAACACTGAGAACTGAGAACACAGTTTTAGTGACCTTTGTCAGTGCATTTAAAACCAAGATGTACAGTAATGACAACACTGTTGAGTATTTGCATGTCGTGGATGTCTTATATGTAATTAGGCTATTTATTTTACATTAAATTGTACATTTTCTTCGTGGACTTTTGTTTTGAGGATTCAGCCCCCATTTATACTTTTGGAGGGTTAATCATGTTGTTTTTGGATTCATTTTATTTTTATTTCATTTTATCAGGGGACAGTGTGCAAAAACATTACCCACCCACAGCAAATGAAAAGATGGTTGCACCAGATTTAACTATATGCTAATTTCCATCCATAGTCCTGAGATATAACAGACCTGACCCACAATTTAAAGGGACAACGAGGAGTTTCTATTTGGTTATAAAAAAGTCTCATATTAATGTGGATGAATCTACGTTACCCAAACTTGTTAATGGGCCCATTTTCGATAAATATATGGTTTTGTCTCTATCATTATTTTGTTATTATTAGTGGTGGTGGAAATGCTGGGCGAGCCGACCAGCATTTCTTTACTTTCGGTTTCGTGGCGAGTCATGAGAATAACGCCGCCGAATCATCGTTTATGGTCGGAACTAAGACGGTATGTGATCGTCTTCCAACCTCTGACTTTAATTTAATAAATGTAATGTGAAAACACTTCGCTTTTCCAAAACTCCTCGTTGTCCCTTTAAAATACAATGGAGAAACCTGAGGCATGAAATGATACAGATGGACAGAGGGCAGCACAGAGACAATACTCACATACAATTACCACATTTAAAACGACCAGACTGTTACGGTGCAGGGAGGATTTCTAGTTTCTCATTAAAATTATAGTATAAAGACATATGGACATAGTGTGTATTTGTATACATCTTTTTTAATCTTCATCTTTACGCTATATTTAATATTCTCTGTTCTCGGAGCAACAGTAAAATCTTTTTTTTATGTTATCTAAATGTTGTAGGCTACTTCTAATTTATCTATTTATAAGCTGTTCCAAACAAGTGTAATAGCCTACTGTCTTTTATTTTGAAGGTGACGCCGCTTGTTTCCGGTCGAGCGCGGTGCCTCTGCGCAACTTTTTTACGTTTCCAGGGATGTTGATGGAATTTATGGAATTTGCTCGTTTGTTTTGCTTACAGCGCAGCCCGTGTGGGCGGTGTCAGAGCTGTAGGGAGGTAAACATCAAACACACACACACTCAAGTCGTTTTTTTTTTACTGTCGTAGGCTATAAACATAATAAAGAGGAGTGTGTTGTTGTGTTTATAAGTTTTCGTCAGGCTGGGTGGAGTTATGTGAATGTCACCGCCCGTCAGAGCCGCTACAAGACGACAGACCGAGCGCCCATCTGTTGCTCCCAGACAGACAGGACCTGTCCGAGTCCGCACCGTGTGTTTCCTCTGCTCTGCGGGTCTGAGGCGGCGGAGTGTCCGCCAGTCAGCTCCCTGAGCCGGGGAGCGGCCTCCTGCTCCGCCCGTCGCAGCCTGATGACCCAACAGCCGGAGGTTTGACTTTCCAGGAACAACGTCACACATTTTATAGCCTAAGTGACGTGAAAACTAGAAGAGAAATTGTTGTTGCTACAACTTTAAATAAAGTTGAAAAAAAATGAATAAAATAACATAAATAATGCAACATCATAACCTCAAAAAAAAAACAAAAAAAAACTAGAAGAGAAATTCATAGGCCTAAATTTAACAAAAATGTTTTCAACTATATGTCTTCTATTCTGGTTTCCTTTCATAATAATGATCATAATAATAGTAATACAATAAAGATGAATTATTAATTATTTATATATATAAAAAAAGAAATAGGAAAAAATAGGTTTATGTATCTAGATTGACTTTACCTTGAAAAAGCTGTGTTGTATGGAAGCTCAGGAGTGCCAAAAACAGATGAGCGGGTAGAATTATTACGTTTTTTGTTTTTGAGTGCAAAGTAAGTCAGTATAAAGTAAAAAAAAAAAAATCTCTTTTCTTAAATGATACATTTTTGAGGTTTAAACTAACATGTAAATGGTAAATGGTCTGTATTTATATAGCGCTTTACTATACCTGAAACGATACCCAAAGCGCTTTACAGTAGGCCTACATCACATTCATCCATTCACATACGTGTGAAAGTAAAGGTGTTTGTTTATATTTTTCACTTATATTTAACTTATATTTAATCAGTTTTGTTGAATATTTATCACAGTACACTGTAAAAAAAAAAGTGTTGAAGTCACGACGACACACAGTTGATTTTATTTATTATGTTTCCTTGTGAAGCGTCTGCAGCAGTAGGACCGGAGAACAAGAAACTTTTTGTTTTTATATACCATAGTCTTCAGTTCAGCTCTTCTCTTCTTTAAGTTATAACAGTGGTACAATTCAAAATAAATATCATAAAACACTTCCTTTTTTTCCCTCTTTTTTTTTTTTTACAATAATCCTGAGACTGAAATAAAAAAATAACAGGAGAAGTGACAGAAGGAAAGGAGCGGCTCGTCCTCCTCCTCCTCCGTCAACCAGGACCAGAGGCGCTGAGGTGAAGCAATGCATTGTGGTCCAGAGCAAACAGAAAGATTCAAACTTTGAAACCGGTCAGTCCGATCACCGATTTTATCGTCTGACTTGTTGTATTGTGACATTTTCTTGTAATTAAAGAAAAAAATAAACATATAGATTCATGTTGACCCTCAGTGGTGCAGATGATATTGATCCAAACATTGTGGAGTTTAAACCTTGAGCGTTTCCCGCCGAAATACACAGTGAAGCACAATCATTCCTATATTACTGATGATTAAATGATTATTTTCTTTTGTTATGACTCAGGTTTTATTTTTGTAGTTTCAGTCATTTCTATAAGTGATAAAAGACAAACCATCGTTGATTTGTTAGGTCATGTGACCTCCCGTCTTTGCTGACTCAGCAGTTTTTACTGACTTCTCACTGATGGAAATGACAGAAAAAGACTACAAAAGTAAAACTCAGTGGTGCAGGAGGAAACATTCAGGTCTGTTGAAGCAAAATGTGAATTTCCTGTGAAAAAAGTCTCTTTGATTTATCAGCAAACTGTATTTTAGCTGCATTTACATGTGATATCACTGTTGAATTTATAATGTTGTAATAAAGTCTCAATTTGTCAGAACAGATCAATGTAAATGTAAATTTTTTTTAAATAAAAGCACCAATATTTTACTTTTTTCCACCACTGTTGGGTCACAATGTTTGTAAACAACCCAAGTTGACTCCATTCGCTGATGAAAACACTGAGATACGACTGAAAGCTCTGGTAGAAAGCAACAAAAAACAAAAAAAACAGCAGGTCACTGTCGTTTTGAACCAATCAAACTGGAGGAAGGTAGCCTATATGCGTCTGTTTCGGGACTACTTTCCGCGGCGGATGAATCCACACGTCACCGCCGCCAGACGCCTGTGCATGTAAATCCTGATTTGGCGGCTTCACTTCACCTCGAACGCATCTCTGGTCTCAGAGTTCATCGACCTCACATCCTGAGATGCAACTGAAAGAGAAATAAAAACTAGCGACCGAGCGCTGGCGGCTAACGATATGATAATTAATTAGCCGCCGTTATAATAATATAATTATCAACTAAGAACCAGAGGACGGGGGGGGACGGGGGAGGGGAGGGGAGGGGGGTCAAAGCTCAAAGACAGTTCGTCCTCTTGTTGAACGTCCTCAGTCCAGAGGTCAGAGAGGTCAAGGTTGAAGTAGGCCCGTTGCCGTTGGTTACGGAGTCTCCCGATGGCTTTTTCATTAGCAGGGCTCAAGTTCAAAGAGAGGGGGAGAGACGGGGTTTCCTCGTATGGTGTGTTTCTCCAGGGGCGAAGCATCAGGGACGTTTGTACAAATAAAGTTTTTTTTAATATGTTGGAGTTGTGTTTAACGCGACCAAATGTGACGTTTAATGTGAAAAATGTTCATCCCAGAGTTAAGTTTTATAAATACTGACACTTTGAGTCTTTCTCGTCCTACGACTCGACTGGTTCTGATCTAAGTCGCTAAGGAAACGAGGAAATTCACTAATTTAACACTGAAAATCTCTTCTCTTCCTCTTCTTTTTCTAGTTTTGTTCAGTGAAATCTCTTAAAAAGGTGAACAGGAGGCAGGAAGCTCTAACCATAAATAAATAAATAGCCTAACCTGTTGCATCATGGGAAATGTAGGCTCAAGTGTAAGGCTATGGAGCAGGTGGAGGTTTGTATAGTTTTGGGGGGGTTTTTAACCAAAAATCCTGCCATTAGCAACACATGTCCTCAAATTACTTTATCTGAAAAGGTTGTTTAAGTTTATTTGGAGTCAATATATTTTAGCTAGGTGGCTAAATTTCAGGTCTAAAAGTCTAAATTCAGACAATTTAATTTAGTATTTTCACCCAAAATCAATCAAATATCAAGATTTTTAATTAAAGAGAGCAGACTTAGCTTCAACTACCTGCTAGTTTTTGTATGTTTTCATAGCAGGTAGTTAAAAACTGTCACAAAACATTGACGTCAAGGAAACTAATCAAACTAAGTAGGATAAAGAGTAGCGTCACATGTTTTTGTCATTGCTACATAGCCACTGTTAGCATTTGCTGTGGCTGTTTACATGCTAAGTCTTTTAGCCACAGCTGCTTTAAAAAGAGATCAGCTAGTGTGGCGGTGCAAACCGTTGCGCCAAGAGGTCAATGACCACTTGGCAGTCTGGTTTGCACGTCCTTTATGGGTGAGTGCACCCGGACTCTCCGTTACACTAGCTTGTTAGCATGCTAAACTCAGTAGCCTAATATAGGAAATGAAATGCTAAACAACAAGTTAGCATTGGAGACAGGGATGATGTTTGATACTGAACAGCTGCTAATGCTAACATTAGCTATGTAGCAAAAATAGCTCCTTTAAAAAGATTCAAAGAACTAAAGTGGATGAAAAATAATTAATACGGTAGGCTAGGCTATGTGGGAACAAAATTCAGTAAAGTGATTGTAATTTGAGGACAGTGAGTTAAGTAGGCTAAGTCAAATTTAAATGAGTTTTGTCTAAAATTAAATAGGCTATTAGCATTAGCTTTGACAGTAAGTCTGGGTAGGCAAATTGATACTCAGTAAACTCCAACAGAGATGATCTCAGGAGGTTTAAGGTGGTATTAGAAGATGATTTAAGGATCTAGGGCGCCGATCACACAAATTAAAATTTGCATTTAGAAAAAAACTGATTCATAGCCTAATTTGAGGACATTTTGTCTCCAGAGACTGAAATTAAATAAAATTATGTGAATTAGGCTATTATGTTTTAAATTAACAAAGCGAGGGGTCAAATCCATGAAAAGACGAGTCGGAACAAATAAAAAGCAGCAACGATTCAAATTAGCATCTTTGAGTTACTAATTATTGGGGCGACATTTTGTGGCCATGGGAGAACGTGGGAATTTACAGCGCTACAGGGACGGGGAGGGGAAAAAACACTAAACTGGTGGTTCTTTGTGCATGTTTCTCCTTCTTCTTGTTCTATTTTCTTCTTTTTTTTTTGGCGTGTTCATGTTGTAGGAAAGAGGAGGATGAGGAGGATGAAGAGGAGGAGGAGGAGTCACATAAAAGTCAGTGCGGAGGTGAAAGTCTCTCAGAGCGTCTCTCTCTCTCTCAGGCCTGGGGGTCGGACTGCGGGCTGGCGGGGTCGTGCAGCTTCCTGATGTGCTTCTTCAGGTCAAAGTTCCTGCAGAAGCCCTTCCCGCAGGTGGGGCAGGTGAAGGGCTTCTTGTCGTTGTGCGTGTGCATGTGGAAGGTGAGGTTGTACACCTGGTGGAACGCCTTGCTGCAGATCGAACACTTGAACTGCTTCTCGCCGCTGTGCGTCAGCCGGTGGTTCTTGTAGTTTCCTACAGGAGGAGCAAAGGGAGAGGGAGAAACGTTAGGAAGGTAGAGGAGGAGGAGGAATAAAAGGAGAAGATAAAGAAGAAGGAAGAGGAAGAGGAGAAAGCGAAGAAGGAGGAGAAGGATGAATAAAAGGAGAAGATGAAGAAGGAGAGGGAAAAAGAGGAAGAGGAGGAGGGAGGGGGGGGCAGAGGGAGAAACGTTAGGAAGGAGGAGAAGGAGGAGGGAGGGGGGGAGGAGGAAGAGGAGGAGGGAAGGGGGGGGCAGAGGGAGAAACGTTAGGAAGGAGGAGAAGGAGGAGGAGGAGGAGGAGGAGGAGGAAGGGGAGGAGGAGGAGGAGGAGGAGAAGGAAGAGGAGGAAGGAGGAGGAAGAAGAGGAGGAGGAAGAGGAGGAAGGAGGAGGAGGAGGAGAAGGATGAAGTGGAGGAGGAGAGGGGGAAGGAAGGGGAGGAGAAGGAGGAAGAGGAGGAAGAAGAGGAGGAGAAAGAAGAAGGAAGAGGAGGAGGAGGAGGAAGGGGAGGAGGAGGAGGAAGAAGAGGAGGGGGGGCAAAGGGAGAAACGTTAGGAAGGAGGTAGAGGAGGAGGAGGAAGGGGAGGAGGGGGAGGAGGAAGAGGGAGAAGGAAGAGGAGGAGAAGAGGAATCAAAGGAGAAGATAAAGAAGAAGGAGAGGGAAAAGGAGAAGAAGGAGGAGGAAGAGGAGGAGGAGAAGTAAAAGGAGGAGAAGATGGAGAAGGATGAAGTGGAGGAGGAGAGGGAGGAGGAAGAGATAGAGGAGGAGGAGAAGATGAAGTAAAAGGAAGAGAAGGAGGAGGAGAAGATGAAGAAGAAGGAGAGGGAAAAGGAGAAGAAGGAGGAGGAAGAGGAGAAGGAGGAGAAGGATGAAGTGGAGGAGGAGAGGGGGAAGGAAGGGGAGGAGAAGGAGGAAGAGGAGAAGGAAGGAGGAAGTAGAGGAGGAGGAAGGGGAGGAGGAGGAGGAGGAAGAAGAGGAGGAGGAGAGGGAGAAGGAAGGGGAGGAGGAGGAAGAGGAGGGAGGAGGAGGAAGAAGAGGAGGAAGGAGGAGGAGGAAGGGGAGGAAGAGGAGGAAGAGGGGGAAGGAGGAGGAAGAGGAGGAGGAAGAAGAGGAGGAGGAGAGGGAGAAGGAAGAGGAGGAAGAAGAGGAGGAGGAGGAGGAGAGGGAGAAGGAAGAGGAGGAGGAAGAGGAAGAAGAGGAGGTGGAGGAGGAGAGGGAGGAGGAAGAAGAGGAGGAGGAGAAGGAGGAGGGAGGAGGAGGAAGAGGAGGAAGAAGAGGAGGAGGAGAAGATGAAGTAAAAGGAGGGGAAGGAGGAGGAGGAAGAGAAGGAGCAAGAGGGAGAAGCAAGAGGAGGAGGAAGAGGAAAATAAAAGGTGAAGAAGAAGGAGAGGGAAAAGGAGGAGGAAGAAACATCAGGGAGGAGAAGATGAAGTAAAAGGAGGAGAAGGAGGAGGAAGAACAGGAGGAGAAAATGAAGTAAAAGGAGGAGAAGGAGGAGGAAGAACAGGAGGAGAAAATGAAGTAAAAGGAGGAGAAGATGAAGTAAAAGGAGGAGAAGAAGGGGAAGGAGGAGGAAGAGGAATAAAAGGAGAAGAAGGAGAGGGAAAAGGAGGAGGAGAAGGAAGGGGAGGAGGAGGAAGAGGAGGAGAGGGAGAAGGAGGGGGGGGGGGGGAGGAGGAGGAGAGGGAGAGGGAGGAGGAAGAGGAGAAGGAAGAAACGTCAGGAAGGAGGAGGAAGAGGAGAAGGAGGAGGAGAGGGAGAAGACGAAGGCGGAGGAAGAGGAATAAAAGGAGAAGATGAAGAAGGAGAGGGAAAAGGAGAAGAAGGAAGAGGAAGAGGAGGAGGAGAAGATGAAGTAAAAGGAGGAGAAGGAAAGGGAGAAGAAGGAGGAGGAAAAGGAGAAGAAGATGGAGAAGGATGAAGTGAAGGAGAAGAAGATGGAGAAGAAGGAAGAGGAGGAGAAGACAAAGCAGAGGAACAAGAAGAAGAGGGGGGAGAATAAGAAGAAAAAGAAAGAAGGGAGGAAGAAGGAGAAGAACAAGCAGCAGCATAAGAAGAACGAGAAGAAGATGAAGCAGAAGAAGGAGAGCAAGTAACAATCTGACACAGTTTGTTTGTTTGGTTTCATTTGATTAAAGTTTGTTTCATTTGAATATATTTCTACTTCCTGTTTTTGGAGTTTCACAATAAAATACCCAAATCTAAATATCAAGTTCCTGCTGATCGTCTCTGAACCACGGAACTAAATAAATACATAAAAAAATAAAAACTGTGCAAACGCGTGAAACAAATACGACTTGAAATAATAAAACATTTACTCTTTATAATCTTAAATTATGTAAATAAATCCTGTGACTGTCCAGTTTATTTTTCAGTTTAAGGAGAAACCTGCAGACCTCCTCAGGAATAAAGAA